>NC_142599.1:4216451-4533251 GCF_965207765.1 Zootoca vivipara
CAATACGTTTGGTTCAGGTGTCTATACAGTGGTACCTCGGCTTAATTCGTTCTGGAGGTCTGTTTTTAATCTGAAACTGTTCTGAGGTACCACTTTAGCTAATGGGGCCTCCTGCCACTGCCACACGATTTCTGTTCTCCTTCTGAAGCAAAGTTCTTAACCCGAGGTACTATTTATGGGTTAGCGGAATCTGTAACCTGAAGCGTCTGTAACCTGAGGTACCACTGTACCCCAAACTATTATTTTTGTTTCTGTCATCCAGGCAGATCATGGTTAGCTTCACTCCTTCCCTGCCTTCCCCATGAACCCCCAAATGATAGCCGCCAAGGGTGCCAATACCCCAAATTGTGATTAGGTTCAGTTGCATCATCAAAGTGCAGTTAGCCTGTACTGTATTATACAAGGCAGCTGAAAATCATGGTTGCAGAACCTGGTTTCATAGCCACTCACAAAGTATGGTGGTTTGGATGATGGTGGTTCAAACATTATGACAGACCATTGGTTTGGCATCATATCTGAACCATATTAATTGTTTTTCTGGTGTAAACATGCACAGTTCACTAATTCTGCTCACATGTCAAACCAAACCATGAACCATGGTTTATGAAGCTTGACCATGGTTTGGCAAGGCATCCCAACTGACAAACCATTGCTTGTGGTTGCTTCATAACTAAGAATGGACAGATGCATATATCTGGACTGTGCCATTTTTGTACGTGTTTCAGCCTGTTTCTGCATTCAACTACATATTAAATACAGTATATACGGTACTTTAACCCTATTTACTCTTAAAGCACCCATTTCAAAAACTGCATTTTGATACCCTTTTTTGAGCTTAGAATTGTGCTAGAAAATTCAGAAAGCACTAAGGCCACTGGATAACTAAATTCTGACCTGCGCATTAGTCCGGGAAGTACAGGTCAGGTAAATTAATTTTGATATTTGCAAATACCAAATTCTTCAAACACCCCTAGTTTGAAGTGGGATTTGCAAACAGCACTTTGTGATGCATATGGTTTGCTGTGATATTCATGTTGCCCAGTTATCTCTCTCAGCCCTAGTTCCTTGTTGCAAAATGGGAACAAAAATAGGTACCCAGTTGTAACTGAGGACAATTTTATTGCAGCTTTAATTAATGGGGGAAATACAGAATTTCAGCCTGTGTAACTCTCCTCTCCTCTGTGGTGCCTTGACATGGTAAGCTACACTGGCTGAAACTGCTGTTCTCCATGACTCTTCAAAGGCACAGCTGTCAGGGAGGCGGGACTTGCATAGTTGCTGTGAGACTGAAATTTGTGGTTGAAATGGACTTTGTACGTAAAGCACTGCAGTCCTTATGGGGAGTCAAGAGACTGAAGTGATGTAAAGGCTCTCCCCCCCCCTTCTAATCCCAGGGTGTCAAATCAAGAAAAACCAGTCTCCTAGTGGTCTTCTGTTTTGTGTTCCAATTTTGTGTGTGCGCGCGAAGACAGCTCGTTTATTTTATTTAAGGCCTGAGTATGTAGTCAGTTCTTAAAATTAACTGATGGGCTGTTGACTTGTCACCCTGTGAATAAAACCTCATTGCTTTGTAATTTTGCTCGACAGGGTTTCTGTCCTGTTGACAGTGTGCTCATTACAGGGAGAATATAACCCAGATGTTGGGTCCCTGTTCTCTGTTTTGCATGTGCCTTTCTTTCATTTGTTCATTCTCTCTGTCTGTTAATCTGTTTATGGTGCAAATTGCGTGCCCAGCCTCAGAGTCCCCCTTCCCGGCATGCCTAACTGCTGAGTGTAAAATGAATGGATACATCAACTGTCTGGGATTTAAACGGGCACAACTTTATTGATTTCAGACGTAGGAAGCTTTGGCATAGGCCAGTGGTGGCCAAAGTTGGCCCTCCAGCTGTTTTTGGACTACAGTTCCCATCATCCCTGACCATTGGTCCCGTTAGCTAGGGATGATGGGAGTTGTAGTCCAAAACCAGATGAAGGGCCAAATTTGACCACCACTGGCATAGGCATTGGGTGTGTATCCCTCTCAGCCCCCCTACTGGAGGACGGAGCCATGACATGGTTTATTCAGGGGTGGATCCCTCACAAAACGTAGGTTTATGTGGATGGCCCCCAAACGCTGAGGGAAGCTCTGTGGCCCGCTAGCCATATGCACTTGGCTTTATGGACAGAGACTTCCCTCCAGAGCCCTCTAATGCGGTACCCTTTTAATGCCGCCACGGGGAACAGGGGGTGGATGAAAGGCTATAGGATTCCGCCCAAGGCCTAAACCGCCAAAGTTGTGACTAGTGCTACAGAGAAGGCGAAACCTGCAGAGCAGGGGGAATTCCTTCCCGGCTCTGAATACGGTAACCACCAAAAGACCTCAGCAAAGCGCTCCTAGCTGAAAAGGAAAGGGTTAGAGCAGTAATCAAGTACGAATGAAGGGAAGGGAAGGTTGGTTGACGCTCCCAGCCGACTGGATGCTGTGCAGAGTGGTTGGCTGGGCTAAGTAAATGGCCATGCCCTGTCCCCTCCAGGGCCGCTGCGGATTAACTCGTTTGAAGGACAGGTTTGGCAGGAACCCGTGAGCCTCCACGGCAGCTGGAGTGGTGGAAAAAACATTCCTAAAATGGCGCCACACGTCTGGCTAAAAGGGGAGGCGCTGTGTTGGGCCGCAACAGCCACTCACTGGCAAGATGGCATACGCGGCCATTCCCAGCTCTGCTTTTGTTGAACAAATAACAAAACGTTTTATTAATTTTTTGGGGGGGGGCTTTTTATATACTGTCTGTGTCAAGATATGGCCACAGTCAATGAGTAGTATCAAAAAGAACAAAAGAAACTATAAAACATCTACAATATATTTTGAAAAGTTATTTGCCCTCTATGTGTTGGACACCTCTTAAGATATTGTAACCAAAATTTGCATGATAGTTCCCAAGGTCTAGGAGGAGGTTTTCATCTCTCTTTGGGAACTGTTGGACACCATTTTGAGTAGAGATGGCAGGCAGAACTTTTCAAAACTGTCCTAATTTCAGGGGCAGACTGTCCAATTTCTGTCCTGAAGAGAAATGGGAAGTTGCTGCCTCCCTCTCTGCCGTGGAAGGCTTCCTTACCTGGGTCAAGCGGCCCACAGAATGGTGGTGGCAGGTTCTCACGAGATCTCGCTGGATGCCACTGCCACTCCTTTTTTGCTGGCGGCAGAAGTGGCAGGGTGGGTGAGGCATCCATGGGGCACCACCTCTTGTGGTTCCACTGGCCAAGGCAGCTATCTCATCCTTCCTCATGGGCAGGCCAGCCCTGACTCATTTTAATCACTGATTTCAAAATTAATGAAATTAATTTTTGGGTTTTGTAGAATTCGTAGAATTCCTGAGCAATGCTGGGATATTATAAACAAAGGCTTTATAGACAAATGCTGTAGCTTAAAACAGCTTAAATCCCCCTCAGTCATATTAAAACAGCAGCAATAGTTAACAAAGCAGCAGTAACTCAGGGTAAGAGGCAAGTTCCAAAAATCTGCTTTGAAAGGTTTCTTCTTAGCTGTCAACTGAAAAGTGAGGAAAGATGGGGCCAGGTGGGTTTTGCTAGAAAAGCCATTGTAAAGTCTGGTTGCCACAGCAGAAAAGGTCCTACCCTTCCTGTTTAGGGAAGCTTTTAATGATTTCTGTATTTTAATGTTTTGTTGGAAGCCGCCCAGAGTGGCTGGGGGAACCCGGCCAGATGGGCGGGGTATAAATAATAAATTGTTGTTGTTGTTGTTGTTGTTGTTGTTCCTAGGGAGGCTGCCTTATCCCAGGTCAAACTATTTGCCCACCCGGTCGAGCATGGTCTACTCTGATTCAGAGCAGCTCCATGAGGGCATTTGACTATTTTGTTAAGTCAGTACTCCCTGTATCATTTTGAGATTGTGCTCCCTTTTTGGCCAAAGCCTTCCTGTATGCCATCTAAGTTGGTGTTTCTCACAAATTATGATCTTGTTTATTTTTTCCTCCTGTTTTGATGTGTCATTTAGTCGTTGACCAGTTATGATTTTTGGATGCCACCCTGGGAAGGAGTTAAAACTGAAGGGGAGCATATAAAGGTGTTGATTTAGTTGACTGAACCAACCAATAGTCACACAAACACAGGGGATTGTTGTGGTGTTGAATGGGAGTCTGTACACTCTAGATTCTAGAATATGTCACAGAGTCCTCTGAATTAGAACACAGGGTGACCTGCTTATTGAGCATTGATGCTGACTTGTTTGCAGGCAGGATAAATGCTGTTGGTTCAAAACCAGTATGACCTCACACTTCTGGGTGTTTCTGCATCGCTTTCCTCACTGCGAAAAGTCAGATCTTTTAGGGAAGCCGGTTTGTTGCAAAAGACTTCCAAATCATGCATGCAAAATCCTGTTCTGCCACTGCGCCTTGGCCCTTTCCCAAGTGTGCAAGGGTTCTGCAAAAGATGCTTAGGGTTTATTGGCTGAGGAATCAGCATCCATAGGTTTTTCCCGGGGTTAGGAAGTTTGCCCCGCACTGTGGGAGTGCAGGAATTACTGAAACTTCCACAAAGATAAGCTAGGGCTGCAAGGATTAATTGAAGATCACACAGCAATTGCCTTTTCATTAGCTTACTTATTTGGCCTGGAGGAACAAGAATGGCCTGACATCATTGTATGGAAACCTAAAATGCAATTTTGTGTTTCATCTTTGTGATTCAAATGCAGGAGTGTGCAGGCAGTGTGTTTTGTCATGTATAACCATGCAGGCATGAAGTGACCCACCTCAGGCTCCCTGCGGTATATTAGAGGCATGCAGCAGCTTTTATATACTAACACTGCAAGCCACATGCCTGTTCTTCCAGACCAGGCATCCCCAGACTTCGGCCCTCCAGATGTTTTGGACTAAAATTCCCATCTTCCCCGACCACTGAACCTGTTAGCTAGGGATCATGGGAGTTGTAGGCCAAAAAATCTGGAGGGCCGCAGTTTGGGGATGCCTGTTCCAGACCCTTCAAGTGTGCCTCCATTTCCCAGGGACAGTCCTGGATTTACAGAAGCCGTCCCGGTTTCTGATTTTATCCTGGGATGTCCCGTTTTTCCTTAGGAAGTCCCTATTTTAATCGGAGAAATGTTGGAGGAAATAGAGTTATGCGACCCCCCAAGCCAAGGACAACCTCTAGAAGACATTGGAAGGTAGCCCTGGATAGTTTTACTATGATTTATATATGTTGGAAGTTGCCCAGAGTGGCAGGGGCAACCCAGCCGGATAGGCAGGGTATGATAATAATAATAATAATAATAATAATAATAATAATAATAATAATAATAATAATAATAGAATAGGACATTCCTATTTCCATTGGAGAAATGTTGGGCAATATGTTCTTCATTTTTGTGGTTGACTCCTTTGAGAAGGGAGAAGGAAAGCCGTCCTCCACACCTATGCTTAGCATCCTGCCAGCAAGTCTTCCTGCTGTAGCTGCCCCAAAATTCAGTTCTGGGGTTGCAGCTGGGGAAGGCTGGCTGATTCTCTTCATAAGAAGACATAAAGCCACTGGCCTCCCATGGACATGGAGTTGGCCACTGTGAGAATGGGATGTTGGACTCGATGGGCCTTTGGTCTGATGATCTAGCTTTTCTTAAGCTCTGGGAGACGTACTTGTCTGCAGTTCAGTGGGTAAGGAGAAGAGCAAGTGACTCTTAGCTCTGGAAAATCAGATCCGTGCTCTTGGGTAAGCCTTCCCTGTGTCTGAGTGAGGCTGGGCAACAGCTGGATTTTAGCTGTTTTAAGTACTGTATTCTCAAATTTCTGCTCTCCCTGCAATGTGCTTTGGTCCTTCTTTTAAGTTCTGCTGCAGTAGTTCCTTAAGCACACAGGATCCATTTGTGGGTATCACCTTCTTTTTCAGTTTATCCAGTACTACTGGGCTCCACCTTAGTGCACTACCTGTCTGACCATGGGGTGTTAAAAAGGGGGTGGAGCAGGAGCGGTGGGGCTGCCCCTCCTTGACTCTCCAGCAAAATTAGGCTCCCACAGTGGATCAGATATGAGCACCTGTACCAAGAACAAACCTCCAATCTCTTTTTTTTAAAGCACAAAACTTCAGTGTCCTTAGGTTCAGCTGGGTTATGTTTTGCTGTTGCTGATTTTATTTATTTAGTTCTTTTGCTTTAGTACTATGGTTGTTTTGCTCTATTTTTTAACGTTTTCATGCATTTGCTCGTTTTTAGTGGTTTGTAACTTTTTATTATGAACTGCCCAGAGGACGTTGTTAAATGGGAGGTATGCGGATAAATAAAATGAAGCAATACCCACTTTCTTCCACACTATGTCTAATAGTAGTAGAAACATTGCCCTCCCTTTGTCATCTCCCCACCCCCACCATTTGCAAACTAGTAAAAAGTCCCATAGGTGGAAGAAAAGCAAAAGGCGTCCTTTTGTCATGGGCAGTGGTCCAGATTTTTGCACCATTTGGGGCACTGTTCCATCCTTCCAGTCTCTTGTTATTACAGTCCTAGACATTGCCTCTTTTACTGCCTGCCTTTCACTCAGGATTATTCCCCAGCAAAGTGGTGTCTTTGCAAGCCGCCTCAGAGTCTCGCTCTCCAAGGAGTGCCTCTGTGCATTTTCTACAGCTCCCCGCTTCCCCATGGCAACATAGCTTAGTGTTCCCTGCCGAAGAGAGAGAGAGAGAATCCTATTTCCCCGTGTCTTTCCCTGCTTCCCTTCCTCCCTTCCCCTCCCTCCCCCATCCCTTTCTCTTCAACTGGACTTTCCTGTCCACGGACATGGATGTTTTGCTGGGCTTTGTCTGTCACCAGAGTGTGCAGTGATGAGACCGGTGGCCACGGCAGTTCAGCAAGGCTTCTTAGTGAAGGATGGCAGAACGAGGGAACGCTTTGGGAGCCAGGGTGAAAAAGAAACGCGATCAAACACTGCTCTCAGTTTTTCCCCAAAAGGTAATTTGCAAGTGCAGGGTGACAACATGGTTGGTTTTTGTCAGCTGGTAAAACTAAGCATCAGGGGTGGTACTTAAAGCAGCGGCAGTTTTGATAATAAATATCTACACACCTGATTCAGAGGTGGAACAATAGAGAGGCAGGTTGGCCTTTTCAAGAGGAAATTTTTAATGGGCTAGTATTGTTCCAACCTGTCCGGCAGGTGAATCATTGGTAACCAAGTGACTTCTACGCATTTTACTTCTCACTTATTGCTGCCTTGTAACAAAGGTGGCTCTTATTTGAACAGTTTATGGGGAAGACTGTGAAAATATAATATGGCTTAGGGAAAAAATGTATTTTTACATGTTGGAGTAATTTGATAGCAACGTTGATACCTTTTTAGTACAGGCTAGGTGTATATTGTTCATCCTGAGGGTTTGTTTTTCAGTAGGTGGGGATGGATGGATTTGCAGGTTTTTGACATAGTTGAGTATCAACTTGGGAGCAGATAGCTGCAAAGAGCACCTATTGGGCAATGCCTCCAACATCACTAGATCCTGGGGACATCTTTCGTGGTTTATATATGCTTGTGATTTCTCCTCTCCCCCAGGAAGGTGAGAATGGTAATGAATATGTACCACTTGTATTTTATTTAGCTATAAATTTATTTATGGGCCTTATTTTAGGGTATATGCCTTGGAAGGCAGCTTAAATATAATAAGACATCAAATAGCATGTTACAAACAAGAAAAATGTAAACATTTTAAGATCACAGTGTTGTTGTTTTAAAAACTGGCCAGTTAATCCAACCATTAACAAAACAGCAAAGTCTAAAATATAATGAATAATATCAAAACATTTTTAAAACATCTGGGTTTTTAAAAAATTAGCCTTCCACAGGTGGTTTGGGGGTGGCCATGGGAGAGTGGGCCTTTTCTCCCCCATGTTAGGCCCACCAGGCACCAACCTTGTCTTCATTTTGATGCCAAGCAAACACATATTTTCTTGGATTGCATTGTTAAAAACATTTTTAATATGTTAATGTGATTTTATTGTATTTCTTACTTGGTTGTAAATAGCTGGAGGAATTTCATAATGGGATGCAATACACCAGGCCTTACTCTCTCAAAGGGTTTGTCAACATATTGCCCTCCATTCGTTGTGGACTACAACTCCCATCAGCCCTGGGCCATTGGCCTTGCTGGGGTTGCTGGAAGTTGTGTTCCCCAGTATTTGAAGGGCATTATGTTGGCTTCCCATTATATAGATGAAGAGGCCTAATTGGGCCTGTAAGTGCATTTCCACAGTGTGTCTGCCTTGGAGAAGTTTGTACTGTCGTAGCAATTCTGTTTGGCGCTGCTGTGGAATTGGGGTGTGTGGCTTGCAGATGGGAAATGAGTAGTTGTGAAACCCACTTGGGTCTGCCGTAATTTTTCAGATGCCAGTGTATGACACAAGGGAGTGTGTTTGGGATGTATTGAAAGCAGGTAGGCTTATGGGAGTGGTGCTTGCAGCTGAGATCTGTGGAACCAGGGAAGAAGCTCTGATGATGCTTTCATGTTGCTTGCATTGGGTAATATGAGTTTTCATTTGTAATCTGGGTTGCTCAAAGAGTGTGGTTGGAACACAAGACTGTTTGCATCAGTCGAAACCAGGGAAGATCCAAAGGCCCTCTGATGTTTGACAGAGGAGAACAGGAAAACAAGCTTGCAGAACCCCTCTTTTTGTACCGAAGCAACTTCATAAGCACCCGCCCCCCAGCACTGCCCCCACTTTCACACTTTGCTCTTGACTTCCTGCCTATATTCATTTACTCAGTAGCCACTTTGCCATCTGTTGACTTAAGAGCCACAAAGAGTGTGTGTTTGTTTTTAGGGTTAAATATGAATTTGAATTTGAGGGGGGGGGAGAGCAAGATTTCCTTCCTATTCAACAGTTCAAAGCAGGCCTTTGAAAAGCAGTTCAAAGCAGTTGCAGTGAGAGAGGGGGGAATTTGTCAGTTTTGGTTTCTCTGTCTTCCTCACTTTGCCAGCCTTAAGTTCAGCACAATAGATTTTCCACATCAGTTTGTGACTTTTTTTTTTAAAAAAAGAAGTCCTCCTGAAAATTCACCAGCATTTTAGTATGTATTTTGTCTAATGTATGCATTTTTGTAAGCCATTTTTGTAAGCTATTTGCTCAGCTAAAATCTGTATTTTTGTATGTTACTTTCACTAATATATTCTCGAAATTTACTATTTGTTTTTACCTTGCTCCTCAGCCAAAAAGGCTCCCAAGGCAGCTTAGCGACCAATAAAGAAAAAGAGCAGTTCCTCTCTCTGGGTTTTGGTATAATATACATGACACAAAAGTGATTGAAAGGATAGCTCAGTTGGTAGAGCATGAGACTCTTAATCTCAGCGTTGTGAGTTTGAGCCCCACTTTGGGTAAAAGATTCCTGCCTTGCAGGGGGTTGGACTAGATGACCCTTGTGGTCCCTGCCAACTCTACAATTCTATGAAAAGGAAAATGCCCCCTCTTCCCTCCCCATCCCCCTTTCCTGATCAAGCCGCACTCGCCTGAAATCACTTGTAGAGCTCAAAAGTTGCCTTTTTTGGTCTGTTAATCTTCTAAGATAGCAATCTTCCAAGACATTAAATTGAAAGCATGGCCCTATAGTTACGGTGTTATTATTTTTTGTTTAGTTTCAGATAGAATTTTTAACTAACCCCTTCCTTTTACCTTTGCCTTTTAAAACCCTTTAAAAACACTTTCACAGTGTGTGAAATACTGTGTCCTTAAGTGTTGTTGTTGTTAAGGTGGGAATTATTGCCCCTTCCCATCATAGGTGTGTGAATAGGGGGAGTTGGCTGGGCCTGGGCCCACTCTAATATCTAAATAATAAAAAGTGGCTTTGCAGGTCCTTGCCCATGCTCAGTTGTAGCAGCGCATTGCGCTTAAGAGGCTGCAGTTCTGCACCTTCCAGTGAGCTGCACCCTGCACCCCCAGCCATGCCCACCTCTATTCACAGGGTTGGCCCACCAGTGGGCAGGATTGGCACCTTCCCGGTTTGCCTCAAGTGGCAAAATGGGGTGGACTGCCTTGTTTGTCCAAGCCATGAGCATTGTGGTACATACAGGCAGAAGAGGCATGGGAGTGCTGTCCTTGCAAGAGTGGGAGCGCACTTTCGCTGGCTTGTGAGAAGCCCACCACTTTTTGTGCAGAGAGGGGCTGCATTTATGGTGCGCTTGCATGTGGCCGCCCTGCATTGCTCATCACCTCGAGCAACAAGGCGCACCCCTCCAAGCAGACTTAAGGGTGTGCTTGATTTGACGCATTTGAGCACCCCACAAGCCGTTCACCCTGAGTGCTTTTGCAAGATTTCCTGGGTTTCACACCCTAATGGAATGTGCTGCTCGTGCCTATGCTAACTATATAGCTTTGTATGAAAAGGGTAACATTGAGCAAGGTGGACCAGTGGTTTGACTCAGTATAAGGCAGTTTGTTCTTATCTATTCTCCTTGCCCCACAATCAGGTTTTTTTTTTTAAGAAAGCTTGGGAGATGGAGATGGGAGAGCTGGAATAAAGCCCTTTGACCATTAAGTCTAGCTCTTGGGAAAACTCGCTTGGAGTGCTTTAATGCACCAAGCGCTCAAGTGCAGTTTGGTGCTCACCCAATTCGTTTCTTTAGGATTTTTTTTATCCCACATAGAAGAGGCCTTATCTACAGTTGTAGCAAAATGAGGTGGGAATGAGGTGGTAGAAATTGTAGTATTTTAGACTGCAGGTGGTAGGGTTGCATTTTGCAAAGCTGCCTTGTGGAAAAATCTCTGGGGTGCTAAAAAAAGTTAGCAGAGCAGGAAGCTGGCTGATTTAGGACTTTTCTCCTTGATAGGCTAGATCTGTATTTTCCAGGGTGACTTTGATTTTGCTTCTTGCTTTACATGGGGAATATTCAAAAATGGGGTCACTCACCAGCAGTCTGAAGTTTCCCATCCATCTTACCATCTCAGGGTTCTGCCTCTACATTTTGAAGCATGTTTATAAGACAAGTGCACCAAATGTCAGCTTCCTTGTCTGCATGAGGGTAGCTTAGCTGCTTCAGAGCACAATTAGAACCCAGTTTTTAATTGATGTTGTTGATGATGTACTATTTATATTCCGCTTTTCCGAAACAACAAAACGTTGCGCTCAGAGCAGCTGATAACTGTAGCGTTTAAAATTAACAAACATTACAATCACTATAATACTATGGAACATGCACTAGCATATAAATAAAGCAAAAAGCATATGCATCAATGCAATTCAATACAAACTCATAGTGATTTTAGGTATCAGAAATAACTGCTGAGCATCAGCCCTGTTCCAGTTGACATAAACTGGGAAGAGGCTTTTGCACCAGTGCCTCAGCGGCAAGACCTTTCCTAGTAAGAATATGAGAAGAGCCTGCTGGATCGGGCCAAAGGCCTATCTCACCCAACATCCTGTTCTCCTAGTGGCTATCCAGAAGCCCCAGAAGGAAACCTTCAAGCAGGATCCAAGCACAAGAATCCTCTTCTCTCCCGTGGCTTCTAGCAACTGGCATTCAGAAGCATTGCTGCCTCGGACAGTGAAAGTAGAACATAGCCATCCTGGCTAGTAGCCATTGATAGCCCTCGCATCCTCCATGAATTTGTCTCATCCCCTTTAAAGCCGTCCAAGTTGGTGGCCATCGCTGCCTCCTGTGGGAACGAGTTCGTAGTTTTACTATACCCTAAATGGGAGGATTATGGGGTTGTCTTCGTTTTTATTACGTATTTTGTGTTTTTTATATTGTGATTTTATGTTGTGAACTGTACCGAGAGCTACAGATATAGGGCGGTATATAAATTTAATAAACAGCAACAGCAGTGTCTTTTCTTTAGTCTGTCCTGAATCTTCAACATTCAGTGTCACTGGATGTCTACAAGTTCTATCCACTCTCTACCCAGCATGCCTCATCTTACAAACGTCGGCCAAGTCACCTCTTGCACACCATTTTTCTAAACTAAAAAAGTCGCAAACGCTTCAACCTTTCCTCAAAGGATAGGTTTTAGTCTTAGTTTTTAGTATTGATTTATTTTTCACTTTCAAAGAGAGGAATCAAATCATTTCTATGCTGTTTTCAGAGGGGTGGGTGAACAGGTTCCATAAAGGGGAGGAGAATATTGGGGGTTTTTTTTAAAAAAAGGTTTTTCTCTGATTTTTCCAATAATTGGTTGCACATTTGACTATTTGTGTATCATTTCCATCCTCCAGTGGACTGTCATTTGAGGCCAAAGTGTCTGAAGCTGCTGCATGCTCCTATCACATTTTGTTAGTATACAAATCCTCTTGTATGGTCATATTTCCATACGGTACTTCAAGCAGGGCCAGTGCAGTAAGGCATTGACATTCCCCTTTTGTCAACAGAGGTTGAGTAGGACAGAAGCAACTGGCTGGCAGGCTATGGACTAGTGGCTAAAAGACGGTTTTAGACCTTCAGACCTCCTGCTGAGTTAACTTGAACTCATTTGTACAAAAACAGGGTACTTCTAGACAGGTGTTTATAGTGGGACAAATGCCTCATGCATGAAAGGGTGTTTTTTGGGGGTATCTTTTTTTGGTCACCCATATTCTGCTTCCCCCTTAATGCAGATTTACCCTATCCAGAGAAAATCAGACAAGTAAAAGAAAAAAAACTTCTGTTGCCAGTGACCCTCTTGCAAATATCTCAAGAACCCGTTTGGAAAATCAACTCTCCGTGTGGACACTTGTAGACACATAACAACATCATTCATGGGTTGCCTCCAGACTGTTAGCCTTTTTCAGGAGTGATTCAAGTGCACACTGGAAAAGTAAAGGCAAAGGTACCCCTGACCATTAGGTCCAGTCGCGGACGACTCTGGGGTTGCGGTGCTCATCTCGCTCTATAGGCCGAGGAAGCCAGCGTTTGTCCACAGACAGCTTCCCGGTCATGTGGCCAGCATGACAAAGCCGCTTCTGGCAAACCAGAGCAGCGCACGGAAACGCCGTTTACCTTCCCGCCGGAGCGGTACCTATTTATCTACTTGCACTTTGACGTGCTTTCAAACTGCTAGGTGGGCAGGAGCTGGGACCGAGCAACGGGAGCTCACCCCGTCGTGGGAATTCGAACCACCGACCTTCTGATCGGAAGCCCTAGGCTCAGTGGTTTAGACCACAGCACCACCTGCGTCCCTTAAAAGGCCATAGATTTTTTAATTAGCCAAAGGCCTGGGTGAAGTTTTTGCTTGCTGCCTAATGATATTGACCATATGGAGGTGCCCATGGCCAGCCATTCCTGCCCATGCCCTTCTTTTGTTTGGGAGATAGAATTGCAGTGTTGGAAGGGACCACGAGGATCATCTAGTCCAATCATCTGCAATGCCGGAATCTTTTGTCCAATGTGTTGCTCAGACACATGACCCTTAGATTAAGAGTCTCATGCTCTACTGACTGAGCTATTGGCTGGTGGTTTCTCAGTGGAAAAGGTTGCGGGAAAGACAATGCAGCTTCCACCCAGTTAAGGGGTGGGAACTGATCCTAAGGTATTAGTGTGAAAGAAATTGTATTTTGAAGTGGGGAGTGAAAGCTAGCTATGAGTTCTGGGAGCATCTTGAGAGCAGTCCCAATTGGTATATTTATTTGTTTAACAAATGCTTTTCTAGCTGAAAGAGTGTCATACTTTGGTCCAAGTTGCACGGAAGCAAGTGGTAAACTGATCAAATGCTGAAAAGTTAGCAGGTGCCTAAATCTGAGGCCCTCTTTGAGCTTGGGACAGTGGATCAACAAACTGCTAGGAGTGTGGTTGCGGGTTGCCTCCAGCTCTGCTCTGCTCTTTTTGCTTTGTAAGTAGCTATACTGAGTGCTCCAAAACGCCAACCCAATACTGCTGCCCCTTGAACTTCTCACTGCTCATGCGATGATAACGTGGTGCACAGGGGAGGGATGAGGGAGGTACTAGGATGTTGTGGTACCCATTTGCTGTGAGGGCTGCTTTAAAGAGAATCTGCCACTGGGGAGATGCTGGATCATTCGCAGAGTTACCTGGCAGCTCAGTAAGAGAACTGGAGGAGGATCCTTTTGTAATGTGGGTTTTTAAAAAACCCCAGCTGTCTTCTTGTAGATCCTTAAATGACTTGTTGCTTGGGAAAAGTAAATATAGCCAGGAGAGCAGATGGAGAGCTTCTTGCTGCAGCTTGAGAGTCGAGGTTTGTTAACAGACGTTTGTAACATGTTTTTTTACTCTCTTTTTTTGTATTTTTAAGTACTGATAAAGAAATGTTTGCTTTTTCATCTATTATCACAATTTTTCTCCTCTTTTTAAATGTCTCTGCTAGGTTGCAGTCTTAATACAGTCCCCCCATCCCACCCCCAGAAATATAGAAAGCTGTTTTGTACCAATTGCATTTTGCTCCATATTGTCTACACTGACTGGCAGTGACTCTCCAGGGTTTCAGACAGGGAGCCCTACCTGGAGATGCAAGCGGGGGATTGAACCCGGGACCTTCTGCATGCATTCAGGTCACATGTTCTACAGCTGAGGTACAGACCTTCCCCCTCTCCCATTCCCCCCAGCTCTATTTAGATGGTACAGTGTTTTCATTTTGGAAAGAGCATGTCTTTCAGTTTCCTTTCAGAGGTAAAGCAGGATTTGCTACCCCCCCCCCCAAATGCACTTTCCTCTCACATCTGGCTTTTAAAACAGACTTTTCTAATAAGTCATAATTGAAATAAAGAGGTATCTTTGCAGTGATTTCAATTGAATGTCAAAAAGACAATTGCATTAAATATTATGGTTCATAGTACAGGGGAACAATTATGCGGGGCTGATGTCAGGCTTCTCTTAATGGCCTCAGCGATAATTCCTATGGGACCCTTTGCTCATGTCCCCTCCACCTTCAACTGAGAATTCTCTCAGAATCACGATTCCTTAAAAAAAGGAGGAGGGGAGAATGATAGACCTTCCTAGCTAGATTTACTGTCCAAACAGCTTTTCTGTGATTCCCCCCCCCCACATTTCCCCTCCCTCTTAGACCTACAGCACGTTGAGTGTTCAATGTTACTCTCCCGTTAAGTGAGGTCTAACCAACCCCAATGCTTTTTTAGTGAAACTAAAAACTAAAAGGAGAGGGAGGAGATGCACTGCAGAAAAACCAATATTTTTATGGTATGAGAATCTGTGGAATAAGAAGCAGCACAGCACATGGCTGAGCAAGATTTGTTTTTATATTTAAATACATTAAATGTCAGTTTGGGGTCAGCTTGTGTGAGGGAGGGTTAAACAGCAATATATGTCAGGAAAGGTTGAACTTCTGTGAGGTTTGGGGGGCAGCGAACGATCAGTTCCTGGAACCCATTGTTTAAAATGTATTTGTCATTATCAAGTTTTGTGGAAACAGCAGGTTTGATAAAATGAAATCTCCCCCACTCCCAGTACTTATTTAACAATGAATCGCATGTCTGGCCATATGGGTTTTTAAAGGTCAGATCTGAGGCTTCTGGTTCTGTGGTTCTCATTGTATCACTTCCCCAGTAGGACAAATGCATGCATTGTAATTAGTTTCCTTCCTTTTCAGATTCTGCTCTGTGTGTTTTTCTCATACACACACACACACACACACACACACACACACACACACATACACAGAGAAAAACATGCACACGGCATGCACTGCAACGATCCATTGCTCTCTCACTTTGGAGGGATTCTGTTTCACTTCTGCTGTTGAAAGTGTCAAAAAATCAAGGAAAATATGAGGTTCTTAGACAAACTGTTTCCTTCTAGCTGGTTTTTTGGTGGGTAATAGATTAAATGCATTCTTCCAACAGTCCTGCATAAGGGGATAAGTGCATTTTCTAAAACTCCTTCTTCACTTTTAGAACATGAGCTAGCCCAGAGGTGAGTTAATAATGTCTCCCACTGGTGTTTCCTTGCTTATCTTTCTGTGGATTAGAATTGTGGAAAGAATATCTACCTTAATAACTACTGGCAGGAAGACAGGGCTGTTTCTTCACTACGGGGTTTGGGGAGGGTCATCACTCTTCCTCAGCAGATTGAAGGAGGTTTATTACTGGAAGTCTGCCGGGTTGCAAATGGGCTGAGGGCTGCAAGCCTGGGCGTGTGTTAATGATTTTTTGGGTTGTCTCTTCTTCTGCCCGGCAGTATTTTAGCTAGTGCTGTTCAGCCAGCCAGCAGGAAATGACCCTTCCTAGGGCTCCATGAGCGGCAGAGTGAGATGCAGTTCAGAATGCTGTCTTGCATTACTTGGATATGGGTTTTTTTTATATAAAAAAAACATTGCTCCAGAAACCAGCAAAGGGCTTTCAGTAGTCAGTTGGATGGCAACTTGGTTGGAGATTTAGGCTTGGAACTTCCAGGGAAGTTGATCAGAGTTAAAGCAAGAAAGCCTGCTAGGGTTAAGGTGAGTAAACCAGAGCTCTTTCTTGTCTGTCAAAGGTGAATATGATCTAAAATGTATTGTGGTTGTTGTTTATGCCATCCAGGTACAAATATAATGGAAGAATGCAGGATACTGCCCCAAGGAACCTACAGTATAAATTTTAGCAGCAAGAGAGACAAGGCTAAGAAAGTGATGAATATCAGGGATTAGCCTCTCTTTTAGCTGGGGATGGGTATTAAAGACTTGGGTTCTCCCTGAAATTCATCTCCCTCCTCCCCACTTCTGAATTTTCACTTGCACTACCTTCTAGGGTGCTGCTATCCAGCAGCAACTATTTGTTCCCTATATGAACAGGCAGAGGTTCTTGCATAGGCAGCTGTCTCCTGTGCATACTGTCTGTTGTTGCACGCAAAGATCTGTGGATTTAGATAGTAAATCCTACATCAGGATTAGGAGAGCAGGATGTCTGATTCTTCTCCCAAGAGTGATGTAGAGGGAAACGGTGAGAATGCAAAGCAAAGCAAAACAGCTGTTCTTCCTGAGCTCTCTTTCCCCTTTATGACATGGTCATAGGGCAACTTGCAAACTAAAAACACCATAAATGCATAAAAACAGCAAACTAAACATTGGGATGATGGGGGCAGTGATGGTGCAGTAAGAAATCCTTCTGGTGGGTCAGTGAGGGTTTCCTTCCAGGGTCTAGCCAAGTTTTTAGGTGGCAGAGAAGAAAGATATCTGCCTCCTCCCTGGAAGCATGTGCTCCTCTCCAGATGCACCACATGGTTTAAATACCACTGGGTTAAGTCAAAAGCTTAATAAAAAGAGAGAGCTTTGAGAAAGGAGAGGGGGCTTTAACCAGTGCTATTTTTCTAGAAAACGAGGTGCCGGAACTCACCATGCACGCCTCTCTTGTTCTCTTGTAATGGCAATGGGCCCACCTGAGAAGTGCTGCAACTGAGTTCTGGGAAGTTCCGGCTAATGAAAAGCCCTTGCGTTAACCTTTGTCAGTGCCTATCTCTTTGCCCTGTTTGGCTCTCACAGCCAAACTTCAGGAATTTTTAAACAAAGGATTGAGGATCGAAGTGATCATTTTGTGATATTATGGCAGTGGACAAAGCTGTATTGTAACTTTTGAATAAACATTTGAATAAAAAACAGGAAAAGGGTGCATCAGGATGTTAATGAAAACAAGGAAGAGCTTTGTGGCACCTGAAACACTAGCTGAATTATTGTGGCAGAAACTTTTGTAAAGATCCTAAAGTGCCATAATATTTTTTATTCATTCTTTGCTCCGGCAAATTAATTTAGCTAACCCTCTGAAAACAGAGCATTAGATCACTACTTCAGAAGACTTAGATTAGTTTCCTTTCTCTGCCACTGACTTCCTGCATGTGGACATGGGCAAAATCACTTACTGGTTTGTTAACTGGCAAAACAAGGGAATACAGAATTTAAAGCCGATTTTGGACCAGTGACTTACCCATAGCCCTTGGCTTGAAAGGGTGGTGGGTCAAAGGGCTTGCTGCACCGACAGCTGTCGACTTTAGAGTCAGGTATATTTATTTTTTCAGCTAGGTTTTTTTGGGGGGGAAACCAACACAAAATGGATAGTCTGGTCATCTCAGATAACTGACCTGTTTCCTTGCTTCAAAGGAAAGAACTGCACTGTGTCAATAGATTTTTGATCTTCCATTTGGGAAAATGCCCAGAATTATTGATGGAAGGTCCCTTGTTACTGTCATAGAACTACCGTACGATTTCCCTGGGGGTAGGAGAGCTCTATAGGTGCTACAGAAGACCAATGGTATGTAGTCTGAAAAATAGGAAGGACTGGGCCGACCACCCCTTCCCTAAATGAAGCTGCTGGTTATAAAGCTGATAGTTTAAAAATTAAGCAAGCTTTTGAGTTAAGCAGGGCTCATGAGATTTGTGTTTCCCGGAAGAAGAGTTCAGTTGAGCTCCAAAGCTCGCACCCTGTTAGTCGGTCCCAGTAAACGAAGCAGCTGGGTTTCCAGCCTGACGTCAATTTTTCTCGTAAGGGCAGCCTTTGCATAGAGAGCAGAGTGACGGCAGCGATGGGCGACTGGCAGAAGTTCATAACTGCTACATTGCTTTGATCGAAAAAATTGTGGTCCGGCCTTTGCGATACAAGGGATAGTAAAAATATCTCTCGCAGCTAGAAGCGTATCTCTTGCTTATGACACATGGTGGTTATTTTCGGCTCACGGGGGCTATTTTTATGCCTGATGCTTCTCCGTTTGAGTTTCTATGGAAACAGTGTTATTGGTATGGGTGCAGAACAGTGACCCTGGCAGATGTTGACTAAAGTGGAGGTCCCCCCTTTTCTTCGTCTCCCCCCCCCGGGCATATATTTGGGCTTGCGAGTTGCGCAAAGCAACAGCTTCTTGTTGGATGCCTGTGGGGCAGGTGGTGGGGAGATGGGGACATGGAACTGAGTCATTGCTGCATGTGCGGAGATGCTAATTTTTTTTATAGCAACTGCTGCCATAGCAACAAGGTGCTTCAATTATCAAAATTAAAACCATGAAAAGTTACCTGCGTCTCCATGAGACCTATTGTTGCACGTATTAATTATGTGAGGGATAATAATAGCAAAACACAAATCATATTGTTGCCCTCTTCACACACACTGAATGACAACACTGAAGACCTGGGGCATTTCAGGAGTACAGGGTCTGGATCAAGACTAAAGTTCTTTATCTGAAGCTGTGCTTTAAGACTGTGCTGGGAGTAGGAGGGGCAGAGTTCATTTTGGTTTCTCGCAGTTTCTAATTTTTTCCATTTCCACAGCAGTTTCAGAATATATCCCATTAAATCCATCAGCATTTTAGTGTACATTTCTCCCAGTTCATATATTTTGTATGTAGTTTTGCATAACATAACACATTTTTTTTATAAATTGCTCCCTCCCTAATTCAGTGGTGTATTTTTGTATGTTGCCCCCACAAATATGTGAGTTTTTATGCACACACTACCCTCTTAAATGCATTTTTGTTCAAGGAACTTGGCTGGAGATCAGCACAGAAAAGTCTGAATTTCAAAGGAGGCCTGCATTTCTATTCATGTGTTGTTTCAGAATGTGCAAATTCGGTAGGTTCGCTTTTAAACAGGAAAGAATTGAATTCAGCTGGGACTCTCACCTGCCAGTTTGCTGTGAGGCTATTAAGAGCTTTTGGAAGAGAGGAGCGTCTGGACCTTGTTATTCCAAGAGCTCTTTGGGGTTTGGCTTTTCCTGTACCGCTCTTACGGCTTCTTGACCTTGTACTTCCTTCTGCATCCCAGAAAAGCAACCAGTTCCCTGGGGAGAAAACAGGTGCCCAGCAGTGCAGCTCGTAATCAAGAGAATTCCTGGCACGTTGCCCTCAGGTGTCTTCTCCTGACTAAAGGGAACCTTATTGTACCGGAACAGGGTATGCCTAAATGCCAGTAGCTGGAGGACAATGAGGTGTGCCATGCTCGCACACTGCTAACACAACGCCATTGTTCAAATCTGCTTTGTGATTGACTGCACTTGGGAGTCCTGTGTCCGGTTCTGGTCACCTCGCCTCAAAAAAGATACTGCAGAGCTGGAAAAGGTCCAGAAAAGGGCCACCAAAATGATAAAGAGGTGGGAGTAATTCCCTTTTGAGGAAAGTCTGAATCATTTGAAGCTTTTTAGCGTAGAGAAAAGCCAAGAGGAGGCAGTATAGATGCATATAAAGTTGCGTGCGGTATGGAGAAAGCGGACAGAGAAAAGTGTTTCTCCCTTTCATAATGCTAGAACTCGAGGGCGTCCAGGGAAGCTGGAGGTTGGGAAAATTCAGGGCAGGTAAAAGGAAGCGAGAGATAAATGCTGTTATCCAGCAAAGTAAGATAAGTAATAGACAGTGGCGTAGCAAGGTCAGGTGGTACCCGGCGCGGAAATATTTTTGTCCGCCCCCCCCCAATTGAAATTGAAATCTGTCAAAGAGCGCTGCGCAGGCCACCCTGATGCAGATCCCACCTTCTCCCCCTCCCTCTGTCAAAGAGAGCCGGAAGATCTGGAGGGTGGCAATGTGAGAAAATGGAATCCCCTAAATTGTGGAATTCCCTCCTCACAGATATGTGTCTGGCTTCTTCACTATACAGCTTTTGGCAAAAGATGAAGATGAACCTCTCCACCTTTAAGATGTGTGTTTTCAGAGCCCACTCTATTCCTTTGATTGCTAACTGTTTTAACTGTTTTAAATTTTGAATTTTAAATTGTAACCCAACCTGGGACCTGTTGGTAAAGGGTGTCTAATTAATGATGATGAGTATAACTTTAGGCGCCAGGCAAAAACGGTCCTTTTCAACCAGGCCTTTGCCTGACTTGATCTACGTCCTATACCCTGTTTAAAAATGCTGGCTCTTTGGGGTTTTTTTTAAAAAAAAAATGGGTTGCTGGTTTTGTTTTGATTTTAGGTATTTTATATTTTATGTGAACCGTCCTGAGGCCTTCGGGTATGGGGCGGTATAGAAATTTAATAATAATAATAATAATAATAATAATAATAATAATAATAATAAAACAACGTGAAATAGTAGAAATTGCTTTAGGAATGTGCTTTTTTGGTCACTAACACTAGTAATCAAGAGGAAAGGAGAGCAAAATTTTCAAGTTCAGAGGCCATCATGATTTCCAGCACTTATTTCAGCTCTGATACCTATGGCTGTTGTTTGTTTTGGGGTGGGGTGGGGAGGCGGGAGGTAGTTTATTCCCATGAAAGTAGATGAGCAGCCTCTAGGGGCAGAGCTTCTGGGTCCCACCAGCCTTTATTTGTGCAAAATAATGCTGGGTTCAGCCGGCATTTTGTCACCCCCCACTCATGATGACACCCAGGGCGGCCCGTCCCCCTTTCCCCCTTCTGACGCCCCTGGTAATAGATATACTAGGGGAAAGCATGCATCAAATGCACATATCAGTGAAAATAACCCATATGCATTATATTAGTGGAAATTGCTTTGCAAAAATGTGTCTTTTAGGAGAAATTAACACTATAATGCAGGTAGAATCATAAAATTGGAGAGAGAGTTGGAAGGGACCCCAGTTGGTCATCTAGTCCAACCCACAGCTAAAGAATCTCTGACAGGTGGCCATCCAGCCTCTGTTTAGCAACCTCCAAGGAAGGAGAACCCACCATCTTCTGAGATAGAATTGTTGGGTTGCAAGGGACCCCAAGGGTCATCTAGTCCAACCCCCTGCAGTGCAGGAATCTCAGCTAAAGCATCCATGGCAGATGGCCATCCAACCTCTGCTTAAAAACCTGCAGTGAAGGAGGAGAGTCCCTCGCCTTCTGAGGTCATGCATTCCGCTGTCAAACAGCTCTTTCTGTCAGAAAGTTTCCCCTCATTCTTAGTTGGAATCCTCTTTCTTTCTGAAAGTCTGTTCCACTGTCAAACAGCACTTACCGTCTGTTTTCATGAGGACCTTTTTTGGCAAACTTTTTTTTTAGAAAAGTGGAGAACTGAACTTGTGGTTGAAAAATGAGAAACTTAGCGAAGCCAAAATTGACAGATTCTCCCATGTTTTGTTCTGTTTACATGCCATAGCATAGTGACTCATGTTAGAAATAGGGACCCTGAACTGTTGAAGAACCTTCTCCCTTCCCTGCACCTTCCGCGGCTGGATTTACTTGGTTTGGCAGTTTACAGAGAACAATCTTACGGAAGACGCTTTGCTGTATAAATGTGGGTGGCTGTTACGAAAGCTGCTTTCTCCTGCTCAAGGCAGGGCCGATCTTCCTGAGAAGCCTGGGAACAAGAACTGCTTTGGGTGCACCCAGACATAAGATTTTTCTTCCTTCTAGGAAGTGAGCATGTTGAAACCCTGCATGCCCAGAGCTGAGATCTGCAATTTGTAAGCACTACAGGTCCACCTGGCATACCTGTAACTGGGCCATACTAATTCAGGCTGCAGGACAAGGTTCTGCGTCACTGCAAATATTTCCTACACAGACGAATGTGGAGGGGGAAGCCTAGCTTAATATTTTTGCAAGACTGCAAGATTTTGATCTGCTTGATTGATTAAACTCTTCTTCTTCTTTTACTTAAAACGCCTCTCCAATTAATTAGTAACATATTCTTTGGAAAAAGAAAACTATTTTCAATATAAGTACTGAATATGGCATGCTCCTTCTCGTTTGTTTCTTTCTTTGTTTGTTTGGTGGTCCTTGCCTGACACAGGCCAGTATTTTTTTGAAAGATGCTAAGGCGGCTTCCAGATCCTCCTGGAATTCTGCCCCTGTGGCACCTAATCCCCTTAGGCTCTTTTGAGAATCTCTGCTTTTAATTGGTAGGAGGCAAAACTAGGTCAGCTCCTGAGCTAAAGAAGTCGGGCCTAAAATAGGTTTTGTCCTGTTTCCCTTCCCCCTCTCCCTGCACCTTGAAGGTGACTTAAAGGCCCTAGTTAATAATAATAATAATAATAATAATAATAATAATAATAATAATAATAATAATAATTTATTATTTATATCCCGCCCATCTGGCTGGGTTTCCCCAGCCACTCTGGGCGGCTTCCAACAGAAAAATAAAACACAGTAATCTATTAAACATTAAAAGCCTCCCTGAACAGGGCTGCCTTCAGATATCTTCTAAAAGTCTGGTAGTTGTTTTCCTCTTTGACATCTGTTGGGAGGGCGTTCCACAGGGCAGGCGCCACCACCGAGAAGGCCCTCTGCCTAGTTCCCTGCAACTTGGCTTCTCGCAACGAGGGAACCGCCAGAAGGCCCTCGGTGCTGGACCTCAGTGTCCGGGCAGAATGATGGAGGTGGAGACGCTCCTTCAGGTATACTGGACCGAGGCCATTTAGGGCTTTAAAGGTCAGCACCAACACTTTGAATTGTGCTTGGAAACATACCGGTCTCGGCGGCCGCTCCCAGTCACCAGTCTTGCTGCCACATTCTGGATTAGTTGTAGTTTCCGAGTCACCTTCAAAGGTAGCCCCATGTAGAGCGCATTGCAGTAGTCCAAGCGGGAGAGAACTAGAGCATGCACCACTCTTGCTAGACAGTCTGCAGGCAGGTAGGGTCTCAGCCTGCGTACCAGATGGAGCTGATAGACAGCTGCCCTGGACACAGAATTGACCTGCACCTCCATGCATTGCACCTCCTGCATTGCAGGAGATCTTGGTACAGTAGTGTGGTGTGGGTTGATCAAGAACCACAACTCATTTGTACCTTACTGCTTTTCTTTCTAAAGCCACAGCCCTCACCAGCCCAGCTCTGCCTGCTAATTGCATGTTTTTGC
Source organism: Zootoca vivipara (assembly GCF_965207765.1). Lineage (NCBI taxonomy): Eukaryota > Metazoa > Chordata > Lepidosauria > Squamata > Lacertidae > Zootoca > Zootoca vivipara. The sequence continues at coordinate 4,240,027 of NC_142599.1, forward strand.
ATGGCTGTAATGGATCTGTGGCCTGTGATGATGTCTCTTGCTGGCCTGGGTGCTGAATGGAGAGATGCTTGTGGCGTGGGCATGCAGAAACCCCCGACTTTTGTGTGGCTGGAGTGTAACCTGCTGCACAAAGGTAAGTCACGTCCCTTGCTCTGCCCGCTTTTGCCTCTGGCTTCACCCACCATTAGCATGTGACCCCAGAAGGTTGCCAATATGGGAATGAAGCCCTTGTTCATGAAAAGTCTGTCTATTCCTGATTTGTAGTATACTAGAAGCAAACTCATCCTCCAGTTCTAGATCTTATGTTGCCATCTGTGCAGAAGAGGGGAAGAATTAGCAGGTTTGGGGAAAATTTCAAGGTTTGTTGATATACTTAAAAATAAATAAATAAATTGGGGGTAACCCCCACTACACCGCAAAACAGCTCAATGAGGGGACTGAATATTCAGTGCCTCCCCCCCCCCCCGTGTGTGTGTGTTGAAATGAAACAGAGTATGCTGAAAGATGACATGTCTGGCTAGCTGACTGGAACCTTTGACAGGAGCACTCCAAATTGCAACATTTTGTTGCAGATCCCAACTATCACATAAAATTTATATAGCCTACATTATAGAAAACCTGACTGCTGACTGTTCACTAACCTGGGCTGGATATAGATCAGGCATAGGCAAACTCCCATCATCCCTAGCTAACAGGACCAGTGGTCAGGGATGATGGGAATTGTAGTCACAAAACATCTGGAGGGCCAAGTTTGCCTATGCCTGATCTGGACACATCAAATAAGTGTTTCAGTTTAAAGCGTTGTAAATTTAAACAGGGAAAATAGGTAGAGAAAAACAGGACTCCATGTCACCATCTGGTGGCACAATGTTATATTGCACATACAATGCATATAAATCGCTTTGGCTTTACCAGTCTAGTTGAGTCCCTGGTGTGGTGCCATGGTTCATTCATGAACATTCCAGCTTCTGAAGGGGTGGGGAGGATCAATCATTCAACACTGACAGAACAGCTCTGAGATAAGAGTACAGTCAATATGGCTGGGAGCTTTGTTTTTCGAAGTTTACACTATTCTTGCAGACAGGAAGGGTTGTGTGCCACAAATGCTTCCCTGCGCTTTGCCCTCCTCACAGGAAACTTCATGAGAAGCTGGCTGGGCACCAGCAGCTCTGAAGCTCTTGACTCACTATCTTCTCTTGCCCTGCGGGAGAAGATCAGTGGTGTTCTGAGAGTAAGCCAGGAAAACGGGGGGCTGGTGTGGTGGTCCAGTCCTTGAGCAGGGATGTGGAGATGGCAAAGTGGGGAATCTGCCGGAGGGTCCCACTCCTCTGAAATGTGATAGAACTGCTGCCTTGATCTCGTGCCGTTCAGAAATCTTCAAGAGCCTTGGATCACAGATCTTGGACATTAAAATAAGACTCAAAATGAGCCTTGTCAAGGACTATGCGAAAGTGCCCCCAAGGATGAGCAGAAATGAAGGGTGCAGTGATGGGTTCTTGACATCCAATGAAGCAAAATGACAGAAAATTTAAGACACAGACAGACAAGTGCATAAAAGTATGAAATTGTCTGCTACAAGATGTACTGCTAGTGCAGATGGCTTTAAAGGGGGGGGGGGTTTGGACAAATTCATGGAGGATAAAACTATCAGTGGCTACGTGTCATAATGGCTGTTTGGGGTAGGATCAGCAGGCTTTCTGCCCAACCTGGTTAATCGGGAGGGTTCCTTATTCTGGTTGCCAATTGCAAAGACCATGTTGTATACCTGTGTACGTATATTCTTTTTGTCTGTGAGGATGCACAGTTCATGGTAGGTGATCTCAGTACTGTCTTAGTCCCATCATGAGATCCCAGGACAAATCCATAGTCCCTGAGAGCTGCGCTTTTGAAAGGCAAGGATGAAAAGCACTCAAGAAACAGCCCCTGGTTTCCTTTTTTCCAGCTGTTCAAATGCCTCAGCTGTGACACCAGCTGCTTCAGGTGGGTTAGGATCATTGCACGGGATTTTCACCCGATGGCAGGAAGAAACAATTACCATGTCTTACTTGCCTGCCATCTTTCAGTGTGGTGAAATTAAATCAATTATGGATGGAGTCTTAAACTGACACAGTTCAATGAGTGTACTGTGGAGATAAGATTCTTGTTAATGGCAACTACTATATTATCAGATCTCGGCTGTATTGAACTGTATGCTTCAGAACTGCTTGTGAGTTTGCTCTCAAAGAGGTGATTGTGGCCAACTTGATGGAACATTATCACTGGATTAATTAACTCTCTCCTTTCTACGTGCATTTATTTTATATACAGTATTTGAGTTGCCTGCCCGTAATATAAAATTATCTGGGGAGTCTTAAAATAATTGAATATAAAAGCTATGTGAATACAAATAAGATAAAACTGCAGCAGGTGTTGGGTGACCTCACACCTTGACGTGCGCCCCATGAAGCTCTGGCTTTGGCAGGTAACAGCTGAGGAAGCCAAAAGTCTAGGAGCAGGTTGGGTGATTATCCCTGCCCCCCCCCCAATAAAAGCTTCCTGGTCAGGATTTTCCTAATGGATTGTAGGATTTTCCTACCGTACAAGTTACCTCTCCTTGCCTCCTTTCTTCTGTCCTATATTTAGCTTCGCAGAAGGAGGGGCCTGGGGTCGTTGTACAAGGCCTTTGCAGCGTTTGCTCCCAGAGAGAATATTTCTCTGGATGGAACAAGGCTGAAAAACAAAACGTTGCTTCCTATTTTCCCTTTCTTAGTCTTCTCTTCTTGGCAGAAAATTAAGAACAACTGTAAAGCTATCCTTTAAACACACACACACACACACACACACACACACACACACACACTGCTAATAAAAAGCGGAGGGGGGTATTCCATAACAATCAACTGCTGAAATCAAGGCAAATGCATCTGATAGAAGCAGCCTTTTTAATGTGCAACACTTCTAGAATATACTGCTAGGAACCTTTTTTTTATATGCTCTGAGCTGTTGCTCTAGCAATTTTTCAATTTTGTGTCGTGCAATTAAGCTACAAAGTCAAATGAATGCTAGATTGATGACTTGCTGGCTCCTGTTTATCCTCCTATAGCCGTCTTCCCCCTCTCGTGCTTCTCGCACACAGAAGCTTTGACAGCTCTGAATACTGGAACGCAACCACTCACAGCTCAAACACTCTTGGAGAGACCATTTCTTTTGCAATACTGTAGACAGGCGGTGAGGCAGTGAGCCAGCTTGGCAGCAAAAGGAGCTACTGGAAGCCTGTTCAGCTGGGAAGGTTCAAGTCGCCATCCTGGATCCGATTCATGGTCTACCCAGCTCCATCTGCAAGAGTATCTGGCAAAGCCAAATGGCCCCAGAGTTCATGTGAATTGGGTCCTGCCCCACTTTTCAAAACCGGCAGGTGTTGTGGGCATCTGTTCTGGTTCTGAACACATAACTAAAATTTGTTCCTCTGAACAAGGCCCAGCCAGTTTGTCTCCAACAGTCGCAAACCAGAAATGCGCAAGCAAAGCATGATCTATATTTTTATTTACAAAATCACGTTTGTATTGCTTTTCTGTCCTGCCAAAGCCCCAAAAGCAGCTTACATAAAAGAAGAAAGCCAAACATGGCCAAGCAGCAAAATTTTAAAATAAATCACTGAAATGAAAAAAAAAGGAGTAAGGTTAGTTCTTGCTTTTTAAAAAAGACGTCAGTCAAAAGCCGTGCAGAATAATTGTGCTTTCACAGCCTGCCCTAAATGTCATCAGGGAAGGGTCTAATATCGCCTCACGTCAGAGACTGGCAGGGCTCTGAGGAGTGGGTGGAAGGGATAGTGGGGCCGGAAACTGACCAAAGGGAAGCAGGTAGCAATTTACGAGTCAGGAGTTGGAGGATGGGGAGGGGTTCTGAGCAGTTGGAGATGGGGGAGGAAGTGCAGGGGAGAAGCCACAGTTGGGGGAAGGACAGGATGTGCCAGGAGCAGAGGTAAGAAGCTGCCTGAAGGGAGGGGGCTAGCAGAATCTCCTCCCCCCCACTGCCCCCCAGGACCAGGAGGGGCTTGAAGAGGCAAGCACAGCAACAACATTCAGGTAGGAGAAGTCACAGGTTGCTTGTGTTGTGCCTTCAGGTGAGGGTACTTAAGCTTGTGTTTGGACGTGGCCACACCGTTCCTGCAATAGTCTGGCACAGCATGCAAACCCAGGGAAGGGCGCCAGCTATCTAGGCATCAGAAGTACATGTGTGCATGTTTAGGGCACCTCAGGAGCTACTGTAAGTTTGTGCTTTGTCAATAATTACTGGCTGTTTGTTCTTCCTAGGCTGTGCTCAGAACACCTCTTTGGGGAGGTGATTGAGGAACAGGGGTGCAGCCTCGGAAAAGGCCCTGTCTTCTGTTCCCAGCACCCAATGCTTTTGGGTTGTGGCACAGCCTTTGAAACAGTCTATCTCTTTATTGCAGCCAGTGGCCAATATTCAGAAAGAATATATAAAATAATGCCACACCAAGCAAAGCAGAAGACCATAGCAATAAAAAGAACTAATATCATACTATAAAATGCCAGGCATAGGAAGCAAAATTATAAGTTTCCTAAATTTAATCCCTGGTGAGTTTTACATGTAGCTATGGTTTTCCCAGTAGTGATGTATGGAAGTGAGAGCTGGACCATCAAGAAGGCTGATCACCGAAGAATTGATGCTTTTGAATTATGGTGCTGGAGGAGACTCTTGAGAGTCCCATAGACTGCAAGAAGATCAAACCTATCCATTCTGAAGGAAATCAGCCCTGAGTGCTCACTGGAAGGACAGATCCTGAAGCTGAGGCTTCAATACTTTGGCCACCTCATGAGAAGAGAAGACTCCCTGGAAAAGACCCTGATGTTGGGAAAGATTGAGGGTACAAGGAGAAGGGGACTACAGAGGACGAGATGGTTGGACAGTGCTCTCGAAGCTACCAACATGAGTCTGACCAAACTGCAGGAGGCAGTGCAAGACAGGAGTGCCTGGCGTGCTCTGGTCCATGGGGTCGGGTCACGAAGAGTTGGACATGACTAAACAACTAAACAACAACAGCAAAATGTTTGCTTTCCATAGGCGCTGCATGGTAGGAGACCACACACTATTGGTGGGGATGGATGCTAAGTGTGGTCAATGGATGTGCAAATTGCATAAGAGGATCCTGTTGGATCAGGTTAAAGGCACCTACCTCCTGACAGTGGTCAACCAGATGTCCCTGGAAAGCTCTCAAACAGGGCATGAAGGTGAAATTCTGGTCCCCCTCAGCAACTGGTATGCTGTGATATATTGCCTTTGAACCTGGAGGCTCCATTGGGCTCTCTTTCTCCTCCTCTTTGAATGTGTCTAAGATGATGGCCATCGGCATGCCTCAGGGGGGTGAGTTCCACAATGGGATGTTGTGTTGTGTGAAGAAGGCTACTCTGTTCATCTTGAATCTATGCCTGTAGATTCCCATAAAGTTCTAGCCTTATGAAAGAGGAAGAAAATCTTCTCTCCCTCCAACTTCTCCCCACAATGTGTCAATTATATAAATCTCTATCAGCCCTTCGCCTCTGAGCTAATAAGCCCCCGAAGCGTTAGCCTTTCCTCGCAGAGAAGAGACTTCAACTCCCCCACTTAGTCATTTTGTACACCTTTTCCAGCTCTGAGATTTCCTTCGGGAAATGAGGATGAGGTTGTCATAAAGCCAGAGTGTTGATTTGCCTCTTTTTTTACAGCCCCAATATACCCTGGCCTCTGCTCCAGTGCCTGACGTGACCAATTTTGTCTAGACTTCAACTCTCGGTAGTGACATTTCACAAAACTGCAAGATATTGATCATGTTCCTGCTATCTATATCTGCACAGCTCGCGTTGAACAAAATAAATAAATTATTTGTCTTCTGTTAAGGCATGTGATAAATAAAAGCCTGGCTTGGATGCCCTCACTTTAGGGTTGAACCACATGAATCCCAAACAGGACTAGAGTCAGCACCCAGAATCCTCAAGGGCCCAGCATCCAAAGTCTTCCTCCTTGGCTCCCTTTGACGGGCAACTGCAAACCACCATTTTAAATACAGTATCCTACAGTGTCCTGCAGCATGCAGTGTGGTATTGCTCTGGGTATTCTGGGAAATTTAAATTGGCAGTTGCCTGGTGCCAAATGACCCCTTGGTTCCCATGGAAAGAGTGTTGCAGCCACTGTGCTAGGAGTTCTGTTGTCATGCCAGGCACCAGCCCCACCAGATTTTAACATCCAATCCTCAAAATCTTCTGGGATTGTGTGTGCATACGATTATGCATCTTTCTTGAACCAATGGACAGACTATGCAAGTCGTTTAAACAAAGTGCCTCTTTCAGCTTTCCTGCTGGCTCAGTCATTTCGAAGGCCTCACCTCAGGCAGGAAATTTGGAATGAGGGGTGGAATATCTTGGACAGCTGCCCGAGTCATGCTGCTCTTTGGTCCTCACCACCATCAAGCTCAGTGGCAAGTATTAAAGGTAAAGGGGTCCCTGACCATCAGGTCCAGTCGTGTCCGACTCTGGGGTTGCGGCGCTCATCTCGCTCTATAGGCCGAGGGAGCCAGCGTTTGTCTGCAGACAGCTTCTGGGTCATGTGGCCAGCATGAGAAAGCTGCTTCTGGTGAACCAGAGCAGCGCACGGAAATGCCATTTACCTTCCCGCCGGAGCGGTCCCTATTTATCTACTTGCACTTTGACGTGCTTTCGAACTGCTAGGTGGGCAGGAGCTCAGACCGAGTAACGGGAGCTCACCCTGTTGCAGGGATTCGAACCGCTGACCTTCTGATCAGCAAGCCCTAGACTCTGTGGTTTAACCCACAGCGCCACCTGGGTCCCTCACCACTATCAAGCTCAGTGGCAAGTATTAGGGCCTTCCAAAATGGCTACCAGAAGAGCAGGTTTCCTAGAGCTGTTCCCTCTGGCAGACACCATTTTGTTTTCTTTCGCTGTCCAGGATTTGGATGCACAGCAGCATCTTGGAAGTCCTTTTTCTGCCAGGGGGAGAGTTTGGACACAGGTGGGGATGTGAAGCTGCTGATGCTGGTGTTGAATGAGCCTTTCCTCTCCAGGCAGCTAACAGAGCCGAAGGCTGGCCACGCTGAGCAGGATTCAGAATAATTTGGTGACTGACAACCCTGATCTGAAAGGGAGAGAAGAATGCCTTGAGGGGCAGGAAAAAGAAAAGAAGGAATAAATGATTTCAGGCAAAACCCTTCCACAATCAAATAGCACCAAGCGCCTGTCTGCTAATGCATTTACGGCATCTCTACAAGTGCTGACGGGCTGCTGTGTCTCTCTCTGGGGGGCTTTTGGTGCCGCTGCCTTGTCTTTCTCTTGCCGTCATCACCCTCTAAAAAGAAAGCTGGTGGAGCTAGACAGCTGTGCCTCCCAGATGTCAGGCCAATGGAGAGGAATACGTAGATGGCGTGCATCAGTCTAATTACTGGATTTCTTGCTGATCTCCCTCCACCCTGCCTTTCCCCCCATAAGGATCCAGAATAAATTCTGGCAGATGGGAACCTGGCAAACAGTTTCCCCCTTTATTTCAGGCAGATTGTAGCATGCCTTGGAAGATTATTGAAGGGGTATGTTAGCAACTCCATGCTCTTTCTCTGAGTGGGCAGGCTAATACAGCTTGTTTTTTCACTTTTTGTAACATGAACATAGGAAGAAGTCTGCTCACCTTAATTGGTGGGTGGTGTTGTGGCCAGGCCTCTGATCACACAAGTGATACAGTGAGTGGCTGGCTGGATTGCACGGCTGCCGGTTGATTGACCATAGCTGGCAGTCTTTCATGGGCATTTCCCTGGCCCAACTGGCCAATGGGAACACTTGGGCCCACTCCACGGAGGGGTACCCCTAATTGATGCTGGTCATAGGGCATCCTCCCAAGATGTGTGCACTCCCAGCAGATGGGCTGGAGTGAAATAGCAATGCTCTATCCTCACCGAACCATTTTCTACTGTAACCAATAAAAGTTGTGGCCCTATTCAAGTCAAAAACCCAATATGCTGTTGTCCAGTGCGGTTATTCATTTTCCTAGGGAACTGTGGAGTCACGGGGTCTTGGCATGCAACCTGCAGCATCCTTTTCCCAAAGTGGCCAACCACATGTTCTTCAAAGGCAGGGCAGGAGCTGAGTGCCACAACCCCTTCCCACAGTTGTTCCACAGAGACTGGTATTCTGTATGCCTCTGATCCTGGAGGCAGAATACAGCCATCACAACTTGTAGCCGCCTCTCCACCTCCTTGGTCTTCAGGGTCATGGAGTCCAAGGTCAGGTGCTTGATTTGCTAGGTGATCTCAAAGCGTTCCGTGGCAGCCATTTTCTCATCATGGTTCACCTCGATCAGCTCTGCCCAGTTCCCAGTATCCCTTGTTAATTAATGTAAACCCTTTCAAAGCTGCCCAAAATAGTGGCCCTTGCTACACCTTGAGGTTTAATTGCAGTTTAACCATGTGCTATTTTGTGCGACCCTTATAGTATGATGAGAGAGGGAAATCCACTTTCTCTGCATTATGCATAATTTTATACACCCCTGTCATGTCCCCTGTTTCACCTGCCTTTTTTCCTAAACTAAAAAAGCCCCAAATGAGGCGTTTGCTGTGTGTTCCTCTTTAATGGAGAATTTGATTTCCCGCCTCTAAAAACTGGACACGGAGCCCAACCTGGGGTAGCCCCCTCACTCCTCAGCAGGATCTTGCCCTCTGCTTGTAGTTTATACATTCCAACCCCCATCTCTATGAACGAGTAAGCAACAATGTCCTATTCAGGCCATGCTGAGATTCGGGAGGGGGGGGGGAGCAGGCAAATTTTCTCAACCCACACTTCCTATTTTGTTTAAATGGGCTTGTTTTATTGCACTTTTTAATTATGGGTGTGTATATGTGAATGAGTTTTAACAAGTTTCTTTTATTGTGTATTTTAATTCTGGTTATGTTTATATTTTAATGATTGCACAATTGGTTTTTATACTTGTAAGCCTCCTTTGGCAGTAAACAGTAGTTTAATGTGTTTACAGTTAAATGCCAAAACAGGCTGCAAAGAGGTAACTGGCAGGACCTGGGACACCTTCCCAGAGACGCCCAGCTCAGTCCATATATTCCCAAGCAGTATTGCTGAGTATTCACCGCCAAGCAAGACTTGGGGTGGGTGGCATAGGTCCAGTGTGCCATATCCTGCTTCTCTCTTTTCTCTAGCCTGGTCATTGCTTGTGTGTGGAGGATGCTGGCTGAGTCCCGATCCTGATACAGGCCTGGTGGGACATGCCATTTTCTCTCTCTTCAGTGTGTTGGCTCCCATGGGGGACATAGGGAAAGAAATTGAACCATGTTCCTGTCATTTGATGGGAATCTCATGTGATGGGATGCAGGGAGAGTTGGTAGGGAAAAGCAGGGAGGTGAGTGTGTTTGTACTCCCAGTTTGTTCCATAAATTTCTATATCTAGTTCATCCCCCCCCCTGCCTCCCCCACAATACTTTGTTAGACCACCCTCACATTCTTGAGCAGGTGGCTTGAATATTCCTCCTTTTTCCTTTTATTTTTAAATAGAAAGGGGGAATGCATTGTAGTATACAGTATTTGTTTTGAGAACTCTATAAACAAGAGGGATTACACAGGCTTTGCCAACCCAAAAGATTGGCAGAGCCTATTTTAAGCAAAACCTGCGCTCTTGCTTTGACATTCAATGTAGCATTATTAATGTGGGGCCTGGGGGTTGGAAACTGGTACAGTGGTTTCCTAATCCCAAGAGGAACTATAATCAAACCATAGTCTCCCTTCCCTCAAGTACTGAACTCCTCTTCTCTTTTAGCATTAGCCAGCCAAAAATAACACACACACACACACACACACACACACCACACACAGCTGCCAATTTGCTCCTAAACTGGAGTTTGAGGATTTGATGTCTTAAGAATTCATGCTAACATGCTTGGGTTACTAATGCTAAACGACTGGATTTCAAGTTAATGACATTTGATATCATGCTATGATTTGCAAGGAGCACACACCACATATCTGTCTCTGGTGGAGGCTGCTTAGTTCTGGGTGAACATCCCAGGTCTTGCCAGGTCTGAATTTTTAATGAAAAATGGGCACCTAGACATTTGCAACTGTTGTGTGATTGCTGAAGAAAATGACAGAACTACATTTCCCTCTCATAACATTTAGTAATACTAATATAAATTGTGCACCAGGCTGTCACCTGAATGAAAAAAAATTCATCAAATGTGCTTTAATTGATTGATTAAGCCTGCATACATTTACATATGATGAAAACAATAATTTTGAAGTGGGGGAAGCATTCGAGTTTGGTGGTGCCGGGTGACTCTTCTATGCAAATGCAAATATGTTTATTCGGCTGTACGCCCATCATAAAACACAACACAACAAAACAAATCAAATAAAAACCGCAGACTCGTACAAACCACAGATAATATAACACAATTCACAGCTCACAAGGACAAATATTAACAATTCAAAAAACATATCTTGAAGCTTTTAAGATTAAGATTAAAAATTTAGGCGCCTAACTAAAATCAATATCTGATGTCATTTTAAAAAAAATTCTTATAACTATCAATAATCAGCTAACATTCCATTCCGTCTCTTGTACGAGAGGACGGCTGTTAGGAATTTAGCAACCTGTAGAGTGATATAAGGGTCCACATCTTGAAGAACCCAGGCTAGCTGAAGGTCAACTGGATTGTCAGCCATAGGCTGGATTATGGAGTTTAATATACTAGCACGAGCCGAACTGTACATAGGGCAGATAAACATAACATGGTGTAAAGATTCAGTTGATTTCATTTCGCAAGCACACATTGAAGAGACCTGGCCCTTAGTAAATCTATGTCTCAGCACGTTAGTTGGAAAAACATTGAACCTAGCTTTAAGGAAGGCATATCGATGAGACGCGGCCGTAAGCGTTGTTAAGTAGGATGGAGTACGGTAAATAGGGGTTATGCCGATATTTGACGGTGAGCAGACTCCCCCCCCCCCCAGCTAGACAATTTTGGTATAGCTCCGCATCATCCAACCTTTGGTTTATACACCTTTTTGCTGCATTTAAATCCAGTTTGAGCAATTCAGAGGGAGAGATCTCATAGGACAACAATTTGGCATGGATTTTTCCGGACTCTTCTGTGTGAGTAGGGGGGGTGGAGAAATTTGATTCTCAGCATTCAACAGCAACCCTACCTAATTTGCACTTTGCAAAACAAAAAAATGAACTGAAACACAGCCGTCCTTTGAAATTCTCACCTCTCAGAATTTTGCAGTGTAGTTCTCCAACCAAGTAAGGTTTCCAAAAATGCACATACTATGGTAAAATCAACATAAAAAATGCATATAATAGTAAAAAGGTATACAAAAATGAAATACCTTTGCAAAACATGTATTTGGGACAAAATTGTGCTACCAAAATGTGTATATTTGGAAAAATTCACATTAAGTTGCTGATGAATTTTCATGAAGTATTTTTGCTAATTAGCTATTTGAAAGTGTGATGTCCAACTTAACCAGGATACCTTCAGATCTTTCGTTGAATTCTGTCTAGCCCAGGCTCAAAAGAAACAATCACTTCTGGGCGAAGAGGCAGGAAACCTTTTGCAAAATCTTCTTTTCTTCTTTGGCGATCCCTTGTAGCTGAGTAAGATTGTCTTCCATAAACACAGTTTTAACAATGAGTCCGTAAGTGACTGTGGAGGCCAATTCTGGATCCGCATGTCCTTCCACAGTGGGGACATTGGTTTCCAGGGGGGAGTTGATCACGGTGTGGATTTGTCAGGCGCGCCTTCCTCTTAGCATGTTTCTCCCTTGTGTCCTGAGATCGAGTTTCTTCAAAGCCCATGACACCTTTGGTAAAGGCTGTTCTCCAACTGGAGTGCTCGCAGGCCAGTGTTTCCTGGTTGTCGGTGTTTATACTACATTTTAAAAGATTTGCCTTGAGACAGGCTTTAAACCTCTTTTGTTGACCACCAGCATGACGCTTTCCATTTTTAAGTTTGGAATAGAGTATTTGCTTTGGAAGACGATAATCAGGCATCCGCACAACATGACCAGTCCAACAAAGCTGATGTTGAAGAATCATTGCTTCGACACTGGTGATCTTTGCTTCTTCCAGTACACTGATAATAGTTCGCCTGTCTTCCCAAGTGATGTGTAAAAATTTTCGGAGACACCGTTGATGGAATCTTTCAAGGAGTTGGAGATTTTTTCGATGAGCTTGTGAAGTTGTTGTGTAAGTTCAATTCCACCCACTATGAAGATTTCGGCAGGTATCCAATCAGGTCCACCGGCAGACTATGTTTAGGGCACCTTTTCTAGCCCCTCCCCCTTTTCGGGGTGAGCAGAGTGGATCCTAAAAAGGGCTGCTCAAACATGGATACAGCTGCCGAGCTGCTTAACTGCCTCGTTCCTCGAGTCAGAACGACTGAATCTGTATCCACCGCCCGTGTGCCGGTTCCTGACTAGGGGCTTCCAGATTTCACGATCCTGCCCCTGTTACCATTTGCCGATCGCCATGGGACTTTGGGGGTTTGGGTTGGGTTTTTGGAAGACGCCTGTGCATGAATTTGTTTTATGTGTGTAGATCAGTGCACGCTGACCAACGCACAGTCTTCGCAGTAGGGCTCTGTTCCGATGGCATGAAGTAGTCACGACAAACCGGTAGATTCCTGTCTGCTGCAGCCTTCATCCGCCTTCACAGCCGTTGTAACATACTGCTTGTTATCATCCGCCTGTTCTGCCATTGAGGACTTCTTCACCACTCACTGCTGCCCATCCAACTGCTCCATCCACTTTTGTGTGGCTTATAAGCTCTGTTTGGTGTCCTCAAATTGCCTCACTTTCCTGTGGTTCCCTAGTCCAGTAATATGGTTGCTTTGCTTTGGGTGCAGTCATTTGCATCTACAGTTTCTATATTTGGATTCTTTTTTTCTCTCTGATTCGTCGCTGTGCATGTGCCTTTCCCTTTCAGACAGTTTGTTTATGCAAAAAGAAAAGAAAAAAGGAATATACACAGCCAGTACTTCGCTAGATGTCCAGAATAGTTCTACCTTTGTGTTTCCTCATCATGCAAAGATGAACTATTTTAAAAATTGGGATGGGGAAGGAGGAGAGTCCTGTAGCGAACACAAGTTTAATGGAGAGGGGAATGCTCTGCTTGTGTGTAAAAACCAGTTTTCTCGAAGGTGTAGGCAGCTCAGCGATGCATCACAGACAGTCCCTGCTTTTTAACACAACTCAGCATTTTTGTAGTCAATTATTAGCCAGGTGGCACTGTGGGTTAAACCACTGAGCCTAGGGCTTGCTGATCAGAAGGTCGGCGGTTCGAATCCCTGTGACGGGGTGAGCTCCCGTTGCTTGGTCCCAGCTCCTGCCAACCTAGCAGTTCGAAAGCACATCAAAATGCAAGTAGATATATAGGAACCGCTACAGCGGGAAGGTAAACGGCATTTCCATGTGCTGCTCTGGTTTGCCAGAAGCGGCTTTGTCATGCTGGCCACATGACCTGGAAGCTGTACGCCGGCTCCCTCGGCCAATAATGCGAGATGAGCGCGCAACCCCAGAGTTGGTCACGACTGGACCTAATGGTCAGGGGTCCCTTTACCTTTTTATTAGTGGGGTGAGGTGGGGTGTTGCCCCGCCCTTTCTTGGATCAGTTTTTACTATTCAAAATATTCTGACTGCAGGACACGATTCTCTTCTCTAGAACATGTAAATCAGAGCTGACATGTCTTCCCTTAGGAATAAGCAAACTTGCTTCTACACACAATACTTTCTCTTGTGTTTAGTTAAAGGCCGACTTTCTGCCTGCTTTTCAGTCTATGCTGTTGTTGATTGTCTGGAAAGTCAGATGGGAAAATACTTTTTGTAGAGACAACGCTGTTTTGCATCAGTCGCCAGCCATGGCTAGGCAGGGGGAAGAACCAGACTGCAGTTGTGGGCTCAAGTCATTGCCACAACTCTGTCAACAGTACTCTGTTAGGCATGGAGATCGTTTCGAGATAAATGAACGAAAGTCCCTCACAGCCAGCCAGCCGTTTTTGATTAAACCCCTCCCCTGCGCTCATCATTGATGGGGAACGAAACTAGTTGAGACCTTTTCAAACCTCTGAGGATGGTTTTGGATGTACTACCTTTCTTCATCTGGGCACTTTTTAAAGGATTTTTGGTTTGGCAGAGAGCCTGCAGAATTTCTATTACGTGCTAAGTCCTCTCGGTTTGTTATCCAGTGATTAATGGAGAGAGGCCTTTGGAAGAGGAGGCTTTCCCAAGGCTGCGTCCAGATCAATGTTCTCATTGCGTGTGGTTTTATTTATTTCTTTTTCACATCTGTACCAATTTATAAGCCTATCCTTGTTCATCCTTCCTTCTGCAAATAATCAAGCCACAACCCCCCAAACTATATTAAAAAAATACAGGCATAATTAAATAACAAACGACAAACAGCAGGTAAAAACCTCGTTAAAAAGCACAGTACACTAAAATTAACCAAATGCAGGTTGAAATAAAGAAGTTTTTAAAGTCTTCCTAAAAGCCTGCAAAGAGGAAGTCATATGTACTTGTCTGGGGAGGTTAGTCCAGAGATGTGGAGCCAATACAGTAAAGGCCCTGTGCCTTGTTCTCTCTCATCTGGCAGCTCTCACTGATGAACCAGAGAGCAGGGTCCCAGGTGCTGAACTTTAAGCTTGAGCAGGCTTGTATGGGTGGAGGCAGATAACCTGGCCCCAAATGGTTTAGAGCAGGCATGTCAAACCTGCGGCCCTCCAGATGTTTTGGCCTACAACTCCCATGATCCCTAGCTAGCAGGACCAGTGGTTGGGGAAGATGGGAATTGTAGTCCAAAACATCTGGAGGGCCACAGGTTTGACATGCCTGGTTTAGAGGTTTAAAAGCAGGCATGTCAAACCTGCGGCCCTCCAGATGTTTTGGCCTACAACTCCCATGATCCCTAGCTAGCAGGACCAGTGGTTGGGGAAGATGGGAATTGTAGTCCAAAACATCTGGAGGGCCGAAGTTTGGGGATGCCTGGTTTAAAGGCTAATATGAGCATTTTCAGTGAATGAAAGAAAGAAGGATGAGCTCACCCTAATGGGGAGGGGAGGGGAGGGTGCACTATGTATCTGTACTGATTCTTCCATGTTTCAGCTGAGCTTAGATGCACCAATTTCAGGCAGAACTAGGTGTTCCTAGAAAGATAGAGCTGCTCCTACTCTGTGTTTCTAGTCACGTCCAGTCTGGCCCTGGAGCCATGCTGGTTCCTTAGTCATTCGCATGCCTGATAGGGCAACAGTGAAACTGTCTGAGACTTAAATAAAAAATGCAGTTTTTTGGGGGGGAGGGAAGCGCTGATTTTTAATTTCGAGGAAGGCACAAGACAAGCAGACACACCCTTACATATGCATGCTTTGACTTCTCTGCATCGATGTTTTCAGATGAATGTGCCTTGTTTTGTACACCAACCAGAAGCAGAGCGCCAAGTTGGCTCAGTCCTCACAGCGCCTCTTGCCTTGCTTCAGAGCCTGAACATATTCTGGAAGCCTATAAATTATTTAGAAGCTATTAGAGTGGATTTCATGTCAGTGCTGGGGTAGATAGTGATTTGCAGCAGCAGTAAGACCAAATCATGGTTTACAAAACAAAGTGGGGGGGGGAGAGAAAGTGGAAAAGGCAATGAAGAATCTGCAGGATCTGAAACCGTATTGGAAACTGATTTGGAAATCTGGTCTCAGTTGCTACAAGATGCTTCTTTTTGTTTTCACTTGGTCATTTTTGAATGCTTTTATTTTCAATAGTTATTCTTGAGACAAACTGGGAGACGTGTTGTGTAGTGAATGGATGTGGTGTTGCTAATCTGTTAATGCCAGGCATGAAGACACAGATATTAAACATTTAGACCACTGCAGCGAAATTGGGCCCTTGCATTGAAACACCAATTAAATTATGTGAGCATTCATTACCCTCAGTGATTTAATAATTGGAGCGTTCTCTTCCCCACATTTATTTTGCCTAGCTGAGAAATCAGTCTTGAAGGGTGCTGGGCAAAGCAAATTAAACAAACAAAGAAAGAAACAAGCACCACCCTCTAAATCAGGGGTAGGCAACTCAGTGTCATCCAGATGTTTTGCAAATCCCAGCACCCCTGATCATTAGACATGCTGGCTGGGGGGGGGGGGCTCCACATTGACTACAAACCTCCAGAAGCATATTTCTGAAGATTCTAATCCATACAAAGGCCTTCAGGTGATACTGTTGACAGAAAGCTTTGCCCAGTGAAGATTCAAAAGTTATTACAGGCTTGTAAACAGATGCTTTCCTGGGTAAGTAAGAACTTCCTCAAGGTGACCATGTAGGGATGAGAATTGATCTCTTTAAAACTCTGGTCTTTTCCTGAAAACTTTGATCAGCCTCGGAGTCTACAGAATTCTTTTGCTTGTGTTACATGCACGTTCATTTTTCTTCTTATTGCCTTTTCAGAGCAACCTCAGACAAAGGGAAATAATAGGTATAATAAGTAGTTATTTTGCACCTGTTGACAATTAAAAGGTTATTATTGGCTGCATAATGCTTTTCTGTCTTGCATCTCCAAGAGAAAAGACAGCCAAAATATCCTTTCCCTATTACATATAGAGACAGAAGGGAAAACATACTTTATGGTATGGGCTTTCCTTTTGTAATTGTACACCATTTGCACTGCTACAAGACATGTTTTTAGCAGAGTGCTATTGCTTCTTTTGGCTTTCTTGGCTAAAAAATAAACTCAACATGGTAAGTTTTGCCACCAAACTGAAGTTTTTAGATGTGTTTGTTTGGGAGTAACAACACAGCAACACTTCCATGTCTATCTTCTTGAAAAAATGGTAGCAGTGTCAATCAGTGTCCACTTTACTTTACACGCTAAGCCAAACTTTGCCTTAACAAGACCACACAAGCCGAGCTAAGTGTGTTGGCCAAACCAAGACCTGCAGTTAAGCTTTCTCCATGAGCTAAAGCCAGGGGTTGCTCATGGTAGGCTATGGTTCCTAGGTTGCTAAATGGGGTTTTTTTTCCTTCAGAGAAAAATCATTACATTATGAAGGTTTCCTAAACAAAGCCATATACAGCACAAGTTTCTCTATGTGGTGTTTTTGGGACATCAGAATAGTCTGGACAAGAAGAGTTCATATAAAAAGAGAACGATATTAGTGAAGAAGAAGGAGGAGGAGGAGGAGGAGGAGGAGGAGGAGGAGGAGGAGGAGGAGGAGGAGAAGAGTAGTAGTAGAGAGCCACAAACAACTTTCTTCTTTTCAAAGACTGGGAAGTGTCAAGTGATAACTTGACAGTCCTTTTCAAATGCCCACGATGGACACAGAACAGGTGGACCATGGAGGGTGTTCAGCATTTTGGTGGTGTTCAGACTGATAGCTTACCCAAATATAAGCTTACCCAAATATAATGCATTGAAGTATACAGTTTTCACAAATATGTGGATTTCTGTGCAGGCTTTACCCCCAGTATATGCATTTTTGTAGTTCTTTGCTTGGCTGGTGAACTACATTGCAAAATTCAGAGCAGGACGAATTTCAAAGGATGAATGTGTTTTGGTTTGCATATTGTTTTGGAAAGTGCTGCCTCCCCAAAGATACCTTTGGCAGGTGTGTGGGTGGTGGTGGTAGGGGAGAAACAACGGACACAATAATGGGGTTGGTGGAGGAAACCCCTAGAGCTATGCAAGAAAGAACATTTCCTGTTAAAGAACAATTAATCTTGTTTAAAAGTATCCCAAAGGCCAAACTCATAACACCGAAGCCTCAGTTATAAATTGGCATTTCTGATAAATTCATATATCTTTCCATTTCTCCACAGCTGGCCCTTGAAAAATCTAATCTTCCAAGGATCAATTATTGTATAACAGTAATTTTGGCAATGATTTGATTGTCGGGCTCGCCATCCCATAGCTGCCAATGCACCCTCTTCAAATATGTCCTTTTGAGTTTTTGCAGTGTCTATTTCCAGCGGATTCCTTCCCTGCTGCTTTGTTGTGGACTATTTTCAGCTCTCCCTACCTTCCTTCTTTCTTTTTCAGTGTTGTTCACGTATATATTTAACCAGGTATTTTTAGCTTCATGTTTCAGAAGGGTGTGGGTCAGGAGTATGATAGAGAAAGAGAATGATGGAGAGAAAAGAGAAGAGGAAGGTGGAGGCAGGGAAAGAAGGGAAAGAATTGGGGC
The DNA here is from genome assembly GCF_965207765.1 of Zootoca vivipara. Lineage (NCBI taxonomy): Eukaryota > Metazoa > Chordata > Lepidosauria > Squamata > Lacertidae > Zootoca > Zootoca vivipara. Next base: position 4,258,232 of record NC_142599.1, read on the forward strand.
ATGTGAACAGATTCTGGGACCCTCCAGACTGTGTGGTTTTTTTTAAAAAAACAAACAAACCATGGTGTCTGCAACATGTCCCTGACCCAATAATAGTGTGTTAGTATTGGATTTATAATGGACCACACATCATTCTGCTTTATTAGTTGTTGTGAGATGCTTCCCCAGTGTTACTGCATTACTACCGCCTAGAGTGCTGTAACGTAAAAAAAGCAGGACAAAAAAGCACCAACAACCCCAGCACATTTGCCATATTAAAAAGTTACACAATTTCAGCAGGAAGTTGCGGAATGTGTGATTTTTCTAAACATTGCCTGACTGGAGAACTCAGAGAGGTGAACAGTTTGAAGGATGTCTGCATTTCAGTTTGCCTACTGTTTCCAAAAGTGCAGATTGGGTGGGTTTGTCATTAAATGTCAACTGACTATGCCACAGGCAGCAAAAAGGTTTGGATTGGCTATGCTACTAGTGCATCCCATTACAGTTGTAGGAAAATGTGCGGACTTCTTTAAAGCAGCTATTCTGTGTAGGGATTAAATCTTACTTGATTTTCCTCACCGCTCACCAACCTGATTAATGACTGTGTCGCTTATATAAAGCAGGCATCACTCGGTTTTTGTTTCATTTCTTTTCTCAGGCATGGAATAACTCTCTGTGTTAATTTTCCAGTGGCTATTTAGCTGCAACGTTTGCTGCCATTAAAGTTTTAAAATACTAATGTGGAGCTGGGAACATTACAAGGGGAGTGTGGGGGGCTGCCACATTTAATATGGCAGAAAAGGCAAAAATTCAACATTATTTTTCCATTAATGTCGGTGGAAGAAATAAGAGCTCCTATTCGTGGGTTTCAATTAAAAACTGGTTTTTATGAATGTGTTTCTTTTTCTCTGGTGCTGCAAGTAGGTATTTGACTGCCCCGTGACCTGTAGCGAGATTTAATAGCTACAGTATGGCTGTATGGCATATGGTCCGTCTCCATCCTTCTGCTGTAATTGATGTTGGCCTCCTAATGAGCTCTTAAATTCAGAAGGTGACGTCAGACTTCATCTAACAGCACAAAAAGATTAAGACCCATAAATGCATTTGCTTCTTTTAGTGTGCTCTTGAAGCAGTGATTCTTGTGTCTAACCAATTTGTAGTTTTTGGTCTCTTCGTGTAGTTTTTCGGTGTTTTCATCTGTTAATAGTCCTCCCTACAATTTCCTAATTTTGTGTGCAGGGGGTACTAGTTGGATGGAGAAGATGTTCCTGGATGGTGACGTTGGATTTACACAGATTGCTGTGAAACAGTGCAAAGCATCGGGGCCAAGTCAAATAGTGTTGCTCCCTTCTGTACCTTAATGGCCCAGAGTTTTTCCTCAGCCTGACACGTGCTCACCTTGCCTCGCCCTTTGCTGGCTTTCTCTAAAATTCTTTGCAACTCGGATAAACATCTTTGCATTTTCGAGAGCAGATTCAGAGATCAGGGGCCACATACCAGTACTGCTTTTCATCACTTCTTTTGAGCCAAACAAGGGTTTTTGTTTTTAATACAGAGTGAGTTTGCAGTAACAGCACAATCTAAATGTAACAGCTCCAGCCTCCAACTGTTTTTCAAGCATCAGCCCCCCCAGGCCGTTCCATTTTAACTTCATTCTACAGTGCAGTGCAATGTGCATATTCTCTCTCTCTCTCTCTCTCTCTCTCTCTCTCTCTCTCTCTCTCTCTCTCTCTCTCTCTCTCTCTCTCGTGTGTGTGTGTGTGTGTGTGGCATTTCTGTACACATTATTTGGCTGGAGAACTGCATGGCACAGTTTGAAGGATTTTGAAAGACAACCGCCCTTTGGTTCATGTAATTGTTTGGGAAAGTGCAAATTTAGGAAGTTTGCCTTAAATGTGAACTGACTTGAATTTATCCCCCATCGCCAACACAGACACACCTCTTGAATCAGGTTTAATCTCTGGCCACTTTAAGTGAAGTGTACAAGGGTGACTTTCGTACCTGGTATGGTCTTGTGTGTCAGACTTGGGGATGTTGGTGCCCGATTGTGCTGACTCACGTAATTGAACACTGGGCATAGCCAAGAACTATAAATTACTAATTTGGCAGTAATGGAAGTATTTGGAAGTCCTATCTGTCCTATTGGCAGCTTTCCTATTAATGTATATTACTTAGGGTTTATTGCTGAGTACTGTTGTTCCAGCTTTTATTTCGTCTTAATCATTTGTGTGATGCTATTTTGAGAGAAATCAATGATTTCATGAGTTATGAACACTAATGTGGCTAACAGACTTAGGGCCCTCTGATGCCGCTGAGGTATTGTTTTTCCACAGGTTAGCTGCACTGATAATTTAAAGTGTTATTTCACTTAATGGAGTATTATGTTCCCCATAAAAATGCCTGCCCTCATAAGAAACACACGACTGTCATGGAGACGCAGGGTCTTGTAAGTAAATTTCCTGCGTCTCCATGACAGTCCTTTTAATGAGTAGCTTCCCTCTGCCCATTACTTTTAGAGGGGATTATGCCTCTTTAGTTAGCGGCTTCCTGTTCACTTTTGTGATTGTGGCATTCATGAATTGGCCTTTAATTTGTCAGTTCCAGCTCCCTGTGAGAGTTGTTGGTGGCAGGGATTTTAGTCTTAGTTTCTTGCAGCCAGAGCAATTTTATCTTTTAAGATAGTGATTGCAAAATGAAGACGGACACTCCTGAATTTCTGTGGGGAATATACTATTATATTAAGTGTGATATGCAACCACTGTCTTAATTTTGTTACCAGCTGATTGTGGAAAAGCAACTCCTGAGTTTGGCTAAGCTGTGGTGAGGAAGCAGCTACAAACAACTCATTTCAGGGTATACAGTCGAACTCGGGTTACAGACGCTTCAGGTTGCGTCTTTTCAGGTTGCGTCCTGCGCCGAACTCGGAAGTACCCAAACGGGTTACTTCTGGGTTTCGGCGCTCGCACATGCGCAGAAGCACTAAATTGCACTTTGCGCATGCGCAGAAGTGCCAAATCATGACCGCACGTACACAGGCGTGGCGCTGCGGGTTGTGAATGCTGCAAGTTGTGAACGTGCCTCCCGCATGGATCACGTTCGCAACCAGAGTGTCCACTGTACATAGTTTTCACCTTAAAGTCTCTTGCAAAGACGCTCTGTATAGTTTTGGTCTGTGACAGCGTCTACATTAAAGATTCTAAATAGTCTGGGCAGTCCACACATGTAGGGCTTTAGAACCACACCCTCCAATGTGACAGGAACACAGTGGAGCCTGGGAGCAGAGCCCCCTGCCCCGTCATGCGGTTCTAATCATTGAATGCTTGAAGAGGGTAGATTCCCCAGCTTTTGTTGGACTACTACTCCCATCATCCCTGACCACTGGTCCTACTAGCTAGAGATGATGGGAATTGTAGTCCAACAACACATGGGGACCCAAGTTTGAGAAACACTGATAAAGCCTTATGATCAGTATGAGGAGAAGTTAATTGAATTGAATTGAATTTCTGTAGATTGCTGCAATCCACTGCCTGATTTGGTGCAAATTTATTTACAGTTTTTTTTAGCCCTCTCTCTACCAAAGCTAATACAGAATCCCACTTCTCTTCTTTTCACGAGTTGTGCTCATTGCAGGGTTTCCCCCCTTTAAGTCAAAAGCTTAGCCTTTATTTATTATTGAAGATGGGTACAATAAAAGCTGTTGGACTAGTTCATGAGTAATGTCAAGCCATGGTTTGACTGACCTTGAGCTTGTGTGTTCCCCTCTTCCCCTTGTGTCATAGCTGCCAAGTTTTCCCTTTTCTCGCGAGGAAGCCTATTCAGCATAAGGGAAAACCCCTTTAAAAAAGGGATAACTTGGCAGCTATGCCTTGTGTGTTTTGATTCCCTCCCTGATCTCCAAACCATGGTTTGCTGTTATATTCCAAATCACCAAACTATGGTAGCCCTCCAAAGCAGGATTGGAAGTTGTGGTTTGGAGGATGAGTGCAAACCGTAGTTTGCTGATTGCTGATTGAGATGGGATTGCAAGCTGTGGTTTGTCCAAACTTAGAAGTCAGAAAGGGAATTGGGACAGAGATAGAGAAGATGTGTGAAGTTAAGACCCAACAGCCAAATAAGGCCATGGTCAGGCTGAAAACAAACCATGTTTTGCCTGCATTGGAGTTTTGAAAGTGATGTGATGTAGGTGAGTACATGTGGTTCTTTTGTCTCGGTCTTGTCTATAGTTGCACAGGAGATTAAGTTTTTAAAAACACTACAAAAAAACCTAGCCCAACCTAGGTGGTGGTGGTCAGAAGGTAGATCTTGATGATTTGTAGTACATCAGCAAGGGTTTCTGAATCCCAATTGTTTAACAGCAAGATATTTTTTTTCTAAATTAGGATGTTGGAATCCCTGGCCTGCTGCAACTCAGTTGTAGATTTGTGCTTGTTTGTACATCCAGTTAACCCAGGAGGGCAATAGACTTGCCCTTGGCTGGTGGGTCTCAGGATCCTATTGAAAAAACAAAGTAGATTTTACAAGCCTGACGTTCTGCTATTGTCTGTGATTGTGAGTTGAGCAGCACACCCTATCGACATGCACCTTAAACCTTCTGAAAAAACCCTTCTAATATTAGCCTGACCTTTGAATTACACAGGTGAGAGAATTATGGTATACAGAGAGCTTTCATTTTCCACCTTCAGCACTCCCCACTCTCAGCTTGGCCTTTTGGTCTTACATTTAAGACTTTGTTAGTACTTTCTATGATCGTTAACTTCTTATTCTCTAATTAGAAGGTTTTATTCCAAGCTTCCCACAACCTTTCTTTTACAGACCCTAAAGGGGCTCTGTTTATATAGACCCTAAATGGTAGGGGGTTTAATGCCTGTTTTCATTCTGAAGCACAATTTAGCACTATGGTTCACCATGTCTGTCTGAGAAATTACCTGTGTCACTTCATTATAAGTGTAATATTTTTCCTGCCTCAGGTCCCATGGTTCCTGTGGTTTTTATTGCTTTTAAGTTGATGACCTATTGTTCTTTCCTCCACTTTTTTAATGCCCCCCTGCCCCCCAAAGAAACATGTTTGAATTGCTTCCAAAGTAGGATGAGTGTTATGAAAAATGTACCCCAAAATGCGTTGCCTTTTAAGAAGGACAGACGCGGGTCAGAAGCTCCAAAATTTGCACTAAGTTCAGCTCCGCCGGGAAAATGACAGAGACCACACGATGCTGTCAGGAAAAACAAACTGATCCCTTTATTGCAGAATGCAAAGCTACAGCTGTAGGGTCCCTGCCTCTGGAAAGAAGGAAGGAACCCCGGGAAATGGTAAAGTCCCTTTTTATGCCCTCCTGTCCCTGCGTGGAAATCTCTGGACTGGGAGGGAGGGGGAGACAAGGGCGACGGGTGGGGGATCGGATTAGCTGGGTGCGGAGATGACTTTTCCTTTCAGATGGAGAGATGTCAATCGCTCTTCTCCTGTCGCTGATGGTGCTCCCTGTTGTTTGGCAGGAAGGGCAATCAGTCGAGATGGGTGCAGAGGTGGGGCAGTTCCTGGCGATTTCCATGGGGTGGAAGTCCGCCCGGCAGTGTTTTCCTCCAGGCCATGGAAGGGTGGGCTACGTTGAGGATGGCAATTTATTTGAATAAAGTTGTTCCAGCTAATCCCTCTATTGTCCGTGTGTCCTTGAATGGGTATAGGGTGGTAGTAGGGCAAGGTTCAGGTGGGTTGGGATCATACAGGGTTCATACAGAAAATATACCTGGAAAACATACCTAATGCAGGGATTTCTAATTAAAAGGTAGCAGTCCTGACATATACAGTTCTAAGATATAAAACAGCAATTCTAATACAGAGGCAGCGGATAGAGATTTCATGGTAAGAGAACATATAATAGGCTGTATTATTAACTTGAGTAGAAAAGTTTAACTTTGGATTTGGGCGGTTTCCCCCCCCCCTTCTTCTGGAAACATTGTTTTGTTCTGGGCGGAGGGGAGGTGGAGAGGGGAAATGTGTGAGTTTATGCTAACTGTTGTGCATATGCAGATCCTTAAGCCTTCCTTCAGGCAGGGTCGTGTCCTAGCTGGAGGGGTGGGGAGACAGGGAAGATGGCATTGAACAGGATTCTGGGTATTGCAGCTGTCACCCCTCTCTGTTCATTAATAATGGTGTCCTGCAAACCCCCCCCCCCAATATGATTTTATAACAATGAGGCAACTTTAATTAAATCTTCAGAAATAAACATATTTCCTAAGGGGTGTAAACTATTCCCCCCCCCCTGTTTGGGCTTGTGGGCCCATGATGTGTGAGGAATTTGATTCATGCCCATTTTGCATACAAATATTATTGGCATGTTTGAGAATATTAATTAAGAGCATCTTAATGAGATTATCCTTACCCTGTTCTGGAATGTTCTCTTGGCGGATTAGCCTGTCAAATAAATTATGTGGGTCAGCGTGGAAGGTTATAAACATATTCTGACGTGTATTTTTCCTGTTATTTTTAGGATTCTTATTGCTTAATTGTATGCATATTTTTTGTGATGATTGCAGTTTTTTTATTGTTTTGATATGGTCTGTGGACTAATTCTAATCTATTCCTGGAGGTTTAGTCTGTCAGAGAAATTCTGTGGGTCAGTTTGTCAGGGGAAGGAAGTGGGGGATGAGTCGCTTTGAGAGAACTGCTTTCCTCACAGGTCAGCCACACCAGGGAGATTTCCTCTGGGATTTCTGATGGCAGGTATAACAGCAATTTAAAAGCAGTAAAAAGGCACGAAACAAGGTCTTGAAAACAAGAGGGGAAGAGTTGTTTATCATGCAGTGCTAGACAGCTAATTTATTTAGAACTTCTGAGGGAGACAATATAGGCTTGTTTTTATTACCGCTTTAATGAAAAAGACTTGGAGCCAGTGTTATGGTTGCCACGGGGATGCCACTAAAAATGGCACCCCCCTGGCAAGCCAACTCTGTCCAGGGGTGACATTGGTCAAGTACTCCCCACACACTCCTGTTCAGTTTTGATACCCTATGGTGGAGACAGCACACCTGATTATTTGCAACTATTACCACAGAGTTGGTTTATAATACTTGAAGAAGTTCCTTACTGATTATCCTGTTATGTTTTATTCTGTTCTTGGCTTTTACTGTGTTTTAGCTGGCTTTCATTTTTTTTCCTGCGAGTCAGTTTGAGAGCTTTTATGGGGACCGAAAACATGCCCTGTAAACAAACAAACAAACAACCAAACAAAAATGTAAAACCTTAGCCCTCAGCTCTTCAAAAATGAAAAACTGAGGTGGAAAAAAGTTTTGCTTTGGCTTTACGCTCTCATCTCAAACATGGTCAAGGGCAGAGGTCCCCAAACTAAGGCCCGGGAGACGGATGTGGCCCAATTGCCTTCTAAATCCGGCCCGCGGACGGTCCGGGAATCAGCATGTTTTTACGACAGTAGAATGTGTTCTTTTATTTAAAATGCATTTCTGGGTTATTTGTGGGGCCTGCCTGGTGTTTTTACATGATTAGAATGTGTCCTTTTATTTAAAATGCATCTCTGGGTTATTTGTGGGGCATAGGAATTCATTCATATATATTTTTCAAAATATAGTCCGGCCCCCCCACAAGGTCTGAGGGACAGTGGACCGGCCCCCTGCTTTAAAAGTTTGCTGACCCCTGGTCAAGGGTCTGCACACTTCCCTATGTACACCATACACAGGGAACTGTTGGGGCCCATTTTCCACTTGACCTTGTTTTCTTTTTGAAGTGGGGGAGTGACCACATAGTGACTTTCGCCCTTGCAGTTTTCATGCCATAAATACTTTTGGTGGATTCGGGTTTATCAGATGCCACCTGCCTTGGTGTCTTTGGCAGCGGGATGTTTTGGTTTATCTTTCATGTATGTTTGCCCCTTTCCTGGGTGGCCAATTCTGAGGGTGGTGGAGCTATCATGAGAGCCCTCTCTGCAGAAAATAATGCCCAGGAAGGTCAGTAAGGAAGGAGGTGTTATCTATCTATCTATCTATCTATCTATCTATCTATCTATCTGTCAATCAGTAACCAGTAGAGAAGAAGGAAGGAGGAGGTCTTCCAGATACTTTAACTGGGTAATTTCCTCTGACTTCTTGCTCAGAATCAAGGCCCTAAAGAACTGTTCCTATAAAGTACCCAAAGTCTTCTGTGAGCTGTCAGCAAGTGCTGGTTTCTTCTGTGAGCTGCAAGTACTTAGCACTTGGCAAAGGTGCAGAAACAAATGGGGTTGGGGGGGGAGGAGAGGCGAACACTTTTCTCCCAAGATGACACGCTCCATTACTGTCTTGTCACTTTGAGTGGGATTGTAGCCTTTCTGAAGCTAATGCGATTAACCGTGAAGGCTGGTGCGTAACAATCTGATCTTTGCCTATTTCATGGCTGCTACTGTGACCCGGCTGAAGGTACATGCAGGGCCGTCTTAAGCACATCCGGTGCTGTGGCGCAAAGATACCTCCGGCGCCCCTCCCTTTCCGAGAATTTAGAACTTGGGGCCCAACTTGCGGACCACCTCGCAGCCCGGGGAGCCGCTGCCCACAAAAGACGCCACCAATGTGGCCGTGGCATGGCTGGCCAGACCGCCGGAATCTCATGCTCGCTTGCGAGGCTCCAGGGTGCCTCCTCCTCCTCCTCCGCTGCCTGACAACGACAGCCCGCTGCCGGCACTATCGCTGCTGCCTAGCGGCCCAAGGAGCAGGAGGCGGTTGCCACGCCACTGCCTGTGCCCCGGGGAGTGGTGGTGGTGGAGCGGCAGGCACCGGTGACACAAAGGAGGCCCTCAGGAGCCGCTTCCGCCACTGCCGCTACCGCCGCTCCCTCCGATGACAGCAGCTCGGCGGGTGGCAGCTGAGGGGATTCCTGTGGCAGAGGGAGAGGCGGTGGCAGTGTAGGAGCCATAGGGCTTAGTGGCTTGTTGCACACCGCCAACCATCTGACGGTGTGTATGGAAAGGGGAGGCTGCTGGCAAAGCCGCACAGCTCCCCCACTCGTTGGGGTGCCCCTGAGAGGCCTGGACCCTGGCGCAATGAGCCACTAGGCCCTATGGGAAAGACGCTTCTGGGTACATGGAAAGTTATGAGGGAACTATACTTAGGAACAGAGCAAGTGGCATAGGGCGAAAGCACAGGACTGAGATTTTTGTTTATACAGTTACATCATGTACATGTAGCACCCTAACAGAGGGTCCCTTCAGGCATCCTTTTCCTTGTTCATTCCTTGATTATTTGTTCTCACAATCCTTCTTTCAACATCGTTTGCAAAAGTTTGGGATTGGACGCACTGTTTCATTTTCAATCAGCGCATGCCCTATATAGCTTCTTGCTAAAATCCTGTAACTTATCATACCACAAATGTTTGAGAGGATGGGTTCCTTCTCCCACTTTTCTTAAGTCCTTCTATTAACCAGGATGCACAAAGCACATTCTCCTGTCCTGCAGATTATATAAGCATGCCCAAGAACATTTGATTAATCCACTAATGGCAAATCTACCGGCTAAATCTGCCCAATTCTATGCCAAGTTTCTACTAGACAATAAGATTCAAGTTGTGATTTTGGCCGTTGCCAAGTTTCTGTCTGAGGTGGTCAGGATCAATTTGTATTAGACAAAAGTCAGAAACAAGCATGTCTTATGTTCTGTCCTAGTAGTTGTGTGCTTTTAATGTATTCTATATGCACTGAATTTTGTATTGTGGGTCCTTGAAATGCAATAAAGAATTGTTGATAATGAATAGTCAGGTGGATTGTAGATGTTGCAGTGTAATATGAAACCAGACATGTGTGGAATTTGATTCACTTTGTGACTTCCCAAAAGCTTACCCTTCATTCCTCAAACAGGAGACCTCCTTAAGAGAGCGGGTGTCATTATTGAGCATAACACTTTGATAAAAGCTTTTAGGGATTTAATTTTTTAAAAAGCCTTTTCACACCATCTACTGAGAGGAGATGCACAGAAAACCCTTTACAGCTAAGCCTGTGAAGTTCAGTGAGGCAGTTGATCATTGATCATTGTTTTGGTGGTGCATCAAGGCACCTCTGCGGTGACCAACCAGGGCTCTGGGAAAGCTGGTCTAAGGCAGTGGTTTTCAAACTTTCTGCCCTCTTGAGACCATTTAAAAATTAAATGTAACCAGCATTTGCTGCTGTTGTTTTCAGTCCTCAAACTAAACTTAACAATATGTAATTGACGATTCCCCCTCCCCATTTGCACTGACATGAATGGTGCAGAATAATGCAATTAATTACATAGCATTATGCCAGAGCAGACAATTATGCGACGTTATGTGAAACAAACAATGCTGTTTTTGTTGGAAGATGCACTGCAGTGGAATAGAAACAGTGCTCTGCATGTGATGAATATGGAGCAGAATGGAAATCAATGCCTTCTTATATTCCTACATATGTTTCAAGTGGAATACTAACCCAACCTATCTGGTCTCTTCCTCAGCCCTCATGAACTGGGTGTGTACGTTGCAAAATTTCAGCATTAATCTATAGGTGTGGATTGCAGGGAAAGATTGATGGTGGTGTGTGAGTTACTTTATCGGGAAAGCTTGACCACCATTACTGAGTCTCTCAAAAAGATTCCAAGGAATCCTGGTGTTGCCTGCTACTAACTTCCCTCCAGGTTACCCCAAACTCCATGCCTTTTTACATGAGTGTTGGACAGAAGAAATCACTCAGGACTTGCTTAGTACTGATGGCCACATTCCTCTAATTCTTTCAGGTTGTGTATGGGTCTCTGTATATGATGTGCTGGAAGAGAGTGAACCCAAACAAAACTAATCTAGATTATACACATTTCATGCTTCTGCTTCAGCTGTCCATGGGGAGGAAGAAGGAACTATGAATAAAAGTACTGCTTAGTTCTTCTCCTCTCCTCACCAGCAGCTTCTACGTGCTTTGAAGTTTTAATTCATATCCGCAAGGACTAGCAATTTGCAGAGGAAAACTAAAAATTTGAGAATTTGATTTTTTTTCACACAGACAATTTATGGATTGGCCTGCCCAGGACAGCGCCAGACTCTAAATCAGGCATCCCCAAACTGCGGCCCTCCAGATGTTTTGGCCTACAACTCCCATGATCCCTAGCTAACAGGACCAGTGGCCAGGGATGATGGGAATTGTAGTCCAAAACATCTGGCGGGCCGGAGTTTGGGGATGCCTGCTCTAAATACATAGAGCCCCCTTTAAAGGTGTGCAGTGGTTTCCTTCCCTCTATTTTGACTTCCCAACAACATTATGAAGTGGGTTAGGCTGAGAGTGAGGGACCAGTAAGCTTCATGGGTGAGTGGGTCTACCAAGACCTAGTCCAACATCTTAACCTGTGAGTAGCTAATATTGTGTCTTCCAATGTTGCTGAACTACATCTCCCAGCATCCCCATTCACTGGTTATGTTGACTGAGACTGATGGGAGTTAGTGTCTAAGAAGGCCTGAACAGGCTATCCCTGTTCTAACTTTTTACACCACACTGGCTCTCACTGTGCACTTCTCCCCCCCCCCCCAAAACAAATTTACTTCCCTGCATTGTGACTAAGGACTGATGAGGTCTGATCTTCTGTATGTGTGTGTGTCCCTACTTTGGGAAACACGTAATTTGGAATTTATCTCAGATCTCTTTCAGTGCTGTGTAATGGTTCTAGTCCTGTGATTTTTAGGAAATAAATCTGTTGTTTTGGGCTGCATTCCAAAGTGTGATTCAGGAAGTACTTACCATTTGATTGATGACAGGTTTTTTTAAAAAAAGAACTTCATTCACAAAATTAAATGCACCTCTCTTTCTGTTTTCATTTCAGGGGGCATTGATGCATGAGCTTACTGTTATGTAAGCAGCCTCCAGGAAGCACCTCTGGCTTGCATTTCTGACCAGACAAAAGGGCTGCTTGGATTTCAAGATGCTTATAAAAGAGTATCGAATTCCACTTCCGATGAGTGTGGATGAATATAGGATTGCCCAGCTGTACATGATACAGGTTGGTTCATACAATTGTTGGCATGCTGTCCCAGAATAACAGATTGTATGGTAAAACCATAAATGCAATGCATTTTCTTTGAGCCAGTGTGTAATCAGAGCAATGCCAGGTTCTGAGGTACAGTGGTACCTCGACTTATGAAGACGATCCATTCCGCGGCCGTCTTCGTAAGTCGAAGTATCCGGTTGTTGAAGCACCCGTTCTGTGCATGCACAAAGTGCGATTTTGCACTTCTGCGCATGTGCATGCTGTGTGCGCCGCTTCTGCGCAGGTGCAGAATGCGCGTGCGCGGCGAAAAGACTTCCGGGGTTGTCGACTTCGGAAGTCAGAACCTTCGGAAGTCGAGTCGTTCGGATGTCGAGGTATGACTGTATGCAGAAATCTCTCTTACCTCTTGGCGACGGTGATTAACTGAGTGCATAAATTGATGAATGACTTTAAAAATAACCCATGAATGTGGCATAAGTTTAGCACACAGTTTCTCATGGAGTCTTGTTCATTTTTGCATGGCTTCACCCAAATACGTTTTTTAAAAAAGAAAAAATACTATGATTATTTCCTCTTATTTTTCTCTTCCCAGTTTCTCTAAGATGTTTAAATATGTTTTAAAATGTTTAAATGCTGCTAAGCAGGGAGGAAGTGATGCTACAAAGAGGAAGCTATGAAAAAAATAATGGGAGGCTCACAAACTTGTAAAGCAGAAGAGCGAGAAGGCAGGGAGGGAGACAGACTCAGTAGCTTGTGTGGGTAGGGATAGACGAATCAGCTTATTTCCATCCTGTATAATTTCCTCCTATTTTAAAAAACTGGTCTGTGTCCATGCAGTCAAGAAATATTTTTAAATGGTCCCACTCTGAGACCCAGGAAAGGCCGTGGAAGCAGTAAAGGAATGCAAGAAACAAGCAGGGGAAACAGGACAAAATAAGAAAAGCCAAATGTAGGCTGCAAACCGAAAAATTTCTAGAAAGGCGGAAAGATATTTTTCAGTGAAAGCCCATAAATTCAGCAGAAAGCAAGTATCAAGGCCCAAACCTCAATACAAGAACGAGAAACCAGCAGGCCGTAAACCATCAGAATATATACAGAAAGAGAGCTTTGACAATAGGACAAACCTTTGTTAGAATTAACTTGAAAGGAGCAGCACAAAAAAAAGAAAAGAAATATAGCTATCCATTGTCAGGAAACATTTTCTGCCAATATGACAACTTATATGGTTAACCGGAAAGGAGAAAAACAAAGTAAGCCCCTTTCCCCCTCTTCTTAGGAGATAACACCTTAAAAGGATAGCAGGGAAATAGCTCAATAACTTCTCCCCAGTCCCAACTTTCAGCTGGAACTTAGACCCAACCCACGCAGAGCTGTTGCAAAAACAGGCTCTCCCAGAATCACACAGAATACCAATCCCACTGATTGATCCCTGAAGATTCACATAAGGACACAGACGAGTTCACACAACCTATAGACTTCAACAACAAGAGCAGTACCACTACCTGATTCTTGGAAATCCACATAGGCACACAAACAAATTCACACAACCTATAGAATTCAACAGCAAAAGCAGTATTTTGTGACTAGCCACTGCAAACACAGACATACACATTAAAAAGTTTCAAAGCATGAACACACAGAACTATGAGATTACAAATCATAAGCTTCACACAGCAACAAAGAGTTTCAATATCCCACTTCAGCTAAAATCCAGTTAGCCCCTCAACCCTCAATTTCCCTCTTGGTTTACAATTTGGCCCACTAGCAGTACCTTACTGCCCTTGTGACCTTTCCAAAGTGGATCAGACCTTGCTTCCCATCAAAAGATGAGGTTCCCAAACACGAAGAATTTCATACCTTTCTTATCCTGGCTTGTTTGTTGCCGGGACTCTGTCTCCTCCTTAGAGTTGAAATGCAGGTTGGGCCTTCTTTATCCTCCACTTCTCCCCTGGTATTCCAGGAAATTTCCCTTGGCACGCACTTTGAAGAAAAATCCTCTGACTCGGCCGAAGTAGTAGAAGAGAAAAAATGTCCCAAATCGTCCTGCTTCAATCTTGGTACATCCGAACAGTCACAGCACCAAATGTTATAGGCCAAAAATGGTTTATCTTCTGAGTTAGGCCAATAAAATTCAGAGACAAGAGGAGTTAGGAGTCCATTTTGTTTATTGCAAAGCAATAAGCTACAGTCGAATCTTTTCGCAAAACTGCAACCCCACCCAACGTGGGGCAGTGGAATTTATAACATTTCAGACAAAGGATTTCATTTTAACCAATCATATAAATCATTACATCATTTCATATTTAATATTCAAATATTAACCAATCTAGTTCGTCATTACCTCATTTCATGTTTAGTACGCATGTGCAATAAGCATTGCTAACTAAACGTTGATTCTAACCATGATTTGTTACATTGTAAGTTAGTATGCGTGTTGGGAACCTGTGTTACGTATACCATGTAACAACTTATGTTCTAGCTTATGAATTGCATCTTTGTGATTGACGTATTAGCTGACCTTCTATCCCAATAGGGACGGTATCTTTGCTGAATCATCAGTTTCTTTAAAGCATCAGGTTACCATAACTGTTCTAATATAAGCATATCCCAAGATTTATGGGGATTTACATTATCACCTTAATTGTGGCCCTTTGGGGGCACTGCTGCAGTTTGTTTCCAGGCACAATTCAAAGTGCTGGTTATGATCCTTTATGGCTTAGCTCCAAGCTATTGGAAAGACTGTATTCCCTTATATGAGCATTCTCAGACTTTGAAATCTTTGGGCGAGGCCCTTCTTTCGGCCCTGTCACCCTCACAGGCTCACTTGTTGGGGACACAGGAGAGGGCCTTCCCAGTGTTTGCTCTCAGACTTTGAAACTCCCGCCCTAGAGAAGTTAGACTGGCTCCCTCCTTGGGATGGACTGCTGTTAATGAGGGTGACTGGTGCTGTGAGTGAGTGAGTGAGTGAGTGAGTGAGTGTAAATCATTGTTCCCTCCCATATTTTTAGCTGTCCTTTTATCTGTAAGTCGCCTTGAGGGAGAAAGATGGGGTATAAATAAACATAGAAAAATAGTAACAGTTATAATGTGCAGTCCCTTCCTGAGGAGAAAAAGCTGGCTGCCCCCCTCTGCTTGTAAGGACAAACATTTTTTCCATGCAAAGTCCTTGTAAAAATCATTTTGGTGGTTGGCTTTGACTGGCTTGCAGCATGCCAGTTGGCTGATAGCTATGCACATGTTGTTATAGACCTTTGTAAGGCTAATACTAGCCTTAGGCATACTTAAGGCTTCTTTGCACGATTAAAATTTAGAGGTTATTATCCTAAGGTAGCGCCCTCTGCCGACACAAACCACTAATTCTGGGGTGTTCCAGTTACACTGCCTTTCTGATTACCTTGCATTATTTAGTTGCCTGACTCTCTTCATGCAATTATGAAAATTCCACCCACACAAATTTGTTCACATGAGCCTTAATTTGGGCTTGGAGCCAGAGCCTCCTGATATTTCCCTGAAGTGGACTGCAGTCCACAAAATGTTATGCTACAGTGAAATTTTTAGTCTTTAAGGTGCCGCAAGGCTTTTTAGGTTTGTTTGCTGCAGCAGACTCACACACTACTGGAAATCCGCTTACCTCTCTCAAGGTGTGGTGGCATTGAGGCTGGTGACACCTCTCCCAAGGCATCCCAATGTGGCTGCCTCTGCCAGACGATCCTGGCCGTTGGGGAGCCAGAAAGGTTCGCACATAGCAGGAGGTTTGAATGTAGCCTGCCTGCCAAAGTGGCCAATGGTAGGCAGGCTTGGGGGTGGGCATTCCTGGAGGGGCGGAACTGACTGACCTGCAGGCTTCACTCAGGTCCACTTTTCAGGTATTTAAACAGGCCTGCCCAGGCCTTGGCAAACAGATTGTCATTGGATCTTCCGCCCACCCTCCCTTTGTATTCTGCTCTCTATATTCGTTGTCACAGCTGTGAGCAGTTTTAGGCACTGGGTAAGCCTTAGTCATGGTTGGAGGGGAGCTTACAAGCCTCTGCCTGCTGCTCCAAGAGAAGAGGCATCCCGTTAAAGGGATCATGGAGGAGATGCTTCTGTCCAGGTGCCCAGGTAGTGGCTAGGGCAATAGTCCTAATAACCTCAAGGTGGTGATCAAGGGGCTCAGATTATGATTGCTGGGTCCGGTACTGTTCATGTGGGGAGAAGCAGCCCTTGAAGTATTGGGGTCCTGAACTGCATAAGTTGTTTTCGGTCAAAACCAGCACTTTGAATTTAGCTTAGAAACTAATTGATAGCTAGTGCAATAATCTTAGAATTAGTGTTATATGCTCAGATGGTCCTGCCCCAATCCACAATCTGGCTGCTGAATTCTGCACCTACAGAAGTTTCTGAAGCATCTTCAAAGTTGCACTATGTACGCATTGCAGCAGTCCAACCTAGACAATACCAGAGCATAGACTTTTAGATAGTCTCTGTCCCTATAGGACAGGCTTCCTCAACCTCCAAATGTTTTTGGCCTACAACTCCTGTTCTAAGCAAAAATCTGCTCTTATTCCCTTATTGGGTTCTCCATCGGTCGGAGAATATATAACAGAGGCCAACCAGAGAAGTTTGAGAAGCAAAGCCTTTATTTGCTGTTGCAACAGGGTCCCTCCCCTCACGCAGGAGAACAAGGAAGGAACCCAGAACAAAAGAGAACCTCCACTTTTATCAGTTTCCCCATCACCAAGAAACGCCCCCAATACATCATTCCTACATCACAGCTATGTAATCAATACCTCACAAAAAAGGAGGGTTCAAGGTAGAAATCTGAGCACTTTTGACACCTCTCCTAGTCCTCCTATCACCCCTCCCAGGTGTGAATTCCTAAACACAAAAAGAAATTAACATTTTTATAAGAGTTGATCACTGTCTTTTGTTCAGAGGAGTCTTCCATTGTGAATGAGATACCACAGACAGCGAATTATGGCTCCCAAGTTGCTAGTCATGTGGAAATGTGCGCATATGCTGATCCTTAAGCCTTCCTTAAGGCAGGGTTGAGTCCAAGTGGGAGGGGTGCGCGTCTCTGGAGTGGAGCAGAGGCAAAGAAGGTGGTGTTGCGAGGGATTCTGGTTAACTGCAGCTGTCAGGTTCGGTCACCCCTCTCTGTTCATTAGTAATGGTGCCCTGCAACCCCCCCAATATTATTTTATAACAACTCCCATGATCCCTGTTTAGCAGGACCAGTGGTCAGGGATGATGGGAATTGTAGTCTCAAAAACATCTGGAGGGACGAGGTTGAGGAAGCCTGCTTTAGGGGATCAGCTGAGCCACCAGGCAAAGCTTATGGAAGGCACTCTGCTACTGAGGCCACTTGAGACACATGCCTGTCAAGTCTCTGCTTAAAGACCTCCTTCTTGACAGAGGCTTGACAGGCATATGTCAAGAATGCTTTGATGGTTTTCCTGCTTGGCAGGGGTTGGACTGGATGGCCTTGTGGTCTCTTCCAACTCTATGATTCTATGAGCCTTAGTGACAATAATGGATCCAGAGGTATTCCTAAGCTACGTACCTTCTCCTTCAGAAGGAGTGTAATGCCATCCACAGTAGTCCACATCTGTACCATCTGGTCTAGAAAACTACCCACTAACAGTGTCTCAGTCATTTCTGAATTAGGCTTCAGTTTATTGGCTCTAATGCATTCCATAAACAAGGCAAAGCATCAGTCTAGCACATCCACTGACACCTGCACACGTAAAGAAGTGTCACCAGCATTTTTGCTGACAGCGTACTCAAAAACTGCTGATGATTCCACTCATAGATAGATATTAACAGCATGGGAGATAGTACTGAATCCTGTGAGACCTCACATTGAAGGCACATGGGGCTAAACAATATTCCTCAAGCCCTGTCATCTAAAAATGACCGGAACTATCACAAAGCAGTGCTGTCCCATCCTAACTCAAACAGCCATTCCAGAAGAAAACCATGGTCAATGGTATTGAAAGCTGCTGAGAGATGAAGGAGAATTAACAAGGGCAAATACACACCCTGATGGGCTTTATAAAGGACTGTTGCCGCTGCTGCTGCTGGGCAGAGAGGGCTCCATTTTGTTTTGTTTTTTTGTTTAAATTCCTGTTATTTTTTACCTATGTTATTTTAAACTGTATTAAGGATGTATTCTTAGTTTTAGATTTTGATTTATGTCAAAATTGTTTTCTATTAGGTTGTGTATTTTTTGATGTGGTTTATGTATTTTTTGTGACTTTTGTAATTGTACTATTGCTGTATTGTTTTGATATTCGACTGGAAGCCGCCCAGAGTGGCTGGGGAGACTCAGCCAGATGGGCGGGGTACAAATAAAAAAATATTATTATATATTATTATTATATTAGATTTTCTGAATCCAGGAAGGATTTCTTAAGGAGTTGTCTTACCACTGCCTCTTTTAAGCAGGAAGGGACCACCGCCTCTCTGGCTCAGCTGGCTGCCCCCTCTGTGCTAGTTTTTTCAGCTCTGAGGTTCAAAGGTCAAGAGCACTGGTGGTTACCCAGACCAAACCAAACCAAACACCTTTTCCATGCCCTTCAAGCCTTACTAACACATCTAACACAGCAGGACTAGACAGTACTTTGGACACCTCTTGAAACTCATCTGCTAGAGTAGTAGAGACAAGGTCAGGGGGCGCAAGCAATTCCCCCCCCCCCAAATGCTTTGTTAACCAAGTTCCTTGGGGCCTTTCCCTTGAAGTACTTCATGGTAATGAAGCTTGGATTTTATCTGAACAGCACTGGAAGCCAAGAGAAATACCGTAATGTTCCTGTGCTGCTTCTGGTTTAAATTTAAAATAGTGTGTTGTAAATGCACAAAATGGGTGGAGGGCCATAAAGAAGTATGGAATTGGTCCTCTGTTCTGTATCACTTTGCTGTTTCTGTTCTAGAGGGTGTGTGCAATGAATCATCTTGTGTCTCTCACTTTCATGCATCCTTTCTTCTCCTGGAATCCCCTGCTGAGGTTTCAAGTGCCCAAAAGCTGAGGTTGGATTAATTGTAAGCTGTGAAGTGCTTGTCACTGCCTTCCCCCACCTCTCCCCAATTCCTTTCCCCTAGAGCAGGCATGTCAAACCTGCGGCCCTCCAGATGTTTTGGACTACAATTCCCATCTTCCCCAACCACTGGTCCTGCTAGCTAGGGATCATGGGAGTTGTAGGCCAAAACATCTGGAGGGCCGCAGGTTTGACATGCCTGCCCTAGAGCTTTCATCACCTTGGCTGCCTGTTGTCCTGGTGGTTTGGCATTCTGCAATGAACACATAACAGCTTCCATCAATTAGAATTGAATTTACATTACAGCAGTGGACTTAATGTACCCTGGATTTGCTTGCAGATCAGCAGATGTGAACTTGACTTCGTTGTCTTTATTAGATTTTAGACTCCATCAATACCAACTTTTTCCCATCAGGTGCCTTTTTAGTACAAATGCAGTGTTAGAGAATTTGGTTTGGTAGTTTTTTTGCCCTCATTTGCAGTGGAGCATTATGGACACTTGCTTGTGGTTTATTGTTTTCTTAACTTACAAGCCACGCTTGGAAACCGAATTTGAACTTTAAGACAGTTTATAATTTAAAACAGTATTAAATATCAGAATAGTTAAATAGTTAAATAGAATAGTTAAAATACTAAAATTACTAAATAAAACACAATAAATTAAAAAATAGAACCAGTAACAGAGGGAAATATTTAAATTAACTGTACAATTCTAAAGCATTAGCAGTTAAAAAGAAGAGTGAGCCTCCCCTACTGCCACACAGCTAATGCTTTAGAATTGTACAAAGGAGTAGTTTATAATGCAATTGTATGTTGCGGTTACTTCATTTGTATCTTTTTATTACTTCATATCCAATTCAAAGCTGTTTACTATTTCCCCCTTATGTTCTCATTTAATTAATTCTTACTGCATGAGTTTATGTCAATCCTGTTTTAAGATATTTACAACATATCTTCAGATAATCAATAAATTTCCCCCATTAGATTTTTGTGGGTTCTTGGCAAGGAGGCCTTAACTGTGTTGGGGAGATAAATAATGGTGGAAGCAGTACATGTGCCCAGCCTTCACTGTTCCTGGCAACTGTATGAACTGGCACAGCGGCGCTGCTTGAAGCATTGTCTGTGTGTTTGCCACAGAGACAGACTGGGCATATTTAAAGAGTATTCTCTCTCTCTTAAGTTTGATACAGTTGGATGCAATTTTGAATTAAGATAGACTGGACATTTCAACTCTGTTCTAATTTTAACCACTGATTTCAAAACTGCACCAGTTTTCTTCTCATGTAATGGCAGAGGGCTTCCTAGTACAGTGGATGCTCGGGTTGCAAACGTGATCCGCGTGGGAGGCACGTTTGCAACCTGCAGCATTCACAACCCGCAGTGCCATGTCTGCACTCGCACGGTTCACGATTTGGCCCTTCTGCACATGCACAAAGCACAATTGAGCGCTTCTGCGCATGCGTGAGCATCAAAACCCGGAAGTAACCCGTTCCGGTACTTCCGGGTTCGGCGCGGTGCACAACCCGAAAACTCACAACCTGAAGCATCTGTAATCCAAGGTATGACTGTAGTTCATATTTGTTCCTCCCCTTTTAAGGAGCATTACCTTTAGAGTTAATGCCTCCTCTAATTGATATCCTAGGAAACAGCTGAGCTGTTTCTCAAGGACCCATTTCTAGTCCTTATGTACCTAGTATGAGAAAGTGGTGGAATAATGACTGATGAATCCCCTTCCATAATATCTCATAGCCTAATATTTTCATGATATTCTGCATTTTTCTGCTCCTGCTCCACAAAGTTGGATGCCAGTGCCCACAGAGTGCAAGGTCAGTGCTCACAGAGTACAAACCTGAGGCAGTGCAAGGTCAGGACATGAAACAAATTCCACTAACTAGGCTTGACATGCAGCAGCATCCGAACATTTTTGGATTTCAACTCCTTTCAGTC
The DNA here is from genome assembly GCF_965207765.1 of Zootoca vivipara. NCBI lineage: Eukaryota > Metazoa > Chordata > Lepidosauria > Squamata > Lacertidae > Zootoca > Zootoca vivipara. The sequence goes on from NC_142599.1 coordinate 4,279,132, forward strand.
CCAGCCAGCACAGTAAATTACCAACATCACTTGGAGATAGGGAGATTCATTGTGCATTCAAATCTAGATTTATCAAGCATTCACTTTTCAGAACAATCTGAGAATTGAAACACCATCAGCCTTCAAAATGTGCACTTATTCAAATTTTGTGATGCATTTTCCCAATCAAACACTGCTTACAAAAGTGCACATATTGGAGAAAATGTGCATGAAAATGAATAAATGAGTAGGGGGGAAGCATATTAGGAGATATCTCTTTCAAAATGTATTATTTAGACAAAAATGTATTTATTAGGAGAATTTTCATGAGGATTCTTTTTTAAGTTCACAAATTCCTACATAAATCTGGAGAACTGAATGCAAGGTTGGAGAAATGAGAAATGGAGAGAAGTGAAATTGGCTGATCCATCTATCCCTATCTAGAGGGTTCTATGTTAGTTATCCCTGTATTCGACAAGGCGGGGGGAGCTGGACACACAACTGTAATTTCCTGTGGTAACAGCATGTTAAGGGGATAATGGCTAACATTTGCTTTCTCCCTCTGTCTTTATTCCTATAATGATGGTTATGTTGTTATCAACCTATTCCAGTCATAATTGTGGTAACACAATGGCAAAAGCCACAGGGTGAGATGTGGTTAAGTTTTAAAGCTTTTATTTGCCTAAGATGTACTTACTTAATCTTTGTATTTAGACATGTGATGTATCCCAGCAGCAGCAGCCCAGACTGACAGTGCCCTGATACAAACTAAATTGCAGCAAAATGCATTACAAAGCAATATATTTAAAAATATCTATTAAAACTGTGGTGGAGGGATAGCTCAGTTGATAGAGCATGAGGCTCTTAATCTCAGGGTCATGGGTTCAAGCCCTACGTTGGGCAACAAATTCCCGCATCGCAAGGGCTTGGACTAGATTACCCCCTTGGTCTCTTCCAATTCTATGAAATTATGGTTCCTTGAAAACATAAGCTTTGAAATGTGCTAGTAAAAAATCTTTTCTTGTCGAAACAAGCAAAAAACCCAAATTACCCAATGAGTGATGCTGCTCTTGATACACTGCAGTCTTGCTTAGGGGATACCTTTCCCATGGCAAAAAATAATTGCCCTCTTGAGGGGTTAAATTAGCATAGTGAGAAAAAGAGCATTATCACCAGGGACTGCTGCTGGGAATACATTACTCTCTTATAACTTTGTTACTCTCTTATAACTACATAGAAATATGACGAACCTATTGCAAAATAGGGGAAGGGAAGGTTGATGTGGATTTGGGGAGTGCTTTGCCTATGCATTAGATTTTTGAAAGAGAAATATATACTTCACATTAGCATTCCTATCCTAAATAGGTTTTCTCAGAAGTCCTGCTGATTTTGCTGGAGTTAACTTTCAAATGGTCATGCCTAGGATTGCAGCTCTGCTTCTATCTGTCTATCTATCTATCTATCTATCTATCTATCTATCTATCTATCTATCTATCTATCTACAGTGGTACCTTGGAAGCCAAACATAATCCTTTCTGGAAGTCCATTAGACTTCCAAAACATTCGGGAACCAAGCCGCATAAGCCACGTTGGACATTCGGGTTCCAAGGAATGTTCTCAAACCGGAACACTCACTTCTGGGTTTGCAGCGTTTAGGAGCCAAAACGTTCAACTCGCAAGGCGTTTGGGATCCAAGGCACAACTGTGATTTGTACACAGAAACTGCCTTTTTTCCAGTAACCACAGAACTCCAGCAATGGGCTTAGTTCCATGTCTTGGGGGACTGGGGTGGGTGTTGGGTGCTCCTTGCCCTCTGACACTGCCTGTGCTGCTTCATTTGTCAGATGAAGTGAGAGTCCCTGGGCCATAATAACACTTAAAGATCAAAGCTCCATCTATCTCAGTGTTGTATGCAAGCACTGACTGCTAGTGATTCTCCAGGGCACCGGTTTTCAACCAAAATAAAAAAAATTCCTTCAGTAGCACCTTAAAGACCAACTAAGTTTATATTTTGGTATGAGCTTTCGTGTGCACACGAAAGCTCATACCAAAATATAAACTTAGTTGGTCTTTAAGGTGCTACTGAAGGAATTTTTTATTTTGCTTCGACTCAGACCAACACGGCTACCTACCTGTAACTAGAACTATGGTTTTCAACCAGTGTGCCATGGCACCTTGAATGATGGTCAGGGGTGCCATGCGAAACACTGGCCTCTGCGCTCTTTCCTTCCCTCCCTCCTCTGATGCCTTCTCGCATTTCTGCCTCCCAAAGGCTTGTGTGGCTGTTTGTTGCAGCCGCCCTGACTACAATCTTCCCAGGTGAATGGTGCCTCTGGGGCTGGTCAGGAGCTGTTGGTTGCCAGGAGCTGAGGTGGCCTTGGGGTGGGTAAGCAAGCAAGCGGGTAAGGGACCCCAGTCCGCCAGCCTTTGCTGTTGGGAATGGACAGACAAATCCCAGGCCACTGTGAGGCAGTGTGAGGAGACACCTCTCTTTGGGGTGGGGTGGGGTGGGGCAGCCCAGAGACCAGGGGAAGCAGCAGCAGTTGCCTGGAGGTCTCTCAAGGACAGGAGGCTGAAGAAACACTCCACAAGAGAGGATGCTTGAAAAAGGGTAAGAAGATGCCAGCTCTGCAGGCAAGGAGTGACATAACTGGGCTACTGAGCCCCATGGGGTGCCGCAGAAAGAATGTAGTTGGTCAAGGGAGACATGGACTCAAAGAAGTTGAAAAGCTCTTCTCCAGGGTTTTAGACAGGGATCCCTTTTGGCTCCTTCTGGAGATGCTGCAGATTGAATTTAGAACCTTCTGCATGCAAATGTTATGCTCTGCCGCTGAACCACAGCCCTTCGCTTCCACGAAAACTTAGGTAACCATAAATCTGCTTGCTATTTAAGAACCCCATTTATGTTGGATGGAAACCCTAGTTGACCAAAGATGATAGTGGCACAGAAGTGAGTGTGCCAAGCAGAGCAATGATGGCCCCCTTAGTGCACCTGCAGGTTCCTGAAGCAATGAGCACCTGTCTCCAGCCTTTGAAAATGTGTTTGCATTTCCTCTCTGAGCATTTGGTGGTCGACACTTACTTGGAAAGTTCATCCCTTTTTCTTGCATGTGTGTGTGTGTGTTTTCTTTTTTGAATGCTGATCAAGAAGCAATTGATCTTTTGGTATGCTTGGCCATCTGGAGAATGCACATTTTTCTTTTCTGTCTTAGAGCACAGCAGGAGCTATATAATTAGGGCTAGTCATCTTTTTCAAAGAATCTGATACAAATTCCTGTGAATCTCTGCTTTAAAAAAATTAAAATCAGACATGCACGAAAGGTTCATAAGCATTTAAGTGCTCCATTTATTTTAGTGGGGTGTAGTGGCCAACCAACCACACAAAGTCTTTGTAAGAGGATCCCAATGCCTTTTGCAAAAACAAATCATGTGTTTACGAGGGAGAATTTGTTGGATAGTAATCTGAAGCAGAGAAAAATGGAGGGCAGAAGGATCAAGAATCTTTCTTCCCATTCCCCCCAGCTGCTTCTTTCCTCCAAATCTTTCTCCCCCCACCAAAGCAGCTTCTCATTTTTTCATTTCTCTCTGTTTCATCCAGTGACTACTAGGGGTGTCAGATCATTCTGATGAAAATGGAAAGATGAGTAGAAATCGCCAAAACTTGTATTTTGTGACCCATGTCTGCTATGGAAATCAAGCCATTGTTGCTTTCAGCCTGCAAACAAAACATAATTGATTACATTCCCCCATCTCCATTTGCATTGCATTTCTTTTGCATTTGAATGAATGGGGTGGAATAATGTAATGACATTGACATTTGCGTAATTGATTATGCAATTTACATAGGTTATGTAATTTCACTGCAGAGTGACAATGACAAACGATGTAATTTTTGATGGAAGACAAACAGCAGCAGAAAAGGGACAGTGCTGCGTGTGACTACAGGAGAGACTTGAATGCCTTGTGAAGACCCAGTAACAGCTGCGTAGCAAAGAAGCCCAAGCTGCTAAATAAAACACTACTGTCTTGTGTTTTAGAAGCCAAGAGCTTCAGTGTATCAAATGGCTGCTGCTTCTTCCTTCGTGGCTTCCACAGGTTTCAGTTTGAACTGAGGCTTAATTATGTGACTAGAGGTCCAAAGGACAAAAGTGGTAAGGACCTAACAGAAGCAGAAGACATCAAGAAGAGGTGGCAAGAATACACAGAGGAATTATACCAGAAAGATATGGAGGTCTCGTACACCTCAGGTAGTGTGGTTGCTGACCTTGAGCCAGACATCTTGGAGAGTGAAGTCAAATGGGCCTTAGAAAGCATTGCTAATAACAAGGCCAGTGGAAGTGATGATATTCCAGCTGAACTGTTTAAAATTTTAAAAGATGATGCTGTTAAGGTGCTACACCCAATATGCCAGCAAGTTTGGAAAACTCAGCAATGGCCAGAGGATTGGAGAAGATCAGTCTACATCCCAATTCCAAACAAGGGCAGTGCCAAAGAATGCTGCAACTACCGCACAATTGCGCTCATTTCACACGCTAGCAAGGTTATGCTTAAAATTCTACAAGGCAGGCTTAGGCAGTATGTGGACCGAGAACTCCCAGAAGTGCAAGCTGGATTTCGAAAGGGCAGAGGAACCAGAGACCAAATAGCAAACATGCGCTGGATTATGGAGAAAGCTAGAGAGTTCCAGAAAAACGTCTACTTCTGCTTCATTGACTATGCAAAAGCCTTTGACTGTGTCGACCACAGCAAACTATGGCAAGTTCTTAAAGAAATGGGAATGCCTGATCACCTCATCTGTCTCCTGAGAAATCTCTATGTGGGACAAGAAGCTACAGTTAGAACTGGATATGGAACAACTGATTGGTTCAAAATTGGGAAAGGAGTACGACAAGGTTGTATATTGTCTCCCTGCTTATTTAACTTATATGCAGAATTCATCATGCGAAAGGCTGGACTAGATGAATCCCAAGCCGGAATTAAGATTGCTGGAAGAAATATCAACAACCTCAGATATGCAGATGACACAACCTTGATGGCAGAAAGCGAGGAGGAATTAAAGAACCTTTTAATGAGGGTGAAAGAGGAGAGCGCAAAATATGGTCTGAAGCTCAACATCAAAAAAACCAAGATCATGGCCACTGGTCCCATCACCTCCTGGCAAATAGAAGGGGAAGAAATGGAGGCAGTGAGAGATTTTACTTTCTTGGGCTCCTTGATCACTGCAGATGGTGACAGCAGTCACGAAATTAAAAGACGCCTGCTTCTTGGGAGAAAAGCAATGACAAACCTAGACAGCATCTTAAAAAGCAGAGACATCACCTTGCCGACAAAGGTCCGTATAGTTAAAGCTATGGTTTTCCCAGTAGTGATGTATGGAAGTGAGAGTTGGACCATAAAGAAGGCTGATCGCCGAAGAATTGATGCTTTTGAATTATGGTGCTGGAGGAGACTCTTGAGAGTCCCATGGACTGCAAGAAGATCAAACCTATCCATTCTTAAGGAAATCAGCCCTGAGTGCTCCCTGGAAGGACAGATCGTGAAGCTGAGGCTCCAATACTTTGGCCACCTCATGAGAAGAGAAGAATCCTTGGAAAAGACCCTGATGTTGGGAAAGATTGAGGGCACTAGGAGAAGGGGACGACAGAGGACAAGATGGTTGGACAGTGTTCTCGAAGCTACGAACATGAGTTTGACCAAATTGCGGGAGGCAGTGCAAGACAGGAGTGCCTGGCGTGCTCTGGTCCATGGGGTCACGAAGAGTCGGACACGACTAAACGACTAAACAACAACAACAGAGGTCCAAAGGCATTGCTGTGTCTGAGTGGGAAAAGCAGAAGCCTGGTTGCTACTGAATAGGCTGAGGGAGACAGGCAAGCAAGGCAGGTACACTGAGGAAGAGGCACAAGCAGGTTGACAGCAGCTTTGTCTTTGCTCAGGAGATGAATTGCTCAGGCTGAGGCCAAAGGCTGAGGTGTTAAGAAACTCACTTGACCCCTTGGGTTCACGGTTAATGAGCTGCAGTAACACCTTCTGGCCATTTACTTTGGTGGTGGCCAAGTGCAGCAGAGAGCAAAACAGACTTTTTCTTCTGGCGAACTGACACAATGTGATTCAGGTCAGGCTGGCCATAGTATCCAGACTGAAACCCCCTTGCTATCTCATTCTCAACCCCAGAACTGTTCTGAAAGCCAGGGCTCAGTCCTGGAGTATAAGAAATTATAGAGTGAGGAGTGTTTCTCTGTCAGAGCAGCGCCAGCCTGCCCATGAGGCAAGGTGAGGCGACCTCCTCAGGTGACAGGATCAATAGGGGCAGCAGATCCTGATGTACATCATCATTATTTCTTGAATTTATTTATTCAATGTCTCAGGGCGGGTCTTACTCCCTTGTTCCTGATATAGAACTTCACTCACCCCTTCTTCCCTGGCTGGGGGCACCATTTTGCAGTTCTCCTCAGGTGCCAAAATGTCTTGCCCAAATCCCCAACGTTAGAGGATATAGCTTCCTATTGTTCTTCACACATGACATGCATCTTTACAGAAATAAATATTTGGGCCTCCAGCTGTGTCCCCTTTCTCCTGTCCCCTATTGCCAGTCATTTACTAATACTGTACATCTTTTCCATTTCCCCATGGGGGAAAAAGAGCCAAAATTTCACAACTATTCAGTTGCTTTTCTGTAAGATAAATGACTGGGTATTTTAAGGATTTGCATAATTTCTGTGGCCCCTTTGGCCACAGGATGCTAGCTTGTTGCCATTTTTATACCAACAGTCTTGCCTCTAGATCAGTGTTTCCCAACCTTGGGTCTCCAGCTGTTTTTGGACTACAATTCCCATCATCCCTGACCACTTATCTTGGTAGCTAGGGATGATGGGTGTTGTAGTCCAGAAACAGCTGGAGAGCCAAGGTTGGGAAACACTGCTCTAGATAAGCACTGTATCGCTATATCTATCCGAGTGCTCCTTGTTTGTATTCTGGGTGCATCCCTACAACTCTCTTGGAGCTGCCTGAGTTCTGCTGGTATTGATCTTGGTTTTCAGTTTCCCAGGAAACCCAGTCCAAGGCTCTCATCCTGGGCATTGACCCATGCCCCTTTGCACAGCTGCTTTTTATTTATGTGTGTGTAGAGATACAGCAAGGTCTGGGCAAATGGCTTCCTCTCCTAACAGCTGTGTATGTGTGTGGAATATGTCCTTGTGAGGTTCTGCAGATGAATAACACCGTATTATGTGGCCATCTGTTATGGCCAGGCTGAAAAAGAGCAATCCCTGACGGTTGTTATTAACAAGCTACCTCCCCCACTCTCTCATACACGCTTTACACATGCCTGTGCCTAGCTGACTGTCCCCAGACATTACACAATGCAGCTTAGTTACCATTGGCCAGACTTGCCCCAAACCATCTGCCCAAGTTGTGATATGGGGAGAATAAGTCACATGGGCTGAAACCAAAAGAGCAGTCATAGCTGCAAAGGTTGCATGGATTGTGCAGCAGATACACTAGTAACAAGCCTTTTGTGACCACCATAAAATCATAGATTTGGAAAGTGGAAGGCTGCCAACTGCAACGTAAATAGAGCCTGTCCACTGACCAAGCCACATATCTATGGCTATCGGTTGCTAGATTTTACAACCTGACTCTCCCTGTCAATCTACTTTGTATCTGTGTTGCAGACAAAATACTTTTTCATAAAGTGATTAATATACTGAATTTACTGCCAGAAAATGTGGTGATAGCTTAAATTGATTTAAAAGAGAATCGGTGGATTTTATATAGAGGGTGGATCTTTCACTGGACTAGTGGTATTCTTTTGTTTCATTGATGGTGTTTTATTGCACTGTACCATATATTTGTTTTAATATGCTGTTCACTGCTTGTTGGGAGGGATTTGGGCTGAAAAACAGTATGTAAATAAATCATCATAATAATACAGTGGTACCTCTACTTACGAATTTAATGCGTTCCGAACGCACATTTGTAAGTCGAAAAAACTTGTAAGTCGAATCCCATAGGAATGCATTGGGAGAAAAAATTCGTGAGTAGAAGCAACCCTATCTAAAAATTTCATAAGTAGAAAAAATCCTATCTAAACCGCATCCAAGATGGCGGACGGAGCTCCATTCGTAAGTAGAAACATTCGTAAGTAGAGTTATTCGTAAGTAGAGGTATCACTATACTCTTAATCAGTGCTTTTTGTGTGTGACAGTACTCACTAGTTTAGAGTTTTGTCACCTCTTTTTTAGGGATGCGGGTGGTACAGTAGTGTAAACCACTGAGCCTAGGGCTTGCCGATCAGCAGGTTGGCAGTTCGAATCCCCGCAACAGGGTGAGCTCCCGTTGCTCGGTCCCTGCTCCTGCCAACCTAGTAGTTCGAAAGCACGTCAAAGTGCAAGTAGATAAATAGGTACTGCTCCGGTGGGAAGGTAAACAGCGTTTCCGTGCGCTGCTCTGGTTTGCCAGAAGCGGCTTAATCATGCTGGCCACATCACCTGGAAGCTCTACACTGGCTCCCTCAGCCTATAGAGCGAGATGAGCGCCACAACCCCAGAGTTGTCCACGACTGGACCTAATGGTCACTTCTTTTTTACTTCCCATGGCAGTCATTCTGTACTGGCACCCACAGCACTTTTATCAATATATGAGTACCAGAACCTCATTTTTTAACCAAAAAAGCACTGCTCTTAAAAAAGAATGTGAGTCAACAGACATGTACATGCTACCCTCCTCTGCCCAGAGTCAGAGATTACCTTTAGGATTCTGTGAGTCATTCCTCTATTTTTCTGGCCTGCACACTGAACCCAGTGGATTAACAATGGGACCCCCCTGCCCCCCCCCCCGGATTTTTGTCAGCCAGCTTGTTTAACTGGGCTGGCCACACTGTGGATTTCACTTGTAACTAGTAGAGAGGGCACCAAAAGCTGCATTAATGGAGAACACCACATTATTGGGGGGGGGGACAAGGGAACAAGCTGTTGTAAATTTTCAGCATTCATTTTAAGAACACAACTTTTAATAGCCTTGGTGAATGACGACGACGACAACAACAACAACAACAACACAGTATTGTTTAATACATATAACAATACTGTAGCCACAGTAGAGATATGTTGGATTCATCTATAACAGTATCAAAGGGAATTCTGGCATTATTTTTCAAGAGTCACCTGTTTAAGCATACTACTATTGTGTAACTGGCATAACTTTTTAAAAATTGTAGCCAGGTTAGTCTAAAATCTCTAAGGGCTAAGCCCTTTCTCAAGTTTAGCCTCTGTTTTTAGTAAGTGACCTCTTTGTATTAATTACATTTTCTAAACTAATATATCATACACGGATCAAATGGAATCCAACTTATTTTTGTGTGTCGTATGTAAAAAAATGCATGTTTTGACTCAAATGAAGTACACAGATCTTGTGTCTGGTAGCCAGTGATATCATTCAATTTGTTATTAGTGCTAGCAATTTACCGTATGTGCTACGCAGAAAACTGACCAAGGCTGGCCTGAACCAAATCCACTGGGTTGCTGATGCAAATCCATTGCTATGGAAACAGATGCTGGAGCTTAAGGCTGCTTCTGTCTATATCGGGATGCTGTCTGGATAACTAAAACAAAAACAGGCGGGGGGGGGGGGTAAACCTTAAATGTAGATGAATATTATAACTAGCAGGCAAACAAGGAAATCCCCTTTAACGATTCTTTTTATTTTGAGCTATAAGCATCGTTTTAAATTCTGATCAGTATCTTTCTGCATTAGTGATGAATGGTAAAGAGATGGGAGTGCAATGAAACAAACCTTAAATTAACTTTTGAAGGCAATAGAAGTGAATACTTTTGTATATTGTATTTTATTTAGGTTTCTGGTTTTCTCTGTTCTTAGGACTCAGAGAAGACTACATAATGTATATAAAACCAAATTGGGTTGTGTCCAGTGCTAGTCTTCTTCAAAATAGATGCATGGAAAAGAATGCATGGAAAAGTTAGTCTTGTCTGCTAATTTCACTGGGTCTGCTTTGAATAGGGCTAACATTGGATGCAACCCAACATAGGTAGGTAAATAAAGGTAAAGGACCCCTGGATAGTTAAGTCCAGTCAAAGGTGACTATGGGGTGCAGCACTCATCTCACTTTCAGGCCGAGGGAGCCGGCATTTTTCCACAGACAGCTTTTCAGGTTATGTGGCCAGCAGGACTAAACCGCTTCTGGCACAACGGAACACAGTGATGAAAGCCAGAGTGCATGGCAACACCGTTTACAGTCATACCTCGGTTTAAGTACGCCTCGGTTTGAGTATTTTCAGTTTAAGTACTCCGCAGACCCATCTGGAACGGATTAATCCACTTTCAATTACTTTCAATGGGAAAGTTCTCTTCAGGTTAAGTATGGACTTCCGGAACCAATTACACTCATACCTCGGGTTAAGTACGCTTCAGGTTGAGTACTCCGCGGACCCGTCTGGAACTGATTAATCTACTTTCCATTACTTTCAATGGGAAAGTTCACTTCAGGGTAAGTATGCTTCAGGTTAAATACAGACTTCCGGAACCAATTGTGTTTGTAAACCGAGGTACCACTGTACCTTCCTGCTCCACCAGTACCTATTTATCTACTTGCACTAGTATGCTTTCAAACTGCTAGGTTGGCAGGAAGTGGGACAGAGCAACAGGAGCTCACCCCATCGTGCAGATTCGAACTGCCAACCTTTGATCAGCAAGCCCAAGAGGCTCAGTGGTTTAGACCACAGTGCTTGTACCTTTACCAACCCAATATATTTCTGTGTTACAAATAGAACATGCAACCATCATTGAATATAGACTGTTGTGGCTTGTACAAATAAGGCAGCTTCCTTTGTTCCCTTTTCTTCCTTCAGGTTACCCTGTTTTAACTTCACAAGAACTCTGTGTGAATTAGTCAGAGAGATAGAGGGGGAATTAATCGCTGCTTTTTGCTGTGCCAGACTGTTAGTCCACTGAGTTTAGTACTGTCTACATTGATTAGCAGTAACTCTCCTTTCAGGCAGATCTTTCCTTGCCCATTTTTGGGCAACAAGGCAAAAACCACCGAGTGGTGATGTGTTTTATGTCTAAGTGGGGATCTGAACTCCAGACTCCCTGAGCCTCCAGTGTTTTATCCACTGCTAGACCACACTGGCTTTAGCTAATACCCTGGTGATGTTCCATAGAGGAGGTACATATCTTGGCTGCATAGTTCATGGACCAGTGAACTGACTTAGTATAAGAGGTGTATCCTATGTTCCAGTGTTGTGACTTACTTAACACGCATATTTATTACATATGACTACTTGTTTGTAACAATAGTCTGTGAATTGACCTGGAATACAGGTGTTCCTAGGAAATAATTGCAGGTGGTCTAAAATATGGGGAGGAAAAACCTGCTCCAATCCTCCCTCAGTTGTTCCCCCACTTTGATAATTCTGCAGCACTTCAAGTACCGGTACTGAAAAATGGTGTGACATAAATATGGTTGGTCTTGTCATTGTCTCTGTACCCGCATCAGAAATCAGACAGCACTGCAGATGTATTGCTCCTAATGAATTGCATGTCAGATTGAATGATTCAAAAGAATTGGTTAATGATACCCAGGTCTTACTCACATCATGGAAACAGACAGCCCAGGATAAAACAGGTACTCCTATATGCGTGCAAATGACTGCTGCCGCACAAGTAGGAGCTATTGTTACCTAAGAGAGCTTGCAGTGTAAAAACCAATTGAAAATCAACTGTGTCTTAGTTGCATGTAATTCAGTCAATAACTCAGCAACATTCTGTTTTTAAGATTTTACTTAATTGCAGCTCCCAGCACAAGAAGCTGCAAGCCTAGCTGTCTGTTGTCATCCCATTTATTCGTGCCTCTCAAATGCTGCTAGACTTCACAGATCTTACTGTTGCAACAGGCACATACTGACTGGAGTGTTTGAGGCTGGATGGTTGCCGTTTCCTTTTGCTCACACCAGCATTTCAGACAATTACAATACATTGAGCAACCATCTATCTATCTATCCAGGAGAGGCAGCTCTAAAGCTCTAAATGGGAGAGGAAAGAAGGAGACTATTATTTCACTCTATCATACTTTCCTTCAGTTTTCTGCTTTAATAGCAATTAGCAACTTCCTGGTGTTGCTCGGGAATTCTGAGAAACTAAAAAATCAATGCAGTTTTGACATCAGTGGTTAAAATCAGTGCAATTTTGAAAGGCTCTGTCTTTCAAGCCTTATTGAGTCAAAAGGTGCCCAGTTGTATCCAAAGACCTCTTTGATCTCGGGAACCATCATGCAAAATTTGATTATGATATCTTAAGAGATGTCCAAATGCATAGCCAACAGACAAGCAACTTTCCAAAATATATGGCAGAAGATTATGTGATGCTACTGTCCATACCTCCTAGGATTCTATATCTGCACTTCAAGAGCCTGATCTGAAGATAAATATACAATCACCTTGCTCAAGCGGAGCAGGTCTGGGTCTGGTCAGCATTTGGAATGGAGATTGCTTGGAGATGCCATGTTCGCTGCCTTAATTCTGCAATATAAGAAAGATAGTTTCCAGGTGCAGGAAGTTTTCAACCAGCACAGGGCAGGACAAGGGAGATAAATAAGACACAGGACATTGGTATTGGGTTAAAATAGGCCACAACTTTATTGATTACAGATGTAAGTAGGCTTTGGCGAAGGCTTTGGGTGTGTATCCTGGGTCAACCAGCCTGCATGCTGATTGATTAATTGACTGGGTCAGTCCTGGATTAAGGGGTCATCCTATGACATACACCAAACAGGGCAATCCCACAATGGCCGCCATTTTGGAGGGTTGCTATGGCCCATTGTCCCCTTTGTGGGCTCCCAGATAGAGACATACACACCCCAGACTCCTTTAGTATGGTACTCATTGGGCTAAGGACCCAACCCAATACCTTATTTGCTACCAGAGCTGACCTCCCTGAGGTAGTGCAGTATACTGGTATATTAGTTCCATTGGATCCCAAACAGATAATTCTGGAATATCTGAACATACTGGGTATAAAATAAGAAAGTGAATTTATTAACCATTTGTTAATTAAAGCAAGGTGTTCAATAGCTGAGTATTGTCAGGAAAAGGAAGCAAATACTGGAACAATATTAGTTAAAAAGTTAACATCATTCAATATAAAGAAGCAGAATAAGAGAGACTGAAAACCTAGATGTTTTAATACTCCCCCCCCCCCAAATTCTGGAGTAAAACCAGAAGCACTACACAGCAATGTTGGACTCCAACCATAGCTGCCAAGTTATCCCTTTTTTAAAGGGATTTTCCATTATGCTGAATAGGCTTCCTCGCGAGAAAAGGGAAAACTTGGCAGCTATGACTCCAACCCTAGTTGTAGGGCATACTCTTAATTCATGGGCTCCAGATTTGGAAAGCACCCTACATGAACTGATAACGTGCCTTAGAATGCTTCCAGATTCTTTTGCAATACACAGGGGGGGTTTGTGGCAAATGTGCAGCAGATGAGTCTGTGAGGGAAGAGTTCTCTGAGCAGGTTACAGGTTGGAAGTTTTCAGTGTCCAAAATGAGACTCCTAGAACCTCAGTGGTGAGGAGGGACTCTTCATGTTATGAGGTACCCTTTTCCCTATTGTTCTCTCCGTTCCGCTCCCCCTCCCATGGCAGAACTGTGTTCTGTAATAAACACAAATTTGCCTATTATAGTAGACAGCAATTTGTGGTACCCTGTCAACTCACTTACACTGCAATTACTCAATGACAAAACATGATGATTGCATGTAAATATACAAGAGGGAAGTGACTGGGGCTATAGAGAAGTGAAGCATCAAGGGAAAATATTTAGAAGCAGTACAAAGTTGGGTAGAAGACAGGTAGATAGTCATGGCTTTATGAATTTTACTATCAATTTGACCTGGTACAAGGAAAATTCTTACATTTACTATGATAAAGGTTAAACTTGTGCTCTGAAATGAACCTTAGAAGCTGGGCAGATAGTACCTTAGAGGGTAGATCTACTCCATACATTCAAAGCACATGCTTCTCCCAAAGAATCCTGGGAACTGTAGGTTCCTCTCACTTAGTTTCAGTTCCCTGGACCCTTAGCAAACTACAGTTCCCATGATTCTTTGGGGGAGAAGTCAGGTGTGTTAGATGTGGTTCAAATGTACGGTGTGGGTCTGCGCACAAAGAAACGGAGCAAGGGTGAATCCAAAATGTCACAGAAGAAGTTCAAAACATGGGGAAGCAGCACTTCTTAGTAAGAATTTGAGGTCAATATAGCAGATAACAAAGCATGTGCTAGTCATGCAGTGCTGTAGCTCATAAGGCCAAAGCCATCTGAAGTTGTGTCAACAGGAACATTGTTTCCATTATGTGCTAAAAATAATAGTACTGCCCTTATGCTCAGAATTCTTGCTCAGAAATACAGAACTGTTATTTCCAAACAACTTTCATTGACTCTTCCAAACAACTTTCATTGGTTATTAATGAATGCCATACACCAAGAAGGATATTGACAAATGGCAAAGGATGTGTAGTAACTTCTTATCAAAACTCACAATTTTGATGGAGTATATAGCTTCAGCCCTTAGACAGGGATGTGGGTGGCTATAAGCAGCATTGTTGGCCTCAGGGGCACCATCTAGGAGGGGCTCTCCCCCAATTTTCTAGGCCTCAGTATTCTATGATGATGTGTACACACTGTGAGATGTGCTCATGTCACTCACGCATGCCTTGTGGTGTGCTCACAACACACCGTCATATTACATATGCATGCACAGCATGCAGCGCCTGCCCCCTCAATCGCGGGGGCAAGCCAGCGCACCTGGTTACCCCGTTCACTTAGTTGAAAGGCCAACACAATGAGAAAGCAGCTGAAAATTCATAGGCAGGGACTGAGGCTGGGTACCATGCAGAAGCAGCAACTTTCAGAAGCAGTGGCTACCAGCAGACTTCTAAGTGACAGAGGTGAGCCTTGTTGGCAACAGCTGGCAATTTGAGGAAGGGAGACAGGTAGGAAACTGGCAGTCCAGAGGTCAATGCTAACAGCCTAACAGGGAAAGCCAGATGCTCCCATTGGCTTTGTATGAACAGTACATTTAAAGCACATCCCCTTCCACAAAGAATCCTGGAAATGGTAGTTTACCTCTCACAGAGCTATGATTCCCAGAACCCTTAAACTACAGGATTATTTGGAAGCAGGTTACTTTAAATGTGCCTTACATGAATGATGTGTATGCAGGCATTGTGAATTCGAGGGAAAGATATTGATTGATATTTATTACGGCCATTGGCCCATCACACAACAATTTCCCATACCAACATATATGTACTTAAACCTCCAAAGTTAAAACAGCCAAAAACTACAAAAAACAAACAAAACAGAAACAAAAAACCAACAACATACAATACAATAAATTTACAACATAAACATAAATTAATAAAAGACATCAATGTTGATGTCACCTAATTACATCCTAACACATAAATCATGGTTTAAAAGGGTTATCCGAGCCGCACAGGAGTCCATTTTTCTTCTTTAGGGATAGGACGCTGATCAAGAATCTGGCAACCGTGAGTGATCTTAAGGGGTCTTCATCATTTAGTAGGTATCTCAGTTTGGCTTCATTCGAATCATCGGCAATTCCCTTTAGATATGGAGCAAGAAACTTGCTCCTGGCCGATGAGTGAAGAGCACAATCAAGGATTATGTGATGCAACGATTCCGGTGCCCCACAATTACAATCACGAGGGAAAGATAGTGGTCTCTCCCTTTGCCTGCTAGTTAACTCTCTTCCATTGGAATCAACAAGGCTTTAAAAAGTTTTTGATCTTTGGATTGACACCTTGCTTATGATTCTTGCACCGCAAGGACTTTCTTAGCAAACAGCTTTTATGTTGTTGTGACTTGGCTATTTATAAGCAACAGGTTTTATTTAGTGAGTATATTGCTTTGGATTATATATTGGTGCAAGGCTGCAAGCCTTTCATTTGAAGCAAAATACATCTCAGCGATCCATGGAAACAAAAGTGCTGAGCTGATTGTAAATGTTGTCTAACTTGACTACCTTTGAAAGGTCGTTCTGTACGCTGTAATCTACAGTAAACAGGAGAACAATTATTTTCATCTGGTTTAAAAATCTAGGCAAATGCCTGGCTCATCTATTATCTCCCCGGGTTTGTGCAACTCTCTTTTCTTACTACATTTAACTGCATTTTAATCCTAGGTTTCCCAAGTGACTTCCCTTCCCCTTTCATTTCTCCCTTACTTTGTCAAGTCTTTTGATTGTAAAGCCTGCAAACAAGGCCAGCATTTCCGTTTTATAGGGTAGTTCAGGTTTCCTGATTTTATCCTCCCATCAGCCCTGTGAGGTTTAGGTTTGATATAGTGACTGGGCCAGAAAGATTCATAGTTGAGAAGGGATTGAACCCAGGCTTCTCCATTCCAATAAACAATATCTTCTGACATGTATCCCTCTTTATCTCCCCTCCCCTGAATACATTTCAAATCTACAACAACATGCAGTCATTCTACCCATAATGATATAAATGCGGCTGTTTTGAGAATTGTCCTTAACCAGTTTGATGAAACCACAAAAATGTGGTGGTTGTGTGGAGAGAGACACCTATGTCTTTAAAAGCTGGTTTTCTGCCTATATTTGCCACTATTGATTCGACTTTTAACCGCTACAATCAAATGTCTTCAAACTCAGCCTAATTTAATAAAAGTAACAATATATTCTTTATTTATTATAAACTACAAAGGTACAATAAGGCAAATACTATACTTCAATTTATTAGTACTCCATTAAGACTTACATTTGTTGTAATAAGGTTACTGTCTCTTTAGTTGACAGTTGCACAGGTTTGCATAAGGCTACCAGATAAAACTTAGCTCCTGATCCTATTTAATTTAAAAGCCAATTACCCTTAGTCCCTTTCCCCAGTTAATCTTGGGGAAATGACTGCAACGCGTTATATGTGGCACTGTCTCTGAAGATGGTTCAGAATTATCAGGTGCAGCGGACTTGGGCAGCCAGGTTACTCACTGGGCAAGATGGTTTGAGCATATAATGCCAATCCTGGCCCAACTGCACAGGCTGCTAGTTAGTTTCTGGGCTCAATTCAAAGTGCTTTTTATCCCAAAATTGGGACACCAGGAGGGGCACGCCTTCTGGTCCAGCACTTTCACGATCGTCACCAGGGTTGTGCCAGAGCACTGGCCCAGAAGACACTTTGGCATGCCCCTGCTGATGATTGCCAGAGCACTCGACTGGAAGGCACTCCGACACTCTTCAGCAGGATCGTGCCAGCTCTGGTGCAGTCCTGGTGACTTGTGCCAGAGTGAGCATATTTTGGTCCAGTGCAAATAATGAGACATTCCAGGATCCAAACAGGATTAACTTACTGTGATGTGGATTGCCCCTCTTAAAATGGGACATTTGGTGGGTATGGAGGTCCAGAGAGTGGCAACATGAGAACGGGCCTTTTCTGCAGTGGCTCCCCACTTGTGGAATGCTCTCCCCAGGGAGGTTTGCCTGGCACCTTTGTTGCATGTCTTTAGGTGCCATGCGAAAACATTCCACAGGGTCCCACACACAGAACATCTCCAATAAAGTCATATTAGTGAGAGAATTTGGAAGTGCTTGTTACAGCATACTCGGGGAAGTTATTATACCTTACTAAATCTCTTTACAGAAAGTGTGTCGCATGAAAGTAAAGGTAGCCATGTTGGCCCTTAAGAAAATTTCCAAAATTCAGACAACCAAAATGTCACAAAACAGTGTGCAAGTATTTGAGTTCTACTGTGTGTAAACATCCTGGAAAGCTGTAATTGGCAGCCATGTAAATTCTTTATTGTGCTTCTGCAATATACCAGAATAACAGGGGCCATTGGAACCCCCTTAGTGACTTGTCTATTTAATTGGGGTTCCCTCATTGATCTGCATATTTAGTTGGAGGAAAGGTTGAAGTGGATCCAAAAGACTATGACTCAATCTGTTTTTGTTCAGCTGTTTGTGGCTTTTCATTTTCTGTTGTGAAGAGCTGGTGATAAATAGGGATGTGTGATGCTTCAATGACATTCACCAGAATTGTTCTTTCCATAACTGCTTACACGAGCTCATGTGCTGTGTCCCATTCCATGTTTGTTCCCAGAGATTTATTTTAATAAGAGCCTTTAAGTAACTGCCATTCTTGCTAATCATAGCACATCTGCTCCTCCGAGTTCCCTGTTACAAGTAATTTAATGCTATTATTTTAGCCGGGATAGATCTGTGTCACCATCTGCCCTGGAAATCTTTTGATGGGCACTGGGAGGATGACTGGATTTTCCCTTATAATTAAAGTAGGTAGGCGTGATAAAAAAATAGATGTAACTCACCTCTAACATTCCCAAACTGGATTTGCAGTTTGATGAAACCTTTCCCCTCAGGATGTTTCAAGAAGGACACATTCTCTTGTCTCTTAACTTTGTGCTAGCTTTCTGTCTTTTTTTCCACCATGAAGGGTCAACAGGAGTGGCAGAGCCCAAGGTATGTATCTACCTGTAAGGTCTCAATTTGTAGGAAAGCTACCTTTGTCCTAGAACAGGGGTCAGCAAACTTCTCCAGCAGGGGGCCGGTCCACTGTCCCTCAGACCTTGTGGGGGGCCAGACTATATTTTGGAAAAATATATATGAACAAATTCCTATGCCCCACAAATAACCCAGAGATGCATTTTCAATAAAAGGACACATTCTACTCATGTCAAAACACCAGGCAGGCCCCACAAATAACCCAGAGGTGCATTTTCAATGAAAGGACACATTCTACTCATGTCAAAACACCAGACAGGCCCCACAAATAACCCAGAGGTGCATTTTCAATAAAAGGACACATTCTACTCATGTAAAAACACCAGGCAGGCCCCACAAATAACCCAGAGATGCATTTTCAATAAAAGGACACATTCGACTCATGTCAAAACACCAGGCATGCCCCACAAATAACCCAGAGATGCATTTTCAATAAAAGGACACATTCTATTCATGTAAAAACACCAGGCAGGCCCCACAAATAACCCAGAGATGCATTTTCAATAAAAGGACACATTCGACTCATGTCAAAACACCAGGCAGGCCCCACAAATAACCCAGAGATGCATTTTCAATAAAAGGACACATTCTATTCATGTAAAAACATGCTGATTCCTGGACTGTTCGCGGGCTGGATTTAGAAGGTGATTGAGCCGCATCCGGCCCCCGGGCCTTAGTTTGGGGACCCCTGTCCTAGAAGCAAGAGAGGGCAGTCCACATACAGACCATGTCTCCCTCTAGATGGGGCAACATCTGATGGCAGCAGCTAAGGATCTCAGGACTCAGGGCACCAAAGTTATGGATTATGGTGAATTTTAGGGAGCAACTTGACATAACATGAGAGAACCATGATTAGGGTTCTTATGGTGGTGGTGGTGGTGGTGTTTTAAATTGATAGTAGCTGGTGGAATCATAGATCACAGTACTGAAAGGGGTGTGACTTGATAATTTTCCATGAAACATTTTTCCAATTAAAAGCAAGCCCCCAGCACTATGTGCTCCATGGAATTAAACTTACAGATACTATGCAGATATGTGTAATTTCACTCTATTGGGGCAAGTTGGTATTTAGAAAATGGAACAGAGGGGGAGAGTTTAATTAACCTCCCCCAGCTGTACAGTCACTATCTGAATGAATGCTTTAAAAAAGAAATATCCACTCATCTGGGACTCCAGGTGGGTGGCTGTTGCCGCATGGCGCAGCTGCGTTGGGTCCATGGAAGTCACCATCTTCAGTCAGGCCCGCAGGTGAGGGCAGGCAGTGCCCACTCAGCCAATCTGAGGCGGGGGCATACGAGCAGCCCATCCCCAGCCTATTTAAGGGTCTGTTACCCTGGTATTATCCGAGTAGGGGCCCACTTGGAGGGAAGCGGGCCCATTGCCTATAGACTTTGCTGTGGTTTATTCGGTCACCGTATTCAGAGCCAGGGAGGAAATTTCTCCTGCAAGCAAATTGGCCGACTTGAGGGTTTTCACCTACCTCATAGCACCCATCACAACTGGGGTGGATAAGGCACTGGGGTGGATCCTTAGTCACAAGGGTACCCTGTTGGAGGGGTCCAGGAGGGTTGACTGTCTGGGAGTCCCAACAGCAGCCTGAGCAGGGTCGTGGCATCCAATCCATGTTGGAGATGACTCCTCAGCACAGGTTTGATCCCACTAGGTTCTTATCAGGTAGCAGGTGGGCTGCCAGATCCCAGACAAGTGCCCAATGCCTTAGCCAAACCTACTCTTTCCTGTAACCAATAAAGTTGTGGCCCAATTCAACCAAACACCCGTCTCCTGTGTCTCCCTTCACCTGACACAGCCATTATGTGCCTGTGCTGGCCAAACCCTGGGAGACAGGAGATCACCAATATCTCAGGTAGTTTCTCCCTTATTCAGCCACCCCTTTGGCACCTGAGATTTCACGAGGCAGCACTTTGTAGCCTATCTTTGCAACCCTAAGAGCTAGAAATTTGCATTCTTAAGGAAAATAGCTTCAGAAATCAGAATTCCCAGAGCTCTTTAACAATCAATCCTTCTCAGGGTACTCTGGAAACGCTAACTTTCTGAGGGCAATAGGGATCTCCTGACCCCATCCCCCCCCCAAAAGGTCCCACCACTTTTGCAGGACATGAATGGTCATTTTAAAATGTGGAGAAGCAATACTCAACCTCACTCTAATTTACACACATTTACCTAGAAAGAAAAAACAAATAAACCCAGATCCTCGCCCCAAGGAGCTTACAATGTTGGCAATGGAAAGAGAACAGAGATGGTCAGAAGTAGGACTAACAATGGATGGGTGTGAACAAATACAGTTATGTATAACTAAATGCTTGTTGCAGGTGGGGATGAAGATGGGGGCAGTCAGGGAGGCGCAGCTAAACCGAGAGGTCTGCCTTGGTGATAAGGCTGACTAAACAGCTCTGAAGATCTTGATTTACCACTGTGCTACCTGATGGCCCGGTCTTGATTGATTCAGCAAGGGGCAATGTTGAATCTGCTTACCCTGTTTTATTTTGTAATTTCAGAAAAAGAGCCGAGAAGAGACATGTGGTGAAGGCAGTGGTGTAGAGATTTTGGAAAACAGACCATATACAGATGGTCCAGGTGGCAATGGGCAGTATACCCACAAAGTATACCATATTGGTATGCATATCCCCAGTTGGTTTCGGTCTATACTGCCAAAGGCAGCTTTAAGAGTTGAGGAGGAGTCATGGAATGCGTATCCTTATACAAGGACAAGGTACTACCTCTTATAAGAGCTTTTCATTTCTGTAGTTCACTTAACAGTTGACATTGGTTTGTATTCACAACAGCTCTATGTGGTAGATAGGCCACCAAAAGTCCCATTTTGTAAAATGGAGATATGAAGATAACAGGTAAAATAAACACCCTCCTTGTTGTTGTTTTAATTACCGTAACCTTCCCCACACATGGATCCAAGGGCATGTCCATGTGTTGATATTTTGCTCATGCTAAAGGAGTTGTCTTACTTTGCCACAGGTAGCAGTGGTGCCTGACAATGAGGGGAGAACTTCAATTTTTGCATTTTAATAGAAATTATCTAATTTTCACTTCTCAAACCATTGTGTGATCCAAAACTCAATTGATCTTCAAAATTCTCACTTCTATGTATTTTGTAGTGCAGTTCTCCACCAAATATTATGTACAAAATGCTCTTTTTGGGAAAGGTGTGCACAAAAGTATATACATTAATTAAAGTAGTATATTGTCTAATATAAAGTAGGTTATTACTATACTGTAATATAAAGCCTTATATTAGGGTAAATTGCTTGCAAAAATGTATATATTAGTCAAAACTTCAGAAATTTGTATACTAAAATAAATTCCCTCTAAAATGCTGATGAAATTTGAGGATTTCGTTTGAAAATACAAATTAATTCAAAATTGCTAGGAAATGTGGAGAACTGAATTTCATAGCTGCCAAGTTTTCCCTTTTCTCGCGAGGAAGCCTATTCAGCATAAGGGAAAATCCCTTTAAAAAAGGGATAACTTGGCAGCTATGCTGAATTTAACATTGGGGAGTGAGGGAAGAAGCCTGGGAAAAAATGAGAAACTGAGAGAAACCAACCCCTAGTGGTGCCTTTGCATGCCATCTCTTGAACCAGCATAGTTAATTATTTATTTTTAGGTATTTTTAGTTTAGTATTTTTAGGGATGGTATTCAGTACTAGTCATACACAGAATTAAACTCACTGAATGGACATGACTAACTTAGGTTCATTCACTTCAGTGGACCTACTCTGAGTAGGGCTGAGTTGCATGCAACCCAAGATGAGTGAGAGGCAACATGACATACAGTAAAATATTCAGCGGATAGAGAAAAGTTTTTATCCCTCTCCCATAACATTAGAACTCATAGACATCAAATGAAGCTGAATGTTTGGAAGATTCCAGACAGACACAACAAAGTACACAGCTCCAACTTGTAGTTACAGGTAGGTAGCCGTGTTGGTCTGAGTCGAAGCAAAATAAAAAAATTCCTTCAGTAGCACCTTAAAGACCAACTAAGTTTATATTTTGGTATGAGCTTTCGTGTGCATGCACACTTCTTCAGATACACACCTTAAAGACCAACTAAGTTTATATCTAAGTTTATATCAACTAAGTTTATAAGTGTATCTGAAGAAGTGTGCATGCACACGAAAGCTCATACCAAAATATAAACTTAGTTGGTCTTTAAGGTGCTACTGAAGGAATTTTTTTATTTAGCTCCAACTTGGATGATCTTTAAAAGAGAATTAGTCAGATCCATGGAGGCTAAGGCTATAATGATCTGCCTCCACTGACAGAGACAATATGCCTAGAAGGTCCACTGGACGGATCCAACACTCTCATCTTACGTTTTTGTTTTAACTATTTATAACCTTCAAAAGACAGGTTCTAAATACTTCAAGCAACTAACAAAATTGTGGTTCAGGAGAAGGCATGCAAAGGCACTGCTGCTTGTGGCAAATTTAGGTGACTCGTTTGCAACTTCTTTTGACAGCTCTCATGCCCTTTAGCGGTGGGCCACCTCCTCTTCCAGAAGAGGAAACAGTCGTGTCTGACTGACTGTTTTTTGCCAAGTTAGCAAACGCTGGATGTTCATCTTATGGAAACTAAGGTGCTAATGAAATCTGTGCTACGCTATAAGTCATTGAGGCTCCCCCCACCCTCTTCTGGAGGAGAAGCACCTGTATTTATGTGGGTGTTCAAATTATTTTTTGAAGCACTTTGGTGTGAAGAAGCGTTAGGTTAAGCTTCCCTGATGCTATTTCTTTCTCAGGTATACGTGCCCATTTGTGGAGAAATTCTCCATTGATATTGAAACCTATTACATATCTGACTCAGGAGAGCAAGCCAACGTCTTCAACCTTTCCACTGCAGAGAAAAGGCAGACCATTCTTGGTGAGTATTTTCTTCCCACTCCCAATCTTTCATTCTGCCTAACAGTTGCTTGTGTGTGCATGTAAACAACTATAGTGTTATTATAGGTTTGAAGATGACTATCTCCTCTTCTTTTCCAGACTCAACATACCCAACTCCCTCAACCATTCCTCATAAGACTTGCTTTTCAGACCCTTTATCATCTTGGTTGCCCTCCTCTGCACACATTCCAGCTTGTCAATATTCTTCTTAAATTGTGGCTTCCAGAACTGGACACAGGACTCCAGGTGTGGTCTGAGCAAGGCAGAATAGGGCGGGAGTATTACTTCCCTTGAATGGGATGCTGGAATTCTGTTGATGCAGCCTGGAATAGCATTAGCTTTTTTTGCTGCTGCATCACACTCTTGACTCATGTTAAGTGTGTGATCTACTAAGACCCCTGGATCCTTTTCACATGTACTACTGATAAGCCAGCTGTTTTATATTTGTGCAGCTGATTCTTCCAGACTAAGTGACCTTAATTTTGTCCCTATTGAAATACATTTTGTTAGTGTGGGCCCAGTTCTCCAATCTATTAAGGAGAAGGCCATCTTGAATTCTGTCTTCTGGGGCATTAGCTACCCCTCCCAGTTTGGTGTCATCTGCAAATTTGATGAGCATCCCCTCAATTCCTTCATATAAGTTGTTTATTTATTTATTTTTAAAAAATGAACAGCAATGGGCCTAGGATGGAATCCTGCAGTTTTTATGTGTTTGTCTCATGAAGTTCTATTTTGTTATTTGGATTATATTGATAAAATTCAAAAGAATACTTTCAAAAAATGTGTTTATTAGGATAAATAGCATTAAAATGCTGAATAATTTGGATTGGTGAGGAGTGTTCGGGAGGGCCAGGGAGAGAGGTCAGGGAACTGCATTCATCCCCTAAAGCCTGAGGTTCCTCATTCCTAGAATGAGCAATTGTTTAACTCAGTGCAGGGCATATTATAGTGCCAATGTGCATGGTGCTTTAGCATATGCAAAAAGCAGGCTGCTGCCCCGAGGGGCATACACATCAAATTCTACAGATCTTAATTAGTTTTAGCTGCAGTCTCTGCCATGCCAAGACTTGCTGGCTGAGGCAGAGAGGAAGCGCAGGGTCTGGTGATGTCAGTGAACTGCTTTGACTTGTCCAGTGTCAATATTTGGGAGGGCTGGTGCTTTTGTTTGGAGACGTGTAAATCCTCCTGGCACCCCTGAACTGTATCTCAATCCTTAAAGCATTTCTGCACATAATCAGGCAAAAGCTTGCCCTGGGGGATAGTGTTTTAACAGCCAGTACTCACCCAAATATCATTCCCTCTGTTTCCAAAGTTCTGACGTGAGTGTGGAGCCTCACCATCCACACAGAAGCAGGCTTCAGGGAAGCCCAAGATTATGGCAAAGGCGAGTCTCTGGAGCCAACTTATTGACTGCATCTCATTGCAAAGAACATGATTAGCACTAGTGTAGCAATAACACCTCAGTCATCCATGCACAGTTGATGGTGATGGATGTGTCATTTGGAACCCACAGAACAGTTAATTCTCTGAGAAAATTAACTGAAATGCTGAGGTGTTTTTCAACCTGAATTTTAAATGTACCCCTGAGACCCCAGTTTCTGCATAAAGGTTTATTTAAGAGAATAGTTAATTAGTTCTACTACATTTGTATGAAACCTCTTCCCTTTGCTTAAGTGTTTGTTAAATAACTCTCAAGGCTTAAAAAGGCAGAAAATGTGAGCTGCAGGAAGACTGTGGTGGAACATTAGCAAACCAAACAGTGTGTCTGCACTGTTTGTGGGGCTGCCAGCTGCTTTGTGTCTAATGCAGAAAATTTAAATGCTCCCCTTCCTTCTGTTAAATCAGGCATGAGGGAACCTGTTGAACTTCAGCCCCATCCTCCCTGACCATTGGCTGTGACAGCTGGGACTGATGGGAATTGGAGTCTAGCAATAGCTGAAGGACCAAGTGTTCTCCACACCTACAATAAATAATAAGGTCATAACCACACTGTACATTTAAGGTACTCTTATACCACATTGACAGTCATTACTTCCCACAAAGAAGCAGTTCCCAAGCTGTTCTATACAACCTTCACAAACCTGATGCCTTCCCAGATGTTTTGAACTACAGCTCCCAGCAGCCCCAACCAGCATGCTCAAAGGTCAGGAACAACATCTGGAGAGCACCAAGTTGGAGACAGCTGATGTAGCCAATACTACAGTAGATGGATCAATAGTCTGACTAAGGCAGTTTCTGATTTTTCTAAATCCTCAATTTCAACCTGCTGTTAATTTCCTACAAGTCCTGACCTATATGAATGATTCTTGGAGCACATGAGCAAACAACATGTTGTTTTTGGTCTGTTTGACCTTCATACTGTAGAAACTTGTGGAACTCCAGATTAAATCATCTGTGTTCTACAACCACATTAGAAAATGGTCAATTGATATTGATGTAGCCAATTTGTTAGTTCTATGATTTAAACCTCTGAGAAATAGCATTTTTCAGAAGAGATGTTGTGGTCAAATCTTACAGAGAATTCTCTGATTGCCTGCTTCACACACACACACACACACACACACACATATACAGTATCTGGAATAAAGTTTCTCGTTGAGACTTCTTCAGAGAAAGGAAATGCCAGCCTCTGACTCACTTGTGTAAAGTGTTTAAATACCAGTTGTTTCAGTCTAAACAGTTATCAAAGCAAAACAAAGCTTTGATGAAATTATGTTTATGCTCTTTAATGTTTTTGTTTAAACTACTTTTTCTGGACTTAGATCCCATTGATATTGTTAAAGATCCCATCCCTCCACACGAATACAAATCAGAAGAAGATCCAAAGCTATATAAATCAGTGAAGACGACAAGGGGTCCCCTGTCAGAAGACTGGATCAAAGAGCACAAGAACAACCCTGGGAGATACCCTATGATGTGTGCCTACAAACTGTGCAAGGTGGAATTCAGATATTGGGGGATGCAGTCTAAAATTGAGCGCTTCATTCATGACGTTGGTAAGTTTTTATCTCCTTGAGCTCTGCTCAGTATATTTGCTCCTGGCTCAGCCGGCATTATGGAAGAATATTGAAAAGCTGCCTGGGGCTGATGAGAATTGAACTCAATTTGGAGGGCCACAGGGTTCATTGTCCCTGGGCTCACCCATAGACCACACCTTCCTACTAAAGACTGGTGTTAGGAGGGTGCTGGCAGGGCTTGGCCCCAGAGCCAGACGAGAGCTAAGCCCAAGAACAAAGTTCCAGTTAAATCTGCATGAAACTGGTTCAGGGCATGATCTGAAGGCACATGACATGGCAGCCTTGTGGAAACTAAGTAGTTCTGCGTCTGGTCAGTGCTTGGATGGGAGAATGCAAGGACTGGCCAAAGACATTTTGCTGCCTGAGGTTAAAGATAAGTTGAAACACACACCCATTCCACATACAGCCAGGCTAGCAATTTAACTTTATTTCAACATTGGTGATGAGACACCTTTGTCCACCACACCTGAGGGCAGCAGCTAGCTTACACATACAAGGCAGGTTCTGGCTTCCAACACATTTCCACTGCCCCATACACCCCAGCATCCAGCACTGGGAGTGGCTGTCTCACTCTGCCTAATGGTAGGGCCAGCCCTGGAGACTGCATTGCAACTTTATGTCCTCAAGTACATCAGAGAGTCCTTGCAGAACCCCAGGGAAAGAAAGCCAAGGTTCCAGGCCATATGTTGAGCAGAGGTCTAGCTTACCAGAATGTTATGGAGGCATTTAAGATTTATTAAGAAAAACATAAACCTTCCTAAGTCCAGAATTCCAGGAGGGGAGATCTGGGTATGTACAGAAATCAGCATCCAAGTGTAGCACTGAAGCTTTTGTTGACCGACAGTTGAAATGTGGTGATGCCCCTGAATGGGTGTTCTTATTAGCTAGATCAGTGGCCTGCTGGAAATTTTTGTGTCTCCCCATCCCCAACCCCTAGGCTTGCGGAAGGTGATGGTTCGGGCCCACAGGCAAGCTTGGTGCTGGCAGGATGAATGGTACGGGCTTACCATTGAGGACATCCGGCAGCTGGAAAAGGAGGCACAACTGATGCTGGCACAGAAGATGGCCCAGTTCAGCTGCAACGAGAATGAGCTGGAGCAGCACCTTCCCAAAGACCCTCTGGATGAGAATGATACGGAAACAAAGGCCATATCTCCATCCACCGAGGCGGTGGACACAGCTAGCAATATCGGTGAAGCCTTGCCAGGGAGAGTGCTGACTAAGCAGTGGTCGACGTCTTCCAAGTCCTCTTCAAAAAGAGGAGGTGAGTCACACCCACCTGGTTAGTTTCAAAAGGAACACAGAGTATGTAGCTAACAACTTCTGAAGGTTGACGTACAGAGTCATAGAGTTTGGTTATATTGTACATAAAGCTGAAAGGGTGATGGAGTTCAGTGCCACAGCACCTGCTTGTGTGTTGTGTTGTGGTGGGTGGGGTGCTAGAAGCTGTCACTCTCCAGCCTCTATACACCACCAAAATGAGCCAAGGGCCACCACCGGCTAGTTCCCTCTCTGCAAGGTGTTAATGGCTGGTTTCCTCCTAGAGGAAGCATTATAGAATCGTCCTGCTTATTACAGTTCCTTCCCTCCAAATCCCTCTGCATTGATTTGTATGTTCATTTCCCCATAGTGTGTGCTTTTTTGTGAAGCTTGATTGGTTGGAGAACTTCATCAAAAAATTCAGATAAGTGCAAATTATGAAGAATGGCTGTGTTTCAGTTTTCATATTGTTTGGAAAGTACAGATTTGATAAATTTGGTTTTAAATGAAAACTGAATCAGTTTCTCCCCGTCACTAATTGCTAGCCACTCACCCCCTCAAACTACACAGAGTTTGTTGGGAAGAAATTGACTACCAACCCCGTTTTTCTTCAGTGGAGATATGCTTTGTATAGTGACCCTGGAAGAGATAGAATTTTATCCCACAATTCCAAGATCCAAGCCCAGCTCTGAAACCACTAGGCCTTGCTTTCTAAAGTACACCTGCTTCTGAGGACCCAGATAGGCCACTTGCATTAACCAAGTCTGGGTTTATCGCAACCCAAAACGAACATTCTTGCAATCCTGATGTGCTCTTCAAACAGTGAATGGAATAAGTTTTCATGTGGACATGTCACAGGAATAGCCCTCGTAGAGCATAGCAGTCATTCCTTAGAGAGTTTCCTTTTAGTTTGGTAGAAGCTGATTCTATTTTGAAGAAATGTTATACTCCCCGACTGGCATCAGTATGAATTCTTTATAGGTTTACAACCTAGAGGTGTTTCGTTCCTTTAAAAAGCTACGGGCCAAGAAAATGTTCCAGCGGGTTCAGGTTCCCTTCTTTGTTGGTGTTCTTTTCCAGCCATCCTTCATTGTGAGACAGTAGTGGATTTGGGTCGTCCCCCTAGATATGGACTGTATAATAGAGCTAGCATGGTCTATAGTGTACGGTTGGTTCTTTTGCCTGTCTGCTAAAGATCTGGTCAAACAAATCTTTTAAACACTGCAAAAAAACACAAACTGTATGAAGAAGGCGTATAACAGGGTGAGTGTCCAGACTGTGGACAATCATGGCACTGAATCAGGGGTGGGGAACCTGTGGCCCTCCAGGTGCCATTGGTCTCATTAGTTCTCATTAGTCACAGATCAGAATGCAGGGGGAAAATAATTCAGGAAGAATTTAAGGCTGATCCTATAAAATCTGCAATTTCTGAAACAATATACAAACTGAAAAACACCTATCCTTCAAAATTCCCCAAACAATGTTAAAAAAAGTCATATGTTAGAGGACAGTTGTGCATGAAAATGAAGATATTATTTGAAATAGCATTCAAAAATGCATTATTTTGGGGGGAATTGCTTTCAAAAACATATCCATTAGTCATACAAAAATGCATTTAAAATGCATATAAAATGTGTTTATTAGGAGGATTTTGCACTAAAATGCTGAGGAATTTTTATGAGGAATTTTAAAAAAAATCAAATTACAGTATAGAGAACTGGATTTGAGACTTCAAAAATGAGACACCGCGAAAACCAAAATGTACAGATCCTTAGTCACAGCCACCATGGCCAATGGTGAGGGATGGTAACCTAACATTATCTGGAGAGTCACAAGTGTCTCATACTTGCTCTATATCCATCACTTTTTGAAACCACCACTCTTTTCTGTGATATGAGAGATAATGGGGAATGCCTATTCCAAGATGTGATGACCATAAAACTAAAATATACTTCTTATCACAAAGGACATTAGAGGAGACCTGCTGGATCAGGCCAAGGGCCCATCTAGTCCAATTCTCTGTTCTCACAGTGACCAGCCAGGTGCCCATGGGAAGACTGAATGCAAGCAGAAACAGAGGACAACAGCTCTCAGCTTTCTTTAGAACTGCTGCGTGCAAATGTATGCAGATTTAATCAATTAATTGATCAACCTACTAATATGATTCATCAGCTAAGATTTCTTTAATTGGGTGGCAGCCCTAATAGCTTCATGGCATCAGGGTTTTGTCAGGGCACATTCTCTATCTGGCAGGAGGAGCAGGGTTGTACAGTGGAAAGTGTGGGTGGTGGGTGGGTGGGAGCAATAGAAATGCTTAGCGATTTACCAGGCATGGAAACTTCTGCTGTGGCACGACTGCCTCGGGCGATGTGCTTTTCCTGGACATGTGCTTGTCTAATGTGAAATGTTAGACATAAAACAAGCGACACTCATTATTGCTTGGATCCTTTAATCCCCTGTTTTGGAGCTCTTTGGAATGCAGTGACCATAGCAAAGCTACCGCGCCATGTTTATACATTAAGGTGTTTCCACTATCAACACCCCCCCCCAAAAAAATTTCTCTCCAAGGATCATAAATTAATGAAACAGAGCTCAAACTGTGTAGCAAACCTGGTCTCACACGGGAGCATTTCTGAGCTCACTGGAGGGGCAGAAAGAGACAATTTAAAGATGAGATAGGATCCTGAGTCAACCGGAGCCTTCTCCCATTCCAATGTGTGATTGGAATGAATCACCCCTTAGAGAATACCGTGCTAATCTACAGTGGATTTGTGGGACAAATTTTCCTCCACTGCCTCATCATATCACCCTCATTTGGAACAAAGAGCTGCTGTTTTGCTCTTAGGATGCTTCTCTGTGCTCTGTTCTAGAATGGGGGGCGGGGGGAGGAGTTATTTGTTCTGTTCCACTTTTTAAATCAGTTTTAGGTTAGTGCTCCTGATCCACAGATCATTGTGCACCACAGAGGACTGCAATTGCACACAAGGGCCGCTGCACACTCATCTGTGATGCTGGGTGGGGTGGGAAGCATTTTTGAGAAGCACCTAGCGGTTGGTCACTTTCCACAACTACATGCATGCAGAAAGCTGGATGTTCACTACAGGACTGTCCTGCCAACCCACTCCTGGAAAGGCCCAGTGATCCTCCACCTGACTCTTGGCAGAGCTAAGCCATGAGCATATCCAGCTCACCCCTCTGCATCAAAGCCTTGTTGTTAGCCAGGCGCCCCCATTAGACTGGATCCGGCTAGTGAGAGAAGCGAATTGCAGAGAGTCAGGTTAGAGAAGCACATCGTGGGAGGCTTTTTAATCTCCTCCTCAGCATTTTAAGGAGATGGCCACACATTTGCATGCATGACCACCAAGGGAGCTGCTCCTCAAGTTTCCTGCTGATGCAGATGAGATGAAAGCGGCTTCTTTTGTCTCCTGCATGAGGGCTCGATCAGTCTTCTGCTGTGTAAGTGAGACCCCTGGTGTAAGCGGGGACCCTTGTCGCACGCACGCCTGTATTATTATCTGTTCTATTTTTAGCAGCTGTTATGCGAGGGCCTTTGACGTCAGTCCAGTGTGGTTTAGCTGTGTGCTGTCAATCACTTGGCTCCCTTATTCCTAAAGGAATGGGGTGGAATAGTCAGGGGTGACAGAGTGAATGCTGAAGCCATAATTAGCTACGCAACTGATCCGGGGGCGGTGGCGAGGGTGTGTGTGTTACAGCAGTGACCTTTCTACATGACAATTAATAAAAGTAGAATCCAAAGCCATTGCCCGGCACGTGTGGCTACCTTCTGGTGGTACAATAATAAATGGGATTTTCTTGCTGGTATGTCATTTAACACGAGCCACTACATGTCTTCTGGGTGGCTCCATGTGAATTTAATAAGCTAAAAGCTATTTGGCTGCCTTTATTAGATTATATGTGGTTGTAGCATTTAGTGTGGATTCTCTGGTGTCTATTACCCAGCAGTGCCAACCTTCACTAAGCGGGGATAAAGGAAAAGGGGAACAAAACCCGGGTTTCCTCAGGGGAGTGCTGAGGTCAGATAAGGGCTCTGGCGAAATGTCCAGCACCACAATAGCGCTTCCATCCTTGCCTGAGGAGAGCAAAAAACACTCCATGGTGGCCAGTGAGCACTTTTCATGGGTGGCACAAACCGCACAGCAACCCCCGCAGAGGTCACTTTAAGTTGCACATGCCTGTTCATCTCTTTTGCATCTCACTGTGTGGAGAAACCACCTTGCCTTTTGCCACTAAAATGTGGTGGTGCAAAGAGAGGGTTCTTCACCTGGTTGCAGGCCACTACCAATAAACAGCTTGGTTCATAGAGGCAACTGCCACAAAAAGCCATAAAATACGGCCTCAATCAAGACTCAACAGCTGGAGTTTAAAGTGTGAATACCTTGACATGTGGTCTAACATCAGTCCCAGCATTGCCCTTTCCCTTCTCTCCTTCTGTCTTTTTATTTTTCAATATTCAGTGTGAGGAAGAGTCCTTGTGACTCAAAAGCTTGCAGATACCACTGTGAATGTCTGCTTTCCTGATAAAAGCTATTTCTTTTGCGGTCCTTGTGATTTTTGAGGAAAAGACCATGTGTTTTCAGGCAGCTTCCTTTTTTAAATTGCCAACCCGTAAAACAGAAATTATTTTACACATCCTTCCGATGCTTATAAATAGCTGCTCTTTGAAAACAGCATCACTGATTGCACAAATCCATTCTGTTTCTCCTAGCAAGCCCCTCGCGCCATAGCATATCGGAGTGGAGAATGCAGAGCATTGCAAGAGATTCAGACGAGGGCTCCGATGACGAGTTCTTCGATGCACACGGTAGGTGGAGCATAGAAAGAGCAGCTGCTAAGCTGTGTTAACGGGTGTATGAGTACCATGATGTATATGTGGAGCCATTTGCATGAGAAAGAAGCTGTCTTCTCTCCAATGAAGCTGTGTCACTTCAGCATCGCTCCAGGTGGAAGGCCTGGACTTTCCACACTCCACCCTTTCTATGTTATTGTGGACACTTTTCAAGTTCATCGAGATGCAACTTTTGAGTTTAGACATGCATTTGTTTACTAGCTGAAGTGACCCACTCATCCGCGCCCACCCTCCCCACCCCTGGTGGTAAAAATATAGTAAAAAAAATTTTTAGTCAGTAACAATTTGCTGCCTGTTAATGGTGTCCCAAAGTCTGTTCCCTGGAGTAAGTTAATCTACCATACCTAATGATTTACCGTAGCTCTGACGTGCTTTCAGCCTATGAAACACTGTGTTTCCATGGGAGTGATAGTGTGGGGAAGAGAGGGAGGAGGGTATGCAGCAAGACAGACAGACAGACAGACAAGGTGTGGCTGTAATAAACAGCTTGTCTGCTTCAGTGTAACTTGATGTCACTTTGTTGTTGGCGGCGGCTTAGATAGATGGCAAGAAATATTACTTTTTAGGGATAGTGTTGTCCAGTATAGTCATTAGACTGTTCGGAGCAGGAAGGAGTGGATTCAGATCTCCTCAACTAGGTGGCCTTGGATCAACTGCTGCCTCTCCTCCTTAGCATCACTTTCTTTGTAAAAAGTGCCTGAAATAGTGGCTGCTGAACAATAATAGTTAAAAACTGTAAGACCCTGCCAGGAAGCTTGCTGTCTGAAATTGTCAGCCTAAGCATGCTTCTTAGAATTGTTCTAAGGATAAAAAAAGATAACTCCATAGATGCCCACTGAAGCTCTTTGGAACAATAAGGGCTGGATCTAGAAACATCAAAGAAGCATTTCAGTTAAACGTGTTGTAAATTTAAACAGGGAAAACAGGTAGAGAAAAATGGGACTCCTCGTTGCCATCTGATGGCACAATGTTATATCGCACATACAACGCATATAAATCACAATCTAGTTGAGTCCAAGGTACAAGTGTAAAAGTGTAAACCAAATGCAGTTCAATAAGTTGGGTTGTTATATAGCTTTCATATTTTGTTGATTCATATTGACTGAAGGGTTGTTGTTGTTTTACATTCTTTACCTGCTTTTGGGTGAAGGTTGTCTCCTTTACACATGTTTTCCCCAAGGGTACTTCCAAACCAGCCCCACAGCCACAAGATGCAATGATGGCAACCAGCTTAGCTAGCTTTAATAATGGAAATAAATTGTTTCTGGTGAATCAATTGCTAATTTGGATTCTCCATCTGAGAGAGACTCAGAGGATGGTGGCAAGGGAGAGAGCCTTTCAGTTGCGGCTCCTCCCCTTGTGAATGCTCTTCCCTTTGAGGTCTGCCTGGCATCTTACTTGGCATCTTTTCAACACCAGATAAAGACTTATATTTTTTCCAGGTTTTTGAAGACTAAGATGCTGATACTTGCATGCGACCAAAGCTTCTTGTAGCTGTTATGGAGGATGTTGTTGTTCTGTTTAATGCTATAAATGTATATATATATATATTTATGTTTTTAATGTGTTGTAAGTAGCTTGGAGACCTTCAGGTAACAAGCAACTAAAAGGTCTTACTATTGTTACTGTTCTTCTTGTTATTGTATTCAGAGACAGTTTGTCACTGAATACCAGATGCTGGAGTGCAACAGCAGGAGAATGCTGTTGCCTTCTTGTTCTCCTTCTGGTCTTTGCAGAAGCATTTGATGGGTCCTTGTGTGAAACAGGATGCCAGAATGCGTGCCCCTTTGTTTGAACCAATAGGACTTCTCTGGTGTTTTTCTGTTCACTGCTCTACAAGCACTACATTTGTCTTTGCCCTAAGATGTCCCTGGATGAAGTCCACCACTCCTTTATACTTGAGTATTGAGTTGGATTCTTGAGAACAGGGGAGTCTTGTTTTTGAGTTTCTGCCTTTCAGAACTTCTTGATCATGATACAGCAGGCACATCTCTTGAATTAGCAAAACTGAAGCAACAAGAGCCTCTTCAGAGTCTCTTCAGTGAAACCACATATCATTGCTCAATAGCATTCTCATGTCGAGACAACTGATTATCCTAATGTTTTGGACTCCCCCACACCCCAACCGTTTGGATAAATGTAGTTGTAATTTATATTTACAAGGGAACATACTATGCTCTAATTGGTCTGGAATACTTCCAGAATGTTCAGATAATCATAGGTTTACTATAGCATTATAGTGACACAGAGTAAAGTTCTTATTTCTGTTCTGTCAACTACTTTCTTCACTTGAAAATGCTTTACAGATTTTAACAGCCTGATCCCATGCATATTTACCTGGGACTAAGCCCTGCTGAATTCAGTGGAACTCCTCAGCAATTGTGCATGGGATTTTGCTTTTTTTAAAAAAATAAAAAATAAAAACCACCCCAGGTACTCTTGATAGGTACATTGAAGGAAGCTTTTCAGTTCTATACTAGAGGGAGAAGTGGCATCTCTCCTCTTTGTTGCAGTTCTCAGAAGCAGAGGGGCCCTGTTCTCAATGTAGTGGGCCATGTTTATTCCCATTTGAGGTGATTTGAGACTGAGATGTTGGAGGGATGTGAGTGACTTGCCTGTGACTGCCCAACATTGAATTGGCTCGGAAATAAGCCTCAGTATTTCTCCGAAAGTTGTGAAATAGCTTCATCAGCTTCATCTGCTTCCTAGCTAATGTAATGTTAGAATTAAGCTGGGAGGTGAACACTGAAAAATGCTCTCTCCCACCCAGCCTCCCTCTCTTTAACCCAGCTACCCACTCTTCCTCTAACCTCCCTCCCTGTGAAACCCACTTCCTGGCCAATGGCAGCAGCACCCCAGTCACAGGGAAAAGGAACAAGACACGTCTTGCTGAATATAGTTTTGTGGTTTAAAATCCAAACCAGAGAAGAATTCAGGGTTCCTAATGCAGATCTCTTCTTTGAGATGAGCATTACAAGCCGTGGAAGTACATGTAACATGCTGAAGGCTGTCTTGTGGCTTCCCACACCCTGGATAGAATAAGGCAGTCTTCTTGAACTTTGGTTCCCCCAGTTGTTGTTGGGTTACAACAACCATCATTTCCATCCAGCTTAGCCAATTGTCAGGGATGATTAAAATTTTAGCCCAACAACATCAGAGGACCCAAGGTTGAAGAACAAATCGTTTCCAGAGAGTGGTAGGGGATGCTTTATCCCATGTTGATGGCCATTTAGCTGATTCCCTGGTGACCCGTTGGAATATGGAGTTAACCAGGGCTATTGACTGTCTGGCTCCGAAGAGCCCTCTCCGATTGCATGGAGCCCGGACAGCCCCGTGGTTTCCCCCAGAGCTGAGGGTGATGAAACAATCGCTGAGACGGCTAGAGCGCCGGTGGCGGAAAACTCACTCTGAATCCGACCGGACATAGGCTAAAGCTCAACGTTGAGCCTACCAAGTGGCGATGGCGACAGCGAAGAAGACTTTCTTCACCGCCTCTATTGCATCTGCAGAAAATAGTAGCAGGAGACTCTTTCAGGTGGTTCACAAGCTAACGGAACCACCTTTACCATCGGGGCCTTGTAAAGACCCCAAGATCTCCTGCAATGATTTTGCAAAGTTTTTTAGCAGATAAAGTCGCTCAGATTCGGAAGGAGGTAGACACCACCGTGGGAGCAGGGCCGGGGCGGGAGAGTGCTGGAGCTCTGTCTGGTCGAGTTGCATGGAATCAATTTCAATCCGTTACCTCCGAGGATGTGGACAGGCTGCTTGGATGAGTGAAACCGACCACCTGTCCCATTGATCCTTGCCCATCCTGGCTAATAAAAGCGAGCCGGGAAGGGCTGGGTGATGGGCTCTGCGGGGTGGTAAATGCTTCCCTCTGCAAGAGAGTCTTCCTAGACCCACTGAAAGAGGCGGTCATTAAACCGCTTCTTAAAAAACATCTTTAGACCCAGCCAATATGGCCAACTATCGCCCAGGCTCAAATTTACCATTCTTGGACAAGGTGATTGAGTGGGTGGTTGCTGAACAACGCCAAGCATGCCTGGAGGATGCGGACCATTTGGATCCCTTCCAGAGGAGCCAGGCATAACTGCCCTATAAGGCATCTTAATGTAGATGTCTGTTTCTGAAGCTGAGTAAAGATGGGAGGGGGGTAGCCCCTTTACACCAGGAGGTCACATGCAAAATCCATTGTGTAGTGTTTCCGTGAACTTCTTGAAAGAAAGTGGGCACATAACAAATAATATCCTAGCCATATCCTAGCTGTTTTTATTAGAGGCATGAGGATTGCATTATCTTCTCACAAAAGGATCTTGATCTTGAGTGTGTGTGTGTGTATTCCAAGGCTTCTCACATGTTCTCAGTTGCTGGCAAAGTATGACAAACCAAATTATTAACACTGAATAACTGTTCCATAAAAATGCAAATAATGGGAGCAAGAACCCATTCAGTGATCATGGTAAGCAGCAGTGAGAGAGCTGTAATTAAGCCTTCCAAGCAACTGGGTTCAATATTTAGATAAAGTAGCAGGGACAAGCCTGGAATGTAAATTCACTCCTCTTTGTTCTTTACAGTTTTGACAAGGCATACTCCCCCCACCCTGTGCATGAGATGCACCAGGCAGTGGGACAAAAGCTTTGTTGGATTAATTGGTGCAATACTTTCATTAATTGCAGGTTAGAAATATGCATGTTGTTAATCATAGCCATGAGAAGAGTGATTGACACCAGTGTACTGATGTAGGCAAGTTTGATCATCTTTTCATTGAACCCTGTTCTGACTATTTAATGATTTATCTTTGGCATTATCCCAGAGAAAGAGTTATTTCCCCCAATGTAAAGTCTTCAGCAGTTGCTTGCATTTGTAATCTTTATTTTAGCTGGTTAATTAATTGGTAAACAGGAAGTTTTCAATTGTCTAGCTTCACTTTCAGCAGTCAATAGCCTTGTCGGAGGTGCAATCCATTTATTTATCTACCCTCCATGTGCACAGTTGCTATCAGGTATATTAAAAGGACAACAGGAACTT
This sequence comes from Zootoca vivipara, assembly GCF_965207765.1. Classification (NCBI taxonomy): domain Eukaryota; kingdom Metazoa; phylum Chordata; class Lepidosauria; order Squamata; family Lacertidae; genus Zootoca; species Zootoca vivipara. Next base: position 4,316,769 of record NC_142599.1, read on the forward strand.
GGGGGTCTGCCTTAAACTAAGTCAGACTATTGGTTTATCTAGCTAAGTGTTGCCTAAAACCTCCTTCCCCAACCTAGTGCTCTTCAAATATTGTTGGACTGCAACTCCCATCCTCCTTGATTATTGGCGGCTGTGCTGGTAGGGCTGGTGGGAATTGGAGTCCAATAACATCTGGAGGGCACCACATTGAGGAAAGGCTGCTCTGATTAGCTGTTCCTCTTCAGGGTTTCAGATGTGGGGGGGGGCTCTCCCCACCTTACCCGGAGATGCCAGGGATTGAACCTGGGACCTTTGCATGCATTCCAAACCTGTTCCAGAAAGGCACAGTACCCTCCGTAAACTGGTAGGTAGGAGAGTCCCCGTAGAGACCAGTGCTTTATTTCTATACGCCCCATGCCACCCCCCATCTCACCACCGTTTGGGGCTCATCCATACTTCTACTGGTCTTGCTGCTTTCCCCTAGAAAAACCTGCTCATTACTGCTGAATTGGAGCAGGTTTTCTCTCTCTTTTTCTTTTCGATTTTCAGTTTTAAAATGCAGTAAAATGGCTACATACAAATTCAATAAAACAGAAGATACAGCACAAAGCAATACATAGTGTAACAATAGCAGTTCCAGAGCAGCTCAAAAAACCACTCCCAACATTGACCGTAGTTAAGATTCTGCTTTGTCAATACATGGTATAAAGAGATTGCTCTTAAATTCTCTGCTAACACCTGTTTGTGTTTGAAACTGATAAGGTTTTTTCCTGTGATTTATTTTTCAAAGCCTCTGATTCCCCTGCCTTATGGACTGCTGTGGATTTTCTTAGCATCAGCTCTCCATGTTTGCCCTTCTAGCCTCCAGCTGTTAAGAGCTGGCACAGTGTTAACAAAGAGCACATGACACCATATTCTGTGTCTGTATTTATGAACCTAATTGTTCTCTTCTCTCTCTTTAAAGAGGACTTGTCTGAGAATGAAGAGGTGTTCCCAAAAGAAATTACCAAATGGAGTTCAAACGATCTCATGGATAAGATCGAAACCCCAGAATGGGATGAAGTACCAGGTAATTTTTTTGTGTAGAATGGGATACAGCTGAGAGTATTGTACAGTTACTCCACTGAATGGCTGTACTCTTAGTTGAATAATAGAAGATGGATCCTTTAATAATGATAATAATTATTTTATTTATTTGTATCCCACCCATCTGACTGGGTTGCTCCTCTCACTCTGGGCGGCTTCCAAAAAACAAAACATTTCTCTAATTAAAACGTGTTAGCCATCTTAGCCAAGTCCAGTTATTTTTCAGCCATTCTTCTATAGTGAATGAGGCTGTTACCTTCCCAGGGTTTTTGGGGTGGTGGTGGAGTGGGACAGGTAGAAAACCAGAGTAAGCCTGTAGTGTAGTTGTGCAGTGTTGGGGCATGTCCATGCTTCCATTCATCCTGCACTTACTTAGAATTTGCACTGGAACAGTAGAACTGGTCCAAAAGCTTTTCATTTATATCCTGATACCGAAATGCAACATGTCCCCCGTTTTTTTTTTACCATCGTATCAGAACAAACGAAAGGCCACTTAAAACCCAAATAGAAATTAATTCCCCTTCTGATCCAATCTTTCTTTCTTTCTTTCTTTCTTTCTTTCTTTCTTTCTTTCTTTCTTTCTTTCTTTCTTTCTTTCTTTCTTTTTTTACTCCTGAACAGAGAAACACACACTTTCCCTTGTGTCTATTCTTTATTGGTTGTCAGGTCCATCCTCAGGAAGTGATAGTGGAACTCTCAGCTGATAAACACCTACAAATTATACATCTGGAAGTCAAATTTGCTCTGGCAGCTAAGAAGCTTCATTCCAGTTCTATTAATGCACTAATTTTAAATTTTTATGCTGTAAACTTTTGTGCTATAGACTTTTATGCTGTAGATTTTTATAGACATTTGATGTGTGATTTGCCACCTGTGTTTATTGTGAAGGTCTTTGGCTATATATATATATAAAAAATTGAATGATAAACACTTTTCCTTGTGGCACAATCTTTCTCCTCCACCCATTCTGTCTCCATCCACACCTTGAGTAAAATTCGCCAGTTTTCTCCAGAGCCCATTGCTGTGCACTTCTGGTTCCCTGCCCCATGCTGTTTTTTCTTAGGTGTCCCCTTTCTGTGCTCATACGGGCATTGTGATCAGCTAGGTATATGTGAGCGAAAGCAGTTTCCAGTGCCAATGTGCATTGGATGTGCAACCACAATGCAAGCATTGGGAATGATGGGGGGGATGTACAACCCCCTTCCTTCATCGCAGAGGCTGTCAGCGCCTCGTGCTACCGCCACCTCGAATGTTCCACATTATGGGCGGTCTTTCATTAATGGCAATTAATGTACAGTCTATTTTTCACTTGCGCTTGTTGCACCCCCCTTTGGGGGTTCCAGAAAGCATATTGTGTGCAAGTGCACAGGAACACAGCGGACTTTTAAAAAGCAACAGAAAAGGAGGGTATGTGTAGCTGCACTGTGGCGCAAGGGGACAGAGAAAGGGGTGGGGAAGAAGGAAGAAAAGTGGAACACTGCAATTGACAGGATAGTGCTCATTTTCAGGGATGCCTCCTTGAAAAGTGTGGAGGCATCTGCAATGCTAATCTGCAATGCAACAAGTTGAAAAAACATGGGATAAATGTGGATGGTCACTTAATAAGCCCCACCCCCAACCTGTCTTCTCGATCTAGGTAACAGTGGAAGATACTTCACAAGAAAAAGAGCTTTAAGAACCTTTGAAATTAACATCTCCTGTTACATCTGTTCATACATTTGGCCATTTTGTGACCTTGTTCTATGCAGATTTCCCAAAACGTAGAGTTGGGAGCAATCCTCACCATCTCTCTCTCCCCTTTTCCCATATCAGCAAACATCAGCAGAGTAGTGGCAGATACCCCTTCACATACTAAAGCTTGGGAAGTACTAGAATGTCTCATGGTCTGTGGAGGAAAGAACCCAAACTCATATGACCATAAATCTTTCCTTCCAGACGATCCATGTCTTGAATCAGCAGCAGAGTACCATGTTGGATCCAGCGTGGAAAGGCTAAGCATCATTGAGGTACAGTGTCTAAATAAATTCCCTTCTCCGGCTTATATTTTTTTAAAGGTACAGCTTTTATGTGTGTTCTATATCCACGTTTGTCCCTCTGAGCAGAAACACTCCATACCTACAGCTGTGATCTGGCAATAAAATCTGGAATCTACCTGAAGCCTGTGGCCAGATATGTCTCTTGATTTGATCTACCGTAACCACAGTGCAATTCACAGTTTTGCCTGGTTTCCCCTGCAAGGAAAAGAAACATTCTTTATCCTTTTTGTATCATATATCACTTGCAGTCTGCCTCTTGTTGGTGGTGGGGATCTATTAGGGAACACATTAAACCCTCAATCCTGCCCACCCCACCCCCACCCACCCCCGCACACATATACATTGCTGCATTACCATGGGGATGTGCTCCACATTCTTGAAGCTGCTGGTTCATGCCAATTTTATTAAAGAACTTTACAACATTATGCATAGGATGTAAATTTTTCCCGCCCTCAGAGTAGTAGCCACTGAGTACTGTGATCTCTGAGAATTTCAGACACTGGCCAGCCCTGCTTTGATGGAAAAGCACCAGAAACTGATGATAGTGGGCGTATGCACACTCTGGTTTACTCTGCATGCAGTGCACTCCCACCGCAGGTCTGGCAAGTGGTGTACGTACAGCGTTATCCACAATCTGTATCTATCCTGTTAGGAAATACTGTATTTTGATGCATTCCCCCCTTAAACCAGCTCCTGTCTAAATTGCTGGGAAAGAGAACGACCTAGCTGCTCTTTCAGCCAACAGTGTGTACACAGCCAGTCTCTTCATTGAAAACCTATTTCTTTACCCTGGGCAAGTTTAGAAGGAATTCTAGGGATCCACCAGCAATGAGAGGTAGTGCTGGATCCAGGGTGGATTCAATGAAAACCTCCAAATCCAGCAAGCTCAGAGCACAATCGGCTGCTTTCTTTTTCTGCCAGGGTAGTCCTGCAGGCTCCCCTTTGACAATGGGTTTTTGAAGCAAACCTCAGTGCAGAGCAGTTGTTGCCTCCTCTGTTCTTAAGGCCATTGACTTCCTAGGGGATGAAAACATACCAGCCTGATCATCTAATATTTAAAATTTAAACTTTATTGAATTTCATAATTAACTTGCAATGCTATTGCCCTTTTCGTCTTCCCTCCTGGCAATAACATTCTGTTGCATGAGAACGTCAGCTTTTATGGTGCGCTGATGCTTAATTATAAAGGAGAATAAATGTGCAGAATCACAGTGTACAATTAAGGCAGAGGGATACATCAAACAGAACATAAAAGCAATCAGGAATTGAAAGAGGTCCAGGAAATTCATGTTTTGTGTAACTGTTCCAGCTTATCCCTTTGTTTATATATCATCATCTCACATACTGCAAGTGCAGCCATTTAGAGTGTCCAAACATCTACTGTAGGTGCTGCTGGATTATTCCAGTAATAACAGGGGCTTTGACTATTTCAACTACCCTGCTTATCCATAATATTGTACAGTCTAAAAGTTTCTGGTCAATTGATAATTAATTGTTCTGGAGCAGGAAGCACTCAAAAGAAGAAGAAGAAGATGTGTTTATTGGGTTTTCAAAACAACAGCATGCAGACAAGGCTAACAATAAAGAAACAATGAATAATGATTGTGTGGGGCACATTATTGCAGTTATTATGCAGACATCATAATAAAATAGATTCCACAAAGGGACATTTGAGAAGCAAGAGTCACAGGGTGACAAGGTAGCCTCACCACATATGTCCCTGCGGGCCTAAGTAATGCTCTGTTTTTATTTATGAAGCATATTAAAAAATGGAAGCACCTTTGATCCTCAAAGCCATATCTGCCGTTATAAACTAGTCTTGTGTTTCTTGTTTTCTCTTTCAGGATGAGGTTGTGCCTCCACTAGTGCAGCCAAGCAAGATCCATGTCCTGCTCTTGGTGTTGCATGGAGGCAACATTTTGGATACAGGAAGTGGTGACCAGAGCTCTAAGCAAGGCGATGTCAACACCATAGCCACCGCCTTTGACACTGTCATTAGGGTCCATTACCCAGTGGCCCTTGGGCGCATAGCCATCAGATTGGTCCCTTGCCCAGCCATCTGCTCTGAAGCATTTTCACTTGTCTCTAAGTGAGTTACTGTTTAGTTTTCTAAAAGGGGCTGGGAAAGAGGAAGAGGGAGGGAGAACAAGGGTGGATCTATGCTGCACATTTTATACCAATTTCAGTAGTTATTCCTTCTTCCCAGGATATCCTGCTGAGAACTATGAATATGTGTGTTGGGCTAGACATCACGAACAGAATTTGCAGGATCTCACCTGGAATCACTAGAGGAAACTATGACTATTAAGCTTTAGAAAACTTGTCTTTTTTTGTTGTGTAGATGTACCCTTAGCTGCATCTGTGATTTGGAAGAGAGGCTTCCTCAGCCTGTGTCTGACTGTTCTGTCTCTTCCAGACAGGCCCTTTTTTACACTGCAGCTGCAGATCCCCCCTTTGGACCAATCACACTGCAATTTAGCGGTACCTATTTATCTACTTGCACTTTGAGGTGCTGGGACAGAGCAACGGGAGCTCACACCGTCGCAGGGATTCGAGCCACCGACCTTCTGATCAGCAAGCCCTAGGCTCTGTGGTTTAACCCACAGCGCCACCTGCGTCCCTTGCATAATCTTAGAAGGTTGTACAGTATAATCTTAGAAGGGGCATGGCTGTGACTGTCATGAAGGGACCATGCTTTTTTAGTTTGCCACTGCACTATTAGCAGTCAGGTACCATATAAGCCAGGGATGGAGAATCTCCTCTGATGCCAACACCCACCTGCCCCATAAGCTTGGTCCATTGTCAGGAATGACCTGGAGGACCACAGATACACCACCACTAAAGTTCAGCTTGCTTCCGGGACTTGCTGGAACAAGTTGTCACTGAACAAGTTGTTCAGGATCTGTCCAGGGTCCTGAAGGGCCTTTCTCTGACCATTCTTGCTCCCTGATTCTGGTTGCTGGCCTTTTGGGTTGATATATAGCCTCTGCCTCTCAACCCCTGCTCTTGCTATTTGCTCTAGATCTCTGCCAAACCTTTGTCCATGCTCCACTACAAACACATACTCACCTAGACTTACTCATACTCACCTCCTTGTCTTCCTGTCACCTGTGGTCTATGGATGCCATTCATGTGAGTTGTAGGCATATTGGAGAATTTCGACAAAAATAGAAATTGCCCATGTTCACTTATTTGTCCCATGACCAGGATGGAAATCAATAAGTTGTTGCTTTCAGTCTGCAAATGATACTTAATTGAGTATATCATCCCTCCCCCACTTTGTATAGAAATTAATGGGATGGAATAACATAATGACAAGCAAGATGAATAATGTAGTATTTGACCGCAGCAGAATGGAAACAGTGCTGATTGCAGTGAAGACAGGACAGAACTGAAGACAGTGCCTTCTTATGTCCCTAGCTGGGTGTATTTCAAAAATCATATGCAGCTCTTTTAAAAATGACTTTTCTGTCTCCTGCTGAAGTCAACAGCGGGGCTATGGCTGAAACATTGGTATGTACCTGCCTGTGGGTTTTATTACATGGTGACTGAGTAATAGCCTTGTGAGGCATGCAGAGCTATTTCACTCACCTCCTGAGCCATCCCCTTGGTCCTCTCCATTAGCTTCCAGCCTGAAATATAAGTATTACACAAGCGGAACTGTAGCAAAACCAAAACCAAACATCCTCATAAGTCAGTGTGTTTCGTATGCTGCTGGTGGGTTCCTATTGCTGTCTTGTTGGGCTGTGTGTATGTTAGAAAGGGGAGCCATACTAGGGTGAAGTCATCCTTTTCTATTTGTCCCTGTGTCAGTTTCAGTCTATTGGTTAGCTTTTCTATGGTTGTTTCCCAAACAATTTGCTACCATTGGACCATGTTCACTCCTGACAGGGGTCTCAAATGTCTGGCTACGAGGCTTCTGGCTGCTGAGAATAGGTGGGATATAAGTTCTTTATAATGTGAGTGGTCATTAACAAAGAAAATCTTTAATAAAATTGTTTATATATATATATGCCGCTGTGGGTTAAACCACAGATCCTAGGGCTTGCCGATCAGAAGGTCGGCGGTTCGAATCTCTGGAACGGGGTGAGCTCCTGTTGCTTGGTCCTGCCAATCTAGTGGTTCGAAAGCACGTCAAAGTGCAAACAGATAAATAGGTACCGCTCTGGCGGGAAGGTAAACGGCGTTTCCGTGCACTGCTCTGTTTCGCCAGAAGCGGCTTAGTCATGCTGGCCACATGACCTGGAAGCTGTACGCCGGCTCCCTTGGCCAATAAAGCAAGATGAGCGCCGCAACCCCAGAGTCGGTCATGACTGGACCTAATGGTCAGGGGTCCCTTTACCTCTCTCTCTCTCTCTCTCTCTCTCTCTCTCTCTCTCTCTCTCTCTGTGTGTGTGTGTGTGTGTGTGTGTGTGTGTGTTTAGGAACACCACCTGTGCAGGCCCATTTTCTCAATTCATAATGCCAACAAGGTCAATTCTCCTGGTGTCAGGAGCTCACGCTATGTATCTGCTAAGCTATTCATTCTTGATCTCATGCATGACTGTAATGAATGTAATGACATTGTACTTGGAGAGCCGCAGTTGATTTGTTCAAACTAATCAGGTGAAGGTTTAAATGTGGATTTGTAGAGTTGTGCGGCAAAGCAAGAGGCCCTTGGATAATAGCTCTCACTCTGTGACTTCAGGTATGAGAATAAAAAAAGTCATTATTGAGCCCTGGAAGATTTCCCTTAGCTGATGAAATTGTAGGTTGGTGGAGGGATTGATTTTTAACCTCCTACTGGCTGTGATTGGAATCATGCAGGTGTTAGTTGTCATGAGGTTCATCTGCACAGCAAGTTAAATTATTTCTGATTTGGTTCACTGCTTAAAAGATCATTCATCTCATCGTCTGCTTCTTGACAACATTTCAGTATTATAAGTTCAAAGTATTATAAGCCCTTCAATCGGGATGTTTTCCAGGGATGGCACATGATTCCCCCCCCCATTGAGACCTCATTGCTGTCATTTAATGAGCCAGGCAAAAGCATTCTGTTTCCCAGGCATTTGGGGTTTCTTTAACTTAGAGCGGTTTGCTTTCACGCCCTTTTTGAAAGGGCTGTTACTAAAAGTAAAAAAATGTAAAAATGTAAAGGACCCCTTGACAGTTAAGTCCAGTCAAATGCGACTATGGGGTTGCAGCGCTCATCTCACCTTCAAGCCGAGGGAGCCGGCGTTTGTCCACAGACAATTTTCCAGGTCATGTGGCCAGCATGACTAAACTGCTATTGGCGCATGGAGGACCGTGACGAGTGCCAGGGCGCACAGAAACACCGTTTACCTTCCCACTGCAGTGGTACCTATTTATCTACTTGCACTGGCAGGCTTTTGAACTGTTAGGTTGGCAGGAGATGGGACAGAGCAACAGGAGCTCACCCTGTCGCATGGATTCAAACCGCCGACCTTCCGATCAGCAAGCCAAGAGGATCGGTGGTTTAGACCACAATGCCACCCACGTCCCTAGGGCTGTTGCTACTTCCGTTTGTTGCATTAGTGTGTACACTTTATTTTCAATTTCTACCTTTTAAATTTTCATACTGCTCTGCTGGCTGCCCTGAGAATATACATTCAACATGGGTTCAACATGCAGCATACAAATGATTTACCGTAAATAAGTTGAACAATAACTCCAAAGAGCTCGCTTCTCAATCACAGCTCTGGCTTCACTCATTGGCTAAAACTGTTGACATACAGGAGAAGTGGATCAAGTCACAGAAATTCCCCTTCATAGCTTCCTTTTTAGAAAGGCTTTTTTTAAAAAATGAAAGCTCTGGGGTCCTAATGAAGCCTTTGTGGGTGCTGCATTAGAACCCCTGGCTTAGGTCACCTGAAGCCTTAGAAAACTGGAAGGGCTTGAGCTTTTAGTGGCCCTGCCCTCTGGGAGAGCTCTTTAAAGGAGCTGTATCCTATTCTGCAATTTCGTGTTTCCTGCATGCTTATGAAATAAACGAGGCTGCAGGGAATGGTCCTCAGACTCTGAGGGAGGGTGGTGGAAGAGCCACAGAGCAGGATGTTGAGGGCTCCCCCTTGAGTGGGGCAAGTGGCGCATCCTGTGGATCAGAGTTCCCCTTTGGGACTACACTGGGATCCTGAAGCAGAGGGTAAAGCAAGCCTCAAATACCTTGTTCATCTGGATAGCATCTTTGCTAAAAGCAGCTTGAAATAAATGGGTTTTCAAAATGAATTTTGATTGTTGTGTGTAACATTACAAACACTACACATACACACACACACAACACCCAGGGCAATTGGGGGGGAGTTATAAGTTGAAGGATCTTTGTATATGTGCATAAATGCGCCCTTGAAATTGTTTTCTAAATCAACTTACAGAGCCTGGCTTACATATGAGAGGAGGAGCAAGACTAAGGGATGACTCATTTGCTTCTTGCTCTTCTGTCAGGGATCTCTGGGCAGTGTACAGATGTTTGTTTTTAAATTGCAAGGTACATTTCACAGAGAAAATAAACAGTGTGAGTGGCCTCAGTTCAACCAGCAAGCTTAGCAGCTGAGTGAGGAATTTGAACCCAAGTCTAGCATTCTATGCCCTAAACCACATTGATTCCTTTGGTGCAGAATATGAAGAAGCAAAAAAGTGCATGGTGCTTTGTAGCAAATGGGAATGTGCAGAGAAGATGGTAAATTTGTGTTTTCTCTCAAAAACTAAGCTAAGCATCTTCTTCCAGTGGGTATGCGTGTGACTGGGGGAGAGTGGAAGTAAGGGAACTACCATTAAATGTTTTTAGATATCCTTGCTTTCTAAATGCTTTAGAGATGTTTTTGTTTTATTTTAAATTATATTGTTCTGTTAATTTGCCACCCTGGGCACCTTTAAGAGAAAGAGCAAGACAGAAAATGTATGTATGTATGTATGTATGTATGTATGTATGTATGTATGTATGTATCCCTTCCCATGAGGCCTCCTAAAACAATTTACAGTGGCATAAAACCATATATAGAACAATTGCATACATAAAAACAATTTTAAACAACAAGTGTATACAATCCAGTCAAATCATATACAGATACCAAGTGGGATAAAATATCCACATTGAAAGAGGAATATCTTCAACAGGCAAAGGACAATAGACAAGGCAGTGCCAAAGGGCAGGTATTGCTTCTACATTAAAAGTCTGCTTCCTACATCACGTGTAGCTGCATTCAGAATTTGCTGAGTGATATTATTGTACTGAACCTTTTGGAATTTTGTCTATATGCTAATGAAGGTTTGAGATTGAGATTGAAATGTGTAACTGCCCTCCTGCTAGGATGGTAGATAGAGGATACTCCCTTCTGCATATTTCAGTGATCAGTTGTGTACGTAGCAGGTGAGACAATATATTATAATAACAATAGCAATAATAATACTGTGCAATCCCATTGTTGTGCATCTCCACAAGTCCCCATATATTGTTATGATTATGAATTAAACAACTTAGTCACTTTTCTTTTTACCAAAGTAGCTCAAAGCAGCAATATTAGCAACCAGCGCGGCTGTAGCTGACCCATGCAAGACAGATTTGGTGTCTGTTCCAGAGGTTTCACTGCTCCATAATGCCCACAGAAAGGAGAAGTCCTTAACTATCTCTCTTCTTTTTTAGCCTCAGTCCTTACAGTTACGATGAAGGATGCCTTTCCAATAGCCAGGATCACATTCCACTTGCAGCACTTCCTCTGCTGGCCACATCGTCCCCACAGTACCAGGAGGCAGTTGCCACGGTGATCCTGAGAGCCAATCAGGTGTACAGCGAGTTCATCAAATCCCAGGAAGGCGCCTCATTCAATGGCCAGGTTAGCATGCTGCCTTGGTTGGTGGCAGTGAACTGGAGAGCAAGCAGAAAGCTTTTCTGGGTTTTTTTATTTTTATTTTTGGTATGGAAGTTTATAAAACAAAACATTCCAATTAACACGAGAGAATTAAATAAAAATAAAATTCTATATTAAATCTATCACCTGATTAAATAATTCTTAGTTGATACACATAGAATTTTAATACATCTGCATATTTTGGAGTATGGGTAAAGCAGTAGCTCTGGAGAAAAGGAGGGAAATCATTTGTTTTTCCAATGTTAAATCAGCAGGCAATATCTCCAAAGAGGCGCTTCGTCTTAAATCACGGCTGGGGAACCATTTTTAACCCCAGGGTTGCATTTTCTTCTGAGAGCCCCAGGGCCCAAATGCCAGTGGTGGGCGGGGCCAGAGGCAAAACTTGGCAGAGCAACTGAAGTTACTTTTATCTTTGTACAGTATGCTAGTTTGTGCGCACACTCAGCATCCCTCTCCAGCCTCCACATACACAAGCAAGAGTATGTTTCAGGGCACATTTCAGACAGGCAAAAACACGCAGGGCAGGATGCAGGGCTGTGAGTGCGGTGAACTGGGGAGAGTTCTGACGGCCAGTGAGAGAGGGGGGCTGAAGAGCCACATTTGTTCCCAAGAACTGAGATTCTGTGTGTGTGTGTGTGTGTGTGTGTGTGTGTGTGTGTGAGAGAGAGAGAGAGAGAGAGAGAGAGAGAGAGAGAGAGAGAGAGAGAGAGAGAGAGACTGGCGGAGGAACAGGAGTGCGGGGAGAGCGCACCGCCCCCAGTGGCCTGATCCCGGTGGGGTGCTGGGTGTCACATCCCCACAGACAGCACACCATGCCCCTGTGGGCAATGCACCACACCCCCGGCACATGCGCCAAGCCCCTGCTGGCAGTGTGCCACGCCCCTAGGACACGTGTCACACCCCTGGGACGCTCGCCAGCCACGCCCACGCCTGCTCCCCCCCCCCGGAGCTTGAAGCTCCGCCACTGGTGAGAGACAGAGAGAAGTGGGGGGGGGGGAATCCCTCTTCTCAGATGGCAGGTGTGACTTGCCTTTTTTCTAAGTAAAACATCACCAGTAATTATTAAAAAATAATTGGCATTTTAAAAATCTGCTTTTTGATTAATCAGTTAGTCATAAGGCTTCTGAGCAATTGAAAAGAATGTTTCCTTTATTTTTATTCTTATTACGTTATTATTGTTCCCCCACCCATCTGGCTAGGTTTTCCCCGCCACTCTTTTACCTTTCCTTTACCACAGGTGACCAGATGTGTAGGAAGCCGCTCTGGCACCCGGAGCGGCAAACCTGACGCTCACCCGGAGTCGGGGCGTCGCTACGCAGCGCGCATGTGGAGCGTTGCTACGTACGACACATGCGTCGCTACGTAGTGATGCTGCGCATGTGCGCTGCTTAGCGGGTTGCCGGCGGAGGCGCTTGGATCCTGGCACCGTCCATACGCTGCTGGAGCGGTGGCGCCGGCAAACCGTGAGCATGCCGCGGAGCAAGGTTTGGGAGGCGCCGTTGCCCTGCCGCCTGGTAAAAAACCTCACTCCTGCTTGGCGTGCACTTTGCTTCTTCCTGCTCCGGCGGGTGGAGGCGAGAGGCAGGCCAGGGAGGGGCGTCAGCGGCCAGAGTGAGGCTTTTTATCGGGCAGCGGGGCTCAGCAGCTTGGGAGTCGCCGGGGGGGCATGCCAAGTGTCACCCCCCTCCAGGGTGGCACACAGGGCGGGCCACCTCCATCGCCCCCCCCTTGCTATGCCCCTGCAGGTTACAGCTGTCTGTATGAGTGCTGGGGAGGAGTGAGCAAAATATATGGATTGTTGTGATTTGTGCTGCAGCGCTGATTAAATTGAATAAATTCTACACCAGTCTTCCCCCAGACTGGTGCCCTCCAGTTGCTCTGAGCTACAGCTGTGAACATATTACCATTTACTCAAGATACAATGTGTAAATTATTGTTGTCGTTGTTGTTGTTGTTGTTATTCCCACCACTGGTGTTCAAAGCTGAGTACACATGGTGTTAGCCACAGTTCATATATATCCTGTATTTTCTTAATACTTCTGTTTGACACATTTCCCTTTGTGCATACAGTTCAGACAGCTGTTGCACATGTGCCAGCTGCCTTGAATAGGAGAGTTCAAGGGAGTTGAAGGCGTGGGGACCCAAATGAGGTAATGCATGTTGGGTGAAGACATCTCACCCTCTCCCTGGTGTGTACAGCAAGTGCAAATGAAATTTGAAACTCAGTGGTAGAGAGGGACGGATTAACAACCTTGCTGCGTTTTAAGCTTCTAACATATGCATAACCCATTGCTCCCAACTGTCCCAGCTGGCAGGGAGGTCACTGGGAAACTTCTAGATCCTGGAATTTGAACAATGAATGTTCCTTGAAAAAGAGCAGTGAATGAGTTTTTGTTTTCCCTTGCCCAGGTGTGTTTGGTTGGGGACTGCGTAGGAGGGATCCTGGCCTTTGACGCTCTGTGCTACAGCAACCAAACCATGTCAGAGAGTCAGAACAGTAGCCGACGTGGGAGCGTTGTAAGTGTGCAGGTAAAGGCATACACCCACCCACAGGGCTCTATTCTGGGACGGCAAAGAAGTTCACTGTTCACCACAAGAATACTGAGCATTTATTTATATGGTGCGTTTCAAGGGTGCTCTGCCTATGTTGTCTCAATAATCCCATCAGCCTCCCTTCATTCCAGAAAAGAGGCAGAGACACTGCTTCATTTTTTTCTTCTGTTGCCTCACATAATTCAGTGCTCCCCTGTTCTCTCATTCATCTGAGCAGCTGACGCCTTTCCTTACATCCCTTGACTTCTTATCCATTTCCAGGTCCCACACAAGCTTCTTGTCTTTATCTTCAAAGACTTCCATTGCTTTCTCCTGCTCTAGCTTCTTGGGCCCTTGCCTCCTGACACACTTCTGCCTGTTACAGTCACACATCCATAGCCTCCATCCTCAGCCATCTGAAGGACTCCGGCTCCATTAAACAGCGTCGGCCCTTTCTCTCTTGTTGCCCATGTATCCGGAACTGCCTCCCAAATCTCTTCTGTGCTGCTGCCACCCCTCTTAAAGCCGCTCCTCCAAACACGTCTTTCCCATGAGGCCTTTGGCATAACCTCCACATCCTCAAGCTCCACTGCAGAGGTAGCCAAGGTGGTGCTCTCCAAATGCTGTTGAACTACAGTTTCCAAAATCCCTGATGGGAGTTGGGAGCACAACAACATTCGGAGGGTGCCTTGTTTGCTATCCCTGCCACACTATAACTAAGGTTGCATATACACTGTATATTTGAAGCACATGACTCCGCCCCCAAAGAATCCTGGGAACTGTAGTTTGTTAAGAGTGCTAGGAATTATAGTTTTGTGAATTCTTTGGGGAAATTCATGGGCTTTACATGTATGGTGTGTTCACACCCTAAGACTAACCATGTGTAACTGAAATAATTGCGCCTTCTCATTCTTCCTTTGCCTCCGCTTCCTTCTTGTTCCTCTATTGTTTCCCCTGTGTTGAATTTTAGATTGAAAGCTCCTTTGGGCACTGTGAAGTATCATGCCCACTCTCTTAATTACATCATCATCATTATCATTTACTACATTTCTTAGTTGCTTTGTGCAAAAATAAAATCTCAACAAGGTAAAATATGAATGGACAGAATCAGTTAAAATCCAGAAAAAGCAAAATAGATAGATAGATAGATAGTTACTTTATTGTCATTGTATCATAGTACAACAAAATTGAATGCCACCCCATAAAAACAACACAATTACAGCCAAACATACACATACATACACACATACACATCGCAACTCCCCAAGATCATATTATTTAGTTACAGCATTTAAGATGGTTATAGCTCTTGGATAAAAACTGTTTTTTAATCTATTTGTTCTTGATTTAATTGTTCTGTATCTCTTGCCCGAAGGCAACGGTGCAAAAAGACTATCCAGGATGAGATGAATCCTGTAAAATATTATTTGCTTTTTTAAGGCAACGGGAACTGTATAGTTCTTCCAGAGATGGGAGGGGATGACCGATAATCTTTTGGGCTGTGGTTATGATCTTCTGGAGCACTTTCCTATCCATGACTGTGCAGCTGGAAAACCAAGCACAGATACAGTATATAAGAATGTTCTCTATGGAGCCTCGGTAGAAGGACACAAGCAGTCTCTCACTCAGCTTGTTTTTTTAAAAAAGCATGAGGAAATATATTCTCTGCTGGGCCTTCTTTACCAGAGCAGTGGTATTAGTGCTCCAGGTCATACTCTGCTCGATGGTCACACCCAAGAACTTAAATACAGCCACCCTCTCTACCTGGTCCCCACCAATATACAGGGGCTGAATGTCCACCTTTTTCTTCCTATAGTCCACCACCAGTTCCTTGGTCTTGGCAGTATTAAGGACCAGATTATTATCTCCACACCAACCACCTCATCTCGATAGGTGGACTCATCCCCACCCCAAGAAATGAGCCCCACCACAGTGGTGTCATCAACAAACTTGATGATTTTGTTGCTAGAGTGGATAGCTGTACAATCATACGTGTAGAGGGTATACAGCAGGGGACTCAACACACAACCCTGTGGGGAGCCTGTGTTGAGGCTAAGGGCTGTGGACATATATGATCCCACTCTAACCCTCTGGGAGCGGTCTGACAGAAAATTCAAAACCCAGCGACAAATGGAGTTCAAAAGTCCAAGCGCCCCTAGTTTGGACATCAGTCTATGGAGAAGAATAGTGTTAAAAGCAGAGCTAAAATCCACGATTGTACAATACAAAATTATTAAAATACTCATTGAACAAAACAATGAAAAGAGCAGGTCCTACACCATCTGACTGAAGGATGAACACTGTGGAGGAGGCCTAGTTAATCTCCCAGAGGCCTGGTGCCTAAAAACTGATGGATGGTGGCACCAGGCGTGCTTCCCTGGGGAGAGCATTCCACAAACGGGGTTGGGGGGGGGGCGGACACCACTGAAAAGTCACATTCTCATATGACAACCCTCTGCACATCCATTTTGTGAAACACACGGAGAAGGGCTGGTAATGAGGCCTGCAGGGTTTCTAAGGGGAGAGAAGGATTGCGATCTGTCAAAACACTAGAACTCAAGAACATCCAATGAAGCTGAACGCTGGAAAATGCGGGACAGATAAAGGACAGTATTTCTTCATGCAGCGCCTAGTTAAAACTATGGAACTCCCTCAGGAAACAGTGGTGGCACCAACTTGAATGACTTTTAAAAGAGTCAGCAGGCTCTTTTGTTCTTACAGCAACAGTGTATTAATGATGTTGATGATGATGATTACACTAAAGCTAATTACTTTGATGGGTGGGTCACTGGCTCGCAACAGTTTGAGGAGCTTGGGGGGTCAAACACTGACATCCGGCAAGCCCAGAGACAGCCCACGGGGCATGTTTTTGGGCTGAGGGTCTTCTCTGCTTGCTTTCCGACGGAGTGTCAACGCGATTGCCCTTTGTCAGGGCTCTGACGCCTAGGCCTTGTGCCCTTCAAATTCCAGGACACTGACCTCTTGTCTCCTGGAATCATTGTGAACAACAGCTACTGCTCAGGGGGCTCCAGCCTGGAAGCCAGCCGCCACCTCAGCCGGAGCAATATTGACATCCCTCGCAGCAACGGGGAGGAGTCCAGGAAGCAGCTGCCGCGGAAGAGGAGCGACTCGTCGACTTATGAAGTGGACACCATCAAGCAGCACCAGGCCTTCCTCTCCAGGTAGGTTTGCCAAGGGAGGGAAGAGTGGCTCATTGGGACTGTTGCCAATAGAATGTGCTTTATAGTATTGTTATATAGTAATTTTCAATTTTCAGATAAATGGATGCTTCTGTACATTTTTGTGGATATGTAAACCAGGTACAGTGGTGCCTCGCAAGACGAAATTAATTCATTCCGCGAGTTGCTTTGTCTAGCGGTAATTTCGTCTTGCGAAGCGCGGTTTGTCGTGGCAAAAGAAGGGGGGGAAATGCCCCCCCAAAATCGTCTTTCGAAGCACAGCCATAGAAAACTTCATCTTGCGAGTCACCAAAAACATCGCAAAATGCTTTCGTCTTGCGGGGTACCACTGTATAGGGGAACTTTTGACCTTCCAGTCATTCCTGGACTACAACTCCCATCAGCCCCAGCAAGCTTGGCAAGCTTGACCCAGTGGTTCAGCAACATCTGGTGGGCCAAAGGTTCCCCACATCTGGCATGTAAATTCCCACCTCTTTAGGGCCAAGCTGCATGTAACATAGGAGATCTGTGATGAGATAAGGACACAGGAAGCTGCCTTTATGGTTCATTTAACCAGAAGAGCTTGGCTTTCTGGGGTCTGAGACTGAGAGGGATCTGAACTTTTTGACTGGAGATGCAGGGGATTGAACCTGGAACCTTTTATAGGTGAAGCATTCAGTACTTCCCATGAGGACCCCCCCCCCCCGGCAAAAAAAACAACCCCATTTGGAGAGCAAGTGTTTAACTGTTTCCCTGATCTAAGTTTCTCTTCCCCAAAAGGGAGGAAAGGGAAAGAGAGAAAAATACTGAGTGGTCTTGAGCAATTCTCTATCTATCAGCCTCAATCTCTAATTGTGAAATGGGAGTAGCTGTGATCTGCCTTACAAGGTTGCAGAAGAACAGCCATGAAGAGATTGTGAGATGCTGTGTCCCACGTATTTGCTAAGCCTTTTTTTAGAACATGTGAACCTTGGTGGGAGGAGAGGGGCACTCACCAAAAGCTTAACATGCAAACAAGCCTCACCCACAAATACTTTCAAGCATAGCTGCTATGAAATTTGTGTTGTCGACTGTTCCCAGCCTGTGCCGATAAAACACATCTCTCCAACCATGAAGTCATATATTTTATTTATCCCACGTATTTTCTGCAGGGAAAAAGTATCTCTTGGTAATATTAAAAAGATTTAGTGGATTCTGCAGCTTCCGTTTGTATTGCTCTTGGCACTAAACAATATCACAGGCTTGTTGTCTTCACCAGTTCTCCAAACCTTGGAGGGAGTAGGGAATTACATCTCCTTTGCCTCCAGACCCTTTCATGGTTATTAACTCTGCGTGTTGCTCTGTAAATCATGCAGATGGGGCTTCTGGTTGTTTGGAATTTTACACTACACTGAACAGAGGCTGTGGCCCATGAAAAGGAGGAAATTCCCACCTGCCCTTAGGAGATTTGGGACCTAGCCAGTAGGAGACCCGAAACAGTGGGCATTTTTAAAGTCAGGTGTGCTCGGCCACTAAGGGCGTACTTGAGAAGCTGCTGGGAGGCAATAGTTCTTTCAAACTTTGTTACCTTTAGGGAACCTGTTGTGTTGATCCCTTGAGCATCAGTGAAGAAAATTCCTGCATTTCACAGGGGACTCTGGGGACGGAAATGCACTTTTCATGGAGTGCACTGGCTGGGCCTTCTCAATTGTCCCATGTGCAAAGGAGGAGCACTGTATAATATCCCTGATGCTTTCCTGCATCTGTACATTGCAAGGGAAGATTGGTGGCAGCAGGCAAGTTGTCTTTCAACTCAGTAGCTTTGTGCATTGTTAGTAACCTGATCAGCTACCACAGCACTCTGGGACACCCGACAGAACAGTTTGGAAGCCACTTTATTAAAGCACAAGTGTCCAGCAGCCTGCAGCAGAGTGGCAAAGGCAGCAGTGGTTTGTGGCATTCCTGGTGGATGGGAGCAGGAGAGCCTGAGACCCAGAAATGTCACAGTCTCAGAAGTGCTTGGCCAAAAGTCCTGCTACAACTCTGTTAATGTGAAGGGGAGTGATCTGCTCTCCTGACCTTGTTAGGCTGTGGGCAGGATGCGTAGTGTGACATATAATCAATCATATGAGCTGCACAAGGCTTTGTATTACACGTGCTATAAATCTGTGAGTTGATGCATATACATTTTGAGCTGGTCGGTGAGACAGAGGCAGCATGCAAAGGTGCAAGACTCCCTTCCTACCAATTGTGATCTTTCTATTTCTCTTTCCTCTCTTATTGTTTCTTTTCTTTTTTCTTTTCTCCTTTATTAATCCCTTAACACTTGTGCCCCAACAACTTCTTTGAGGAAGGAATAGGTAAGCACCATTCACAGCTTTCCATAATGTAGAGAAATCTAGAACATTGGAGAACCACATGTGGAGAAAAAGGGGGAATCTTGGGCTGTAATCCTCTGCATATTTACTTGGGAGCAAGCACCAGTAAACACATTGGCAATGGCTTTCAAGTAAGCATGCAGGGGATTGCACTGCACATGTCTTAAGGAATATACAGTAGTAGAATACATTTTTTAAAGGTAATGTTATTTTGGACCAACTGACTGCTTAGATGTTCTGCAAACTTTCAAACCTACTATGATCCCCCCCCCCCAATCATTAATGTCAGGAGAAATGAAAACAGCTTTTCTCCAAAATGTCTAGACTGGGGTGGAGAGTGGAGATAGTACAGTTCAAAGCAGGGGTCCCCAGACTACGGCCCGGGGGCCGGATGCGGCCCAATTGGCCTGCCAATCCGGCCCACGACGACCCCCGCCGCCCGCCGCCGCCACCTGCTCTTACGGCGCACAGCGTGGCTGCGCTCTTCCGGGTCGGGAAAAAAGCACCGAAAATCCTTTGTGCGCATGCACAAATGACCCGGAAGAGGTCATTTCTGGTGCACTTCCGGGTCGGGGGAGGCCCATACGCATGCGCACAACGGATTTTCGGCGCTTTTTCCACCCTGGAAGTGCGCCGGCGTGCACTCCCCCGCCTGCCGGCCCGCACAGCCACACGCTTCCCCGTCCTCCGGCCCGCCGCGCGATCAGCGTGGTGGGAACCGGCCCAAACGCCGGTAAGTCTGGGGACCCCTGGTTCAAAGGGTTATAAATGAATGGAAAAGCTAGTTGGGCCACATAGTACATCATATTTATGTCTCTTACATTCTGTGGGACCAATATGGCTGCAACACCTGGTGTTTATATGAACAAACAGTGATGCGTCCCTTCATGACATATGCAAAGAGGATTGATGGGTTTTTTTGTTTTTTGTTTTTAAAGCAGCCTAGGTACCTTGTTTCATTTTGTTTTGTTGTTTTGCTGCTAGAAACAAACTTCACAGCTAATCCTACATGATGTACAGCATCTTGCATAATGTTGGCACAAAATAATTCTTACATTGTGTTAAATGTTTTTCCACCAATTTAAGTGTCCGCAGTCCAGCACTGAATCTACAGTTGTCCAAACAAACATGTTTCCTTATGAGCATCATCCTGTGCGTTCAGAACTCTTAAGAACAGCATGCAACATTAACCACAGCATGATACGCATTCATGGTTGTCTGTCTTGTAGTTTTGCTTTCTTCGCTGTTGCTTACAGTCTGTTTTCTGCTCTCTCCAGTTTACATTCTAGCACTCTAAAAAACTATGCGGGATCAAGGACATCAAGCAGTTCCACTGTGCTGGATGGAGGAAATCTTGGGAAATTTGAGTTTGAGATCACAGACTTCTTCCTATTTGGATCTCCTTTGGGGCTGGTCCTCGCATTGCGAAAAACCGTCATTCCCACTCTTGACAGTAAGTTTTCATGTTGGATAAAGGGGTATTTTAAAATACTTGCAAAATATTTGTACATACTTGTAAAATAATTGTTAAAAGGTTTTGTGAGCAAAGAAGCAAATATGGAAAACTCAAACTATAAAGCAGACAAATGTATGGTTTTTAGAGCAGTGAAGCTATTTTGTAAGCGCTGTAACTACTTCCGAATGTACAGCATCTTTTTCTCTCTGTGTCTTGAGTTCTGAAAAATAATGAGCTGTGTAACTATTCAGCAAACCTGCTTTGGCTAGTGTCCATGATGTCACCATGGCACCCACCTCAAACCCTTGAGCATCTCAACTCTTCAGAGTGCTTCCATTTTAAAAGGGTGATAAATGAGATGTGGCACTTAAAAATTATTCTAAGGCAGGCAGTTTGCATAAATAATGAGGGGTGATGGAGGAAGATTGATGACCAACCCTGAGTTTGCTTGGTGGAACATAGACTTTTTGTTCAAATTGCTAAGCCAGACTTACACTATAAGAGCAGAATCCACTGGGAATTCTATTTGAATGTTAGGTCCATCTTCATGGGAACATGATCATCAGCTCAGTGTTGTCGACATTGACTGGCAGTGGCTTCCTGGGCTTACAAGCAGTGGTCTTTCCCAGCCCTGCCTGGAGATTCTGGAATTGAATCCAGGACCTGCTGCATGCAAAGCAGATGCTCTCCCAGCGGGATACAGCCCTTCCCCTCTGTAATAAGCACCTGTTTGATTTAATAAATGAAATGTTGGTTATGCAGTTACTTCATAATGCTTTAGGAGTATGCAGTAAACAGTATGACCAGGGCTTAGTAAAAACTGTGCACATAAATATCAGCTGGCTTAAATATTACTTACATGTTGTGATTTGTCGAGCTGACCAATAATACTTTGTTTTTGTTTACTTCTTAGCAAAAAATTCTGTATTGCCAACATTAAGAAAAATATTGTGTCAGTAAGCAGCATCACAAGTGTCTATGTCCAGCAAAAACACAGGCATACCTCGTTTCATTGCACCTCGCTTTATTGCGTTTCACAGATGTTTCTTCTTATGAGGATGTGGGTGCAGTTGCAGGCAGCCTGGCTGCTTCCAGGGGAAGGAATCCCACTGCCACCGCTGCCCCTCTTCTGGCCATGGGAGTGGAGCTGCCTAGGGCTGAAGCTGGTTTTTTTTGCCTTCCCACCCCGGCAGCCGGGGGGGGGGGGGGACGACAGTCTGGCTTAAAAGACTACAGCATAGGGTAATCATAACTTTTATATACACTGGGAAACCCAAAAAAAGTTGTGTGGCTCTCTTTATTGCAATATTCACTTTATTACGGTGATCTGGAACCAAACTCACAATATCTTTGAGGTATGCCTGCATAAACAGCCAATGTTGTCAATGTGATGAGATCAGCAGTAAGATGGTAGACTCCAGCTTTAATATCTTGTCTGTATCTTCCACCCCACCTTCCCCTCTCTATTGCTCAGTCTTCCAGTTGAGACCAGCCTGTCAGCAAGTCTATAACCTGTTCCACCCTGCAGACCCTTCAGCCTCACGCTTGGAACCTCTTCTGGAAAAGAAGTTCCACATTTTACCACCCTTCAATGTCCCACGCTACCAGAGGTTTCCTCTTGGGGATGGCAATTCAGCCCTCCTGGGTAAGTCAGGTTTTTGACTCCAGAAGCCACATTGATAAGCCACATTGATAAGTCAGGTTTTTGACTCCAGAAGCCACATTGATAAGCCGCTTTGACTCCAGAAGCCACAAGTGATAAGCCGCTTCGGCCTTCAGGTTGTGGATGCACATGAGTGAAAACCCCTCCACATAGAAAGCCAGCGAGTCAGGAAGAAGGTTAGGCTAAGACCTTCCTTCCCTCCAACATCTAGTTTTCCAACTGGAGGGGATTTTAGTGTATTGAAAAAGCATTTAATCATGGGCACCCTTGTCTGCTGTCTGAAGTAGTATGCCTCATGCACTGGTTTCTCACCTCAGTAAGAACTCAGCCTAAGGTGGCACACGCAGTTACAGAGACCAACAGGCATTTTGGTTGTAGGAGCAGTGCTTGAGTTCGCATTGGAGCTGCTGGGTTGAGTATGCCTGGCAGCTAGGCCACCTCACTGGATTCTGCAGACCCGCCTTCTTACCCCCAGAAGTGTGTGATCTGGCTTTGCTGACTCAGTGCTAAGGGAGGGGCACTTTGCAAAGTTCAGAGCTCCTCCCCTCTCCCCACCATGCAGGGTGTGTGGGTGTTTTCACTACAAGATTAAGCCTCTCCCAAACCTATTTGCTGACATGAGTCATGATAACTTCTCAACAAAGTAGCCTGAGAACTGTGGTTTTGAGATGGAGATAAGAGAAGAGATGGAGATAAGATAGAGTTGCTTGGCAACATGAAACAGTATTTTAGGTTAATGGGCGGAAAAGGCCACAACTTTAGTGGTTACAGAACGTGAATGGTATTGGCTTAGGCATTGGAAACCACACGACTATATCTGACTCCTGCCCGTCTGCAGGAGTCTTGGAAGGATTAACCACCAGTAGGGGGAGCCCTGCTGATGCACATCAACTAGGAACTCCCCCAGGGTCACCTGCTAAGTCCCTAGCGCCCCCCCCCCGTCTGGGGCTTCGGGCATAGACCACGCCCCCTGGATTCCTTTTACGGAATACCCTTGAAATAGGAGGGGTAGGTGATGGCCACTACCTCCCCTCACCTTCAACCTAATACTCCATTGCCTAACCACCTAACCTTACAAAGTTGGGATGATTTGCTACAAAGTAGGTGAAAAACCAAATGGTCGATGCCAATTTGCCAAGTGGGGAAAAATTCCTACCAGGCCCCTTGGACAACCAAGGCAACCAACTGAGGTCCATAGCAAGTCAATAAAGAAAGAGCCTAACCTAAGGGCCGGAGGGCGGGAGAACTGACCAAGCAGGGAGAAAACAGGGGCGAGTCCTCGGCCGCGGGCAGTTTAAATAGCTCGCGTCATGCCCCTTGACCACCCACTCAATCACCTCGCCCAGGAATAGAATATTTGAGACTTGGTGATAATTGGCCATGGTGGCCAGTTCCAAACATGGTTTTTTAAGAAGCAGTTTAATAACCACCTCTTTAAGGGGTTCCAGGAAGACCCACTCACACTCCACCACTCCACAGAGCCCATTGCCCAGCCCGTTCTGGCTTGCTTTTGTGGGCCAGGATGGGCAAGCGTCGATAAGACAGGTGGTTTAACTCATCCAAGCAGCCTGGCCAGGTTGAAATTGATCCCATAAATGTGACTAGACAGAGTGCTGGCACCCTCCCTCCCCAGCCCTGCCCCACGGTGAAGTCTGCCTCCCTCAAAATTTGAGCAAATTTTATCTACAAAAGACTTTGCTTTGTCTGCTTATTCACACTTCCTCTTGTCCTGCTCTTTTCCCCAGGGAAAACTGCACTTTAGTGCTCAATTGAAGCAAACAGCAATCAGGTTTTCCAAACATTTGTTCCAGTTTAGAGCTAAAGAGCAGGTTTTCCATGGCAATGGAGCAGGACAAGGGGAAAACTGCTCAGACCCATGCTGAGAAAAAGTGGGTCACTGCTTGGAAGTGTGCTTTCTAGGCACAGGACAAGCAGAAATGTGAGCAAGCCCTGGGTCAAGCAGGTGTGAAAAGGTGCTGACATCTCTTATTTCTGGCAGGGAGAAGTGGTTCAGCACCTCCTTCCTGATTCTCTGCTGTAAGCCACAAGCACTCCACCCTCTTAATGCCTGTTCAGACCTGACCGCCATCACATCTACCCTAGAGCCCTTTGGTTTTCTTTCTTGTGTCTGAGTTCCTTTAGGGAAGGTCCTGAGCTATTGTTGACATCAATTCTGAGGTCTCTTGTTGTTACACTTTCTGTGGTTTGTTGTTGTTTTTTTGCCCCTATTTGTTTTCTTCCTCATCTGCTTCTAGTTGAAACAGTCCAGAGCAACCCTGTCCTCCTCGTAGAAAGCAGCCCACTGGTTGCTCTCCAGAACCACGACAGCTTCATGGAAACCAGTATCCCTGTTCCCATCCTGAATTGGCAAGATATTTCCAGTAAAAATTCTGGATTTGCTGAGTGTGTGTAACGTGCCCTTCTCCCTCCCCATACTGTCTTGTGACATATATTCTTGGGATTGTGGGTGATGCTTGATAAACACCTGGTTCCCTGCCCCCAAGGATCATGAAAGCTTTCCCTACTGCCTTAGTGGCCAGGTTGATTCCCCCAGGACAAAATTGGCAGAGGCAGGGACAGTATTCTTTTCAGAGGAACAACTACCTGTACAGAATGTTACACAGAATTTTTCAGATATGGTGCACACAGCAAAAATAGGAAACAGGCAAATACAAAAACAGGTACCGTAGCAATTTTATGTTTAAAATTGGGAGTAATACAGTGGTACCTCGGTTTAAGTAGACAATTGGTTCCAGAAGTCTGTACTTAACCTGAAGCATACTTAACCTGAAGCGAACTTTCCCATTGAAAGCAATGAAAAGTGGATTAATAGGTTCCAGACAGGTCCATGGACTATTTAAACTGAAAGTACTCAAACCGAGGCGTACTTAAACCGAGGTATGAATGTATTCCCTGCCCCCCCTTTTTTTTTCCTTTGGACACTGGTACCTGAAGAAGAACTCTGTGTTGCTCAAAAGTTCACCTCCAGCACCTTTAGCATTAGTGGATACCACCATCTGTTTGGTATACCTCCCTTTCTGATAAGTGACAAGCAAGCAAAGCAACCCTCTTTTCTCCCCTTGGCCATGCATGCCTGATTCTGCAGGGGGTGGAGGTACACACTGTGCGCAAGGTGATGCCCGCTGAGCCGAGAAGAACCAATTCACACCTCCACCTCTGCTTGGAGATTTTTTTAAACGTCCTTTGCTTGCATCCAACCTAGCTCACACAGACAAGCTTGTCCAAGGTGCTCAACACAAATGTTTGCAGTTTTTCATGCTGCTGCTCAGTCCATTTTGGAGGGGTTTGTGTGTGGTTAGGTGCAAAGTTGCACACTGATGTTCACAGTGATTAGACATTTCCTATCTGGGCAGGAAGAACCAAGTGGCCCACTGCAAGAGGCAAGGGAGGTCATGTGATGCTACAACAGCAAAAAAGGAGAAGGTGAAAATCCCAGTGACTCAGCATTTAGCTGACTCATTATCCAGCTTGCAGTGCTAGGGGAAGGAAGAGATTCCTCTCTGCACTCCTAGTTCATTTCCACTGCTAGGTCTTGCACCTGAGAATTCATGACTTTGTGTTAAATGTCTCTGATTAGGGTGGCCATCTGCCCTACTTTACAGAGGACAGTTCTCTATTTGAAGGGCCGGCCGGCCCAATCCAGCTCAAAGATAAGGAGCCCTAAGAAGGGAGAGCAGCAGAGGGAACCTTGAAGTTGTCCATCAAAAAACTAGCAGCACTGTCTTCTCTACTAGGATGCAATGGTACTTTAGTCACTATTTCTGAATTTGCATCTGTACATATAAATTAGCATATACAAATTTTATCCACCAGGCAATTGGATGACAAGTGTTCCCCCTGCTGTTTAGGATATGCATGCTTTGCGTTCCCTAGAAGTTTAAACTCCCTAAAGGGCTCTCTGGTGGTAGTCACCCAGCATCCCTTTTATAGCACAGGAAGGGGCTGGCAATCTCCACTTCCCCCACACCTCTCCTGTGGTATTAAAATCCCTGTAAAATCGCACTGCTTGGTTATGCGATATGTATCTACTCTAGGGGGCCAAGGTGTGGAGTTCCTCTGCCAAGCAATGCGTGCAAAAATGAATATAGCTATCGGTAGGATAAAATAGGAACAAAATATGCATATATTTGTGAAAATAGCATACAAAATGCATTGTTTTAGGAGAAATTACATTGCAAAAATGCATTATATCAGAAGAAATTCATACTAAAATGCAGATTAATTAGCATGAAGACTTTTTAAAAATCAGAAACCGCTGTGGAAATGTGGGGAACTCAAAAGTGGAAAAGAGATTGAAATTGGCAGATTTGCCCCTCCCTAGGCAGCTCCTGGTCATGTGGAGGTCTAAAAGCAGAAGGAAGTTCCCTTCATCCTCACTGGAGCTCCTTTTGTAGGAACTTCTTTCATGTCCTGAAATATGCTCAGTTTCCAAATATGCTCAGCATTAAGTTTAGACACCAATCATGTACAGGATTCAACATTTGTGTGGGAAAGCTTTCAAGACCTTGGTGCCTCTAATGGCTTCTGCTTCCAAAATCGAGTCTCCTTTTGTTGCTGATTTTCTGCCTGGCTGCATTTCTTTTCAAATTTTGCATCAAAGGGGCATTTGCAAGATTGCGGTTGACTTGTGGAAAATTATTGGAGTGGATCGTTCCTCCTTCATACTTATTTTCAAAACTGTGCAAATCACAGCTTTTAGGAAGCAAAGTAAAGACCTCCAACTAATACCTGATGCTTACAGAGGATGCATGATGATTGTTGATTAGTCCCCCAATAACATCTAATAATTTTAGCACCTGATGGGATTTTAAATGAGTACCATTTTATCTGCTGTTTCTACCGACTGCTTTTGTTTTTATAGAGTTTATATGGTTTTAAAACCTTTATTGACTTCTAAAACAGCATGGAACTCGTTTATTTGTGCACTGAAGGGCAGTATATCAATTTAGAAACAAACACTGAAAGATTATGCATGCTGTGATGTCATTGCACTTTTCGGTGCCTGTTAAAAATATTCCTGTTTAGACAAGCCTACCCAGATGCTTAGAAAGTTGAGGTAATCTTAATCTGCTTTAGTATTTTGATTTTTGAATGTTTTAAAGGAAGGTTGTAAACTTCTCTTGATTTTGCTGTTTTATCTTTTGTAAACAACCTTGAGGGTTGTTGTTTTTTTGCAGCCAATGGGTGTATAAATTTTATGAAAATGAAATAAAAAATGAAATAAAATGAAATAAAAAATGAAAACATCCTTCCCACTTCTAAAAGCCACGGATGGCTAAAAGCCAAAAGTGTGGTTACAGTGGAAGGTTTTTGCCCGCCGCCTAAATATATATAATAATGGCACCTGGCAAGGCCCAAGATTGAGAATGCGCGAGATGGAGATGGAGAATGCAGCAGTCTGGTTCTTCTCTTAAGCTAAGACTCAGGAACAGGCATCCCCAAACTTTGGCCCTCCAGATGTTTTGGACTACAATTCCCATCTTCCCCGGCCACTGGTCCTGTTAGCTAGGGATCATGGGAGTTGTAGGCCAAAACATCTGGAGGGCCGCAGTTTGGGGATGCCTGCTCAGGAACATAGGAAGCTGCTCTGTACTAGGTCAGACCATTGGTCCATCTAGCTCAGATCTGTCCACATTGTCTGGAAGCAGCTTGCCAAGATTTCAGGCAGGGATCATTCCCAGGCCTACCTGGAGATACTAGGGATTGAACTGGAACCCTCTGCAGCCAAAACAGATTATTCTACCCCTAAGCTGCACAGTTCCCCCCCCCCACAAGACACAGTCTCCCCTGCCCTTTTCACCCTAGCTCTACGAACACTGTTTGTATTTAAGAGCATAAGGCAAGGCTGCTGAATCAAACCAATGCCTATCTATTCCAGCATCCTGTTCTCACAGTGGCCAGCCAGATGCTTGTGGGTAGCCTGCAAGCCGGACAGCAGCACTCTGTCCACCTGCGTTTACCAGCGGCTGGTATTGGCTCTATCAGATTCACACAGAGCCATCTAGTGGTAGGAGGGGGAACAATTTCTTATGGGTTTGGATTTTTATGTCTACTACATCTTCCCCCTATGGATTTGTGGTACAGGTCATATACCGTTAGCTGGAAGAGTTTGGTTTCTTTGCCATTCTATTTTTGAATTACATAATCTTTCTTACCTGTGTTAACTTACTAACTTGGGATCAGAAGCTTTGATGTACCAGAGTGGACTGTCCTGGAAAACAGATGCAGGTCGGAATGAGGAAGATTGCCCAATACTGGGGACAGACGGCTGGAGAAACATGACGTAAAAAGCAGGAGCCATGCTATTTCTCTGGAACTATAAAATCAATTCCATGGCCTCACCACAGGCACCTGTGATGTCTCTACACAAATGTGCAAAGTATAGGAAACAAGCAAGAAAAACTTGATTTCTTAATACAGGATGGCAAATATGACCTAATAGGCATTACTGAAAACTGGTGGGATGTGACTTGTGACTGGAATGTAGAAATTGAGAGGTAAAACCTGCTCAAAAGAAAGGAGGAGTAGCAGCAGTGCTTTTTTTCTGGGGGGGGGGAACGCAGGGGTATGCATACTCCTAAACATGTTGTGAATCTTTGTACTTTTGTCCATTTACTGTATTTATTTCCCCCGATATGAACTATAAAATGGTGGTCTTCTTGAGTCAAAATGAGAGCACACCTCTCATTTTTTTAAGGAAAAAAAGCACTGAGTAGCAGAATTATATGTAAAGGATGTATACAGTTGGGAAGAGATCCATGGAAGGAAGAATATATGGGTAAAATATGTAGGAGATGGAAACAACAGTGACTTTACTGTGGGTGTCTGCTACAGACCTTCAAGCCAGGCTGAGGACTCAGATTATGCCTTCCTGGAGCAGATTACCAAACAGTCAAAAAGGAGGGATATAGGAGACCTCAACTATCCCGATATCTGCTGGAAGCAACAAGGGGATCATCTCATCTTGGACCCAGACCTCACCAACAGGGAGAAACTGATTGATGAAGTTGATGTACTGGGAACTTTGGGAGGAAGTGATCATGTCCTCTTGGGTTTCATTATACAGAGGCAAGGGAAAGCTGTGTGTAGTCAGACATGCACACTGGACTTTAAGAAGGCTGATTTCAAAAAGCTTGAGGAACTACTGGGTGAAGTCCCGCGGTCAGAAATACTCAAAGTGAAGAGAGTCCAAGATGGATAGGAGTTTCTTAACAGTGAAATACTGAAGGCACAAAGGCAGTCAATTCCAACAAGAAAGAAAAGTGGAAGGCACCTAAAGAAACCGGTGTGGCTACATAAGGAGCTTACAGATGAGCTGAGATTTAAGAAGGTGATGTGTAAGAAATGGAAGAAAGGAGAAATCATGAAGGAAGAGTATACACAAGTAGCCAGCAGCTGCAAGGAGGTCAGGTGGGCCAAAGCTCAGAATGAACTCAGACTTGCAAGATAGTTAGGTTAAAAATAATACAAAAATGTTTCTTCAGCTGTGTTCAAAGCAAGAGGAAGAACAAGCAAGTAGGTGGAGAAATTGAGAAGATGGAGAAGGCAGAGGTGGGTGGCAGAGAAGGCAGAACTGCTGAACATCTCCTGAAAGGGAAAGCAATGCCTATCCTGGTGATAAAAGAACAAATTCCACTGTCAAACAGCTCTTACTGTCAGGAAGTTCTTCCTAATGTTTAGGTGGAATCTTCTTTCTTGTAGCTTGAATCCATTGCTCCGTGTCCGCTTCTCTGGAGCAGCAGAAAACAACCTTTCACCCTCTTCCATATGACATCCTTTTATATATTTGAACATGGTTATCATATCACCCCTTAACCTTCTCTTCTCCAGGCTAAACATATCCAGCTCCCTAAGCCGTTCCTCATAAGGCATTGTTTCCAGGCCTTTGACCATTTTGGTTGCCCTCCTCTGGACACGTTCCAGCTTGTCAGTATCCTTCTTGAACTGTGGTGCCCAGAACTGGACACAGTATTCCAGGTGAGGTCTGACCAGAGCGGTATACAGTGGTACTATTACTTCCCTTGATCTAGATGCTATACTCCTATTGATGCAGCCCAGAATTGCATTGGCTTTTTTAGCTGCTGCATCACACTGTTGACTCATGTCAAGTTTGTGGTCTACCACGACTCCTAGATCCTTTTCACATGTACTGTTCTCAAGCCAGGTGTCACCCATCCTGTATTCGTGCCTTTCATTTTTTTTGCCCAAGTGTAGTACTTTACATTTCTCCCTGTTACAATTCATCTTGTTTGCTTTGGCCTAGTTCTCTAATCTGTTAAAGTCATTTTGAAGTGTGATCCTGTCCTCTGGGTTATTGGCTACCCCTCCCAATTTGGTGTCATCTGCAAACTTGCTCAGGATGCCCTCAAGCCCATCATCCAAGTCATTGATAAAGATGTTGAATAAGACTGGGCCCAAGACAGAACCCTGTGGCACCCCACTAGTCACTACTCTCCAGGATGAAGAGGAGCCATTGATGAGCACCCTTCGGGTTCAGTCAGTCAGCCAGTTACAAATCCACTGAATGGTAGCATTGTCTAGCCCGCATTTTACCAGCTTCTTTACAAGAATATAATGGGGCACCTTGTCAAAGGCCTTGCTGAAATCAAGATAGGCTATATCCACAACATTCTCTTCATCTACCAGGCTTGTAATTCTGTCAAAAAATGAGATCAGATTAGTCTGGCATGACCTATTTTTCAGAAACCCATGCTGGCTTATAGTGATCACAGCGTTCCTTTCTAGGTGGTCACAGACCATTTGCTTAATGATCTGCTCTAGAATCCTTCCTGGTATTGATGTCAGGGGTCCCAATGGGTCCCAGCCAACAAAATGGCTGGGGCAGGTTCCACAGGAGGGATGCACTGGGACAACCGATCTCAGTGATCACGGGTAGGAGGAGGAGTTACACTAAGACCAGACCACGTCATCTGGTACAGCTTCATCTGGTACGCAGGCTGAGACCCTACCTGCCTGCGGACTGCCTCACCAGAGTGGTGCATGTTCTGGTAATCTCTCGCTTGGACTGCTGCAATGCGCTCTATGTGGGGCTGCCTTTGACGGTGACCCGGAAACTACAAATAATCAAGAATGTGGCAGCTATACTGGTGACTGGGAGCAGCCGCCGAGACCACATAACACCAGTCTTGAAAAACCTACAATGGCTACAATGGCTTCCAGTATGTTTCTGAGCACAGTTCAAAGTGTTGGTGTTGACCTTTAAAGCCCTAAACGGCCTTGGTCCAGTATATCTGAAGGAGCGTCTCCACCCCCATCATTCTACCCAGACACTGAGGTCCAGCGCTGAGGGCCTTCTGGCAGTTCCCTCACTAAGAGAAGCCAAGTTACAGGGAACCAGGCAGAGGGCCTTCTCGTTAGTGTCACCCACCCTGTGGAACGCCCTCCCACCAGATGTCGAGCAGAACAACAACTACCAGACTTTTAGAAGACATCTGTTTAGGGAAACTTTTATTGTTTGATGGATTACTGTATTTTAATATTTTGTTGGAAGCCGCCCAGAGTGGCTGGGGAAGCCCGGCCAGATGTGTGGGGTACTAATAAATTATTATTATTATTATTATTATTATTATTATTATTATTATTATTATCCCTATTCTAGAGTGTAGTCTCAATTCACATGCTCTTGGGAGTGCCATGCATGAACTTAGAATGCATCCTAGTTATAATTTGCACCCAAAACTCAAATGCAGCTGATCAGTAAAGACGCCATTAATGATGTTTGAATGGAAGAATCCCTGGGGGGCTTCTGAAAGACCCTCTGCCCTGATTTCCCAGAAACACAGTTTGTATCTACATTGCTCTGTATATTGGTGTGAGCCCATCTAATAGGCAACTCAGGGTCTCAGTCACATATTTCTGTTTTCTTCCAAGGCAATTATTTTGTTTATGACTACAGAGCTGCTGGACCTTTTTTATGCTTATTTGTGCTGGTGTTGGTTTAATTTTCCGATCTGGGTGCTGTTGAAATGCTTATTCCATCTAACCAGCTTTGAAAGATTTGATTTGACATCAGTTGTGGTGGTTTTCTGCCTTTTCTTGGTGTGTTTTGCATGTTTTGCTTGATTTTATTTGATTTTTGCACCCTGTTCGTCTCACCATGCTCTATGTCCGTTTGGTCTAATATTTTTGATTTCCCTGTTTCGTCTCTGTAGCGGATGTTGTTCAGTCTCATGGTGGCGTCTTCATGGAAAGTGCATCCCCTTCAGCTCCCATTTCAGCCCCCCAATTCAGGGGCTTCCGGAGAGCCAGCGAGGCCAGCATTGCGAGCCAGGTCTCGGGAATGGCAGACAGTTACACTGCTTCCAACATAGCCAACAGTAAGTGTTCCTTCCCCCTGGAAATGTCGTCCTTTCCCACTAGCTCCCCTACACCAGGTCTCTGAGCAGCTTGAAGGGTTGACCGATATCCTGTCCTGCTTCATTCTCGTCATTGGGATTCTGGGGTCTCCAGACTGCAGGCCTAAAAGAACAAGCATTCTCATCTGAAAAGAAAGAGAGTCGGGGCTGCAGTCTGGTTTCACTTCAATGCTCCTTCAGTTCTTTTAATACTTATTTATTCAAAGTGCTGTGCATGCATCATCTGATTGAAATCCTCACACCATCCCTGTAAGGTAAGTCAGTGTTGTTCGCCTCCATATTGCAAATGGAGAGATTGGGGGGTGAGCTAGAGTGTCTTGCCTAAGGCCACGTCACCCGGACACAGGCAAGAGTCAAACCAGGGGCTTGCCGATTCATAGCTCACGTTTCTCTAGCCATTATTTCTACACCAGCTCTTTGCATCTCAGGGATCAGAAGCTGGAGCTGTTCCACATCTGAAATACATACACACACACTCACAGAGGTACACATGTAATACTTTCTAAGGCTGTCACCTCATTAAAGTTGATAATACTATGGGTTTGAATTAATCAGTTGCAGAGTTAAATATTTATTAGGGTTATGACTAAAATACTTTTACTTTTTTAAGAAAAGAAAAAAGTCTGTCCATAAACTTCTCCATCCTACCTGCAAGCAGTATTTGAGACAGTGGTGGGGGTTGGGGGGGCAGTTAGGGAAGGAAATGACTGGATCCTTAGATCATTGGTGTGGATGGTGCTGCCAGGAAGAACCACAGGTTGCTAGGAGCAGAACTAGAGGTTCCCCTTGATGTGCATAGTGTCTGTAGGGGAGGGGATTATAGCTGTTGCTTAAACAGCCGGTGCTTTTCCTTCATAGCCCCATCACACTACCAAAGGACAAAAATTAAGTTGCATTCTTTGCGTGACTTGTGTTTTAACAGGTGTGTGTTTTGTTTTTGTTTTGTCTTTCCCCCTACCGTTTTAAATGTTCCTTTTAGAAAACAAACACCATCTCACCCACTCCAGGGGGTTTAGCCTTTTAGCCCTGCTTGCCCTCCCACACAAGGCCCCCCCACAACCCTCACCCAAAAGGCATAGGGCACCTAAACCTGAAATTTCCCAGAACCCCTTAGGAAGAAGGGTTGGGAGCTCCTCCCATTGGGAAGTGGATGCCATTCTACAGATCCCGGACCTGGACATCAACAAAGGTATTCTGGAGAGAGACAAGGGGAGCAAGATGCATCACTGACTAACCTCCTCTGTCACTCTCTCCAGAGCCAAATGGGTCTGCTTTTCATGGGACTCCTTCACCATCTTGGCATAGTTTAAACAACACTTGCTTCCACTCTGCTTTGATGACTAACTTTCTTGCCTCTAACAAGCCACCTCTGTAGTGCACACTCTGATTAATTTTAAAATCCTCCACAGCACTTGCAGTACTGTTGCTGCTGTTTCTTAGGAGGAAGCAGCTATTCTTGACTGTCCTGTTCGGAGGATCCCAAAATCACAGCTGCAGGCCATAAATGCTTTGAACTGCAAATAGAAAGCTGGAACACCTCCGCTTATGAGATGGCTTTGGCTTGAGAGTAGTAATAATTGCAAGTTTGTTTTGATAACTACTCATCTCTTATGTCAGAATCTGGGGGGAAGGAAGTCTTTTTTGGCAGGATTTTCCAGAAGTTTTGGTTTTCTTGCTGGTCTGGTACAACACAATCTGTTCTATGATGGTTACAGGTAGGTAGCCGTGTTGGTCTGGATCGAAGTAAAATAAAAAAATTCCTTCAGTAGCACCTTAAAGACCAACTAAGTTTTTATTTTGGTATGAGCTTTCGTGTGCATGCACACTTCTTCAGATACAGTGAAATGGAAGTTTCCAGGCACTAGAAATGGAAAACTTCCATTTCACTGTATCTGAAGAAGTGTGCATGCACACGAAAGCTCATACCAAAATAAAAACTTAGTTGGTCTTTAAGGTGCTACTGAAGGAATTTTTTTATTTTGTTCTATGATGGACATCTGTGGTAAGGCAAATGAATAAATTTGAGAAATCCAGCAGGGCAATTGAAGCTATGCTGTCAGAATGGCAATTTATGTCCTCCATGCAACTAAATGGGAGTTCTCCTAACAGGACAATGTTTGGTTTCCTCCTCTTGCCTTTGCACTGAAATTCTATAACAAGGAGCCTAGAGAGGATCTGCTGTGGGAATTGGTGAGGCGAGGGGCATCCTTTCTCAACAATACATTTCCTGCCTTTTCTTTTGACACTCAGCAGCTTTTGAGAGGCTGTTGTTGATTTAGAAATGTGTATGGGAATATGTGTTTTTAAAAATTAGACACCCAGAAATGGTAAGTTTGCAGGTGCTAAGGTGCCTCGGCGGTGGTCTCCTGACACATAGCTATACTGTAATGAGAAGACAGGTAAGTGACAGACTGAAGTACAATTTCCGCTTTTGTTCCTAAAGAACTTTGGTGCCCGGTTTAATATGTGGTTTGAACCCAACTCCCTCTGTTCCAGAGGCCATGACAGGCTTTCTGTGCTGGCTGAGGCTGATGGGAAGTTGTAGGGCAAAACATCTGAAGGGCACCAATTTGGGGGAAGCATAAAATGTTCTGAAACTTCTAAGAACCACCAATTAATTTCTCCTCTCTTACTGTGGGACATGGCCATGCTACAAATCTATAGTAGTTTCATACTTGTTTAACTGCCATGGCTTCCCACAAAGAATCCTAGGAATCACCCTTGTGCTGACAAGACTGAGAATGTGCTGTGCTACAAGTGAGATCTGCAACCAAATGCTGCAGCATGGAGTGCTCCTGTTCAAAGTGCCAACCAGCAGCTTCCTCTTCTAGGATACGCTGTTCTCCTCCCCCGCAACCTGACTTTCTCCTTTCTTTACAGTTCTCCACCCCATAGGCAGCACTGACTATGTTCATCCTCACTGGGATGTTGGAAGTAGGGACTCGCCCCAAGAGTTTCCTCTTCTGCAAACATCAGGGTTCTACTGATAATGTGGATACCTTCCTCTTGTATGTAAGTGATGCCAGTTTGATTACATAAAGATCAGCACTTCTCTCTGAATGTGGCTGACAGGAGGATTGATTGAGCTGACACCAGCACCATCCTGCCCTTCACAGCAGTTTGAGTTTCCAGGGTTTCTTGGGAGAGAGGCAGGTTTTTTTGAAAAGCAATACCAGTGAAGAGTACCAGTGAAGAATTCTCTTGCAGTATCCTCAAAGGGACACCACACTCCCCCACCCCTGCTTCAGGGTTTTTTTTAAGTCGCCATGACAGTTTAACTGATATGAAACCTGATATGAATCCTGAGAAGTGGAGTTTGTTATGGTTGCCGAGAGTTGTCAGGAGAGCTTCAAAAAAAAAATGCAGAGAGCAAAATCAACCCCAGTATATGGCGCTTATTGACCTGACTGAGGCCTTCGACACTGTACTGCCCTGTGGACTGTCCTTCTGAAAACTGGCTGCCCAGATAAATTTTTGAACGTCCTTCTGCTCCTCCATGATAACATGATGGCAACAATTGCAGATACCAATGGCTCTCAAAGTGAACCATTCACAGTGGGATCAGGTGTTAAACAGGGATGTGTTATCACCCCAATTCTATTTATTATCTTCATCGCCATGATCCTACACATTGTCGAAGGGAAACTCCCCAGCAGAGTAGAAATTATATATCATCAACAACAAAATTTTATTGCATTAGCCGGTTGGCCATAGCACATAAAGGATCCAGGCAGTAACCTACCACTATTATACAGAGAATGTATCAAATGCACTTGCAAAACAGCGAATATAAAATCATGCTATATAAAACAGATTTTGGTAAAAACTATGACACATCATGTGTGTTTCGTCTGTTGCAAAATATTTAGAGAGATCTGAGTCTAGAGAAAGTTAGCCTGTCAAAAGAGCCCTGAGTTTCAGGGCCTGCAAGATGTAGATGGCCACTCATCGGGTAACCCTGGGGTTAGCGTCCACCAATAGAAATTTCATGCAGTCATCTTCCAAGGCAATGAGCAGAGGAATTAGTAGAGGGAGCCTCGGTCTTATTGCGTCGTATAGGAGGCAGTGAAAGAAAAAGTGGATAACATCCTCTATCTTTCCCTTGTTACACGGCCAGTGTCGAAGGTCGGGGGGAGTGTTGGAAACTATACTCCCCAACAGAGTAGAAATTATATATCAAACAGATAGAAAGCTCTTTAATCTGAGTGGCTCGAAGCAAAGAATAAGGTTACCACAACTTCCATCATAGAGCTTCAGTATGCTGATGACAACGTAGTGTGTGCACACTCAGAAGATGACCTCCAAACCATCCTAAATATCTTCACAGAAGCTTATGAAAAGTTTGGTCTATTGCTCAATATCCAAAAAAACCAAAGTGCACAAGCACAAAACAACCCCTCTGCAGCGCCACAAATCCAACTTAATGGTGTAATGTTGGAAAGTGTCAATCATTTGGTCCTACCGTACCTGGACCGTTACCTTTCCACAAGGGCCAGCATTGATGCCAAAATCCAGCATCGCCTGAGCTCTGTGAGTGCAGCTTTCTCCCGATTGAAGCACAGAGTGTTTGAGGACTGGGACATGCACAGGTGAACCAAAATGCTCATTTACAAAGCTATTGTACTACCAATATTACTCTACACTTGTGAAACATGGACCACTTATAAACGCCATTTCCAGCTCTTTGAAAAATTCCATCAACCGACTGTCCTTGGGAAGACAGGTGAACTAATGCCAGTGTACTGCAAAAAGCAAAAATCGCTAGTGTTGAAGCAATGATTCTTCAGCATCAACTTCATTGGACTTGTCATGTTGTTCGGATGCCTGATTACCGTCTTCCAAAGCAACTACTCCATTCCCATCTCAAGAATGGAAGGCGAAATACCGGTGGATAACAAAATAGGTTTAAAGCCGCTCTCAAAGCAAACCTAAAATAATGTAACATAAGCAATGATAACTGGGAAACACTGGCCTGCAAATGCTCCAATTGGAGAACAGCCTTTACCAAAGGTATCATAGACTTTGAAGAAGCTTGAACTCAGGGCAAAAAGGAGAAACGTGCTAAGAGGAAGGCACATTTGA
This sequence comes from Zootoca vivipara, assembly GCF_965207765.1. NCBI lineage: Eukaryota > Metazoa > Chordata > Lepidosauria > Squamata > Lacertidae > Zootoca > Zootoca vivipara. The sequence goes on from NC_142599.1 coordinate 4,354,401, forward strand.
CAAACCCTCACCATGATCAACTCCTGCTCAGAAACCTATGTCCCCACTGTGGAAGGACGTGTGGATCCAGAATTGTCCTCCACAGTCATGGACTCACTGTTAAGACTGTGTTCATGGAAGACAATCTTCTCGGCTACGAGTGATCGTCAAAGAAGGAGACGACTCCCTTCACAGAGCTACAATTCCCAGGATTCCCAGGGAAGAAGCATGAATTATTAAACCAAATTACACTTCCCAGGATTCTTTAGGGGAAGCAATGACTGTTTAAAGCAGTGTGACACTGCTTTAATTGTATAGTGCAGATGGGGCCAAAGTTGTTACACCCAGAAAGAGAGTTTTCAGACATTTTAGTCGGAAAAGCAATGGGCCTGAAATAGAAATAGAAATAGACTTGAATTATTTTTTACTTTTCTTTTCCATGAAAGGAATAATCCAAACGTTGGGGTTTTGTCTCCTTTTGTTTTGTTCCCAGTTGCTGCCAAATGGTGGGGAACGAAAAGAATAGACTATGCTCTCTATTGCCCCGATGCCCTCACCGCCTTCCCTACGGTGGCCTTACCGCACCTCTTCCATGCAAGCTACTGGGAGTCAACAGATGTGGTTTCCTTCCTCCTCAGGCAGGTCAGTCCTATTTGGTTTGCAAATCTCCAGCATACAGAGGGACTGTGCTCACACTCCCATTTGCTGTGCACTCACTGTGTTTCCAGCCCCAGGTCTTTAATCCATGTTCACACAACGTTATCCAAAACGCTACTCTTTGATGTGCTGTTCTCAAGCCTGCTTCGCACCAGTTTGGAGTCCTTAAGTTCCTAGTCCATCTCTAGCCAAGGTGTAAAACCTTTCCATAGGGTAAATGCATCCTCTCCCGGGCAACATCCTCTGTTCTGTTGTGTACACAAACAGAAATTAGTTTGACACTAATGAAACCCTGCTGATGTGAGCAGCCAGAGGGATAGAACGGTGAAACTATTTCACTGTGTTCTAATGTGAACACACCCTCAGTCCTCTGTTAGTATTAAATTGCAGAGGGAACTCACAGTTATTCAATGAAACTGGACACCACTAATTTATCATGAATTTTGCTTTGCATTTTTGCAAGCTGAAAATATCTGAGGCAAAGCTACAAATATAATGAATGACTCTCCCTCTTAATAAATGTAGCTTATGATACCCTTGGCAAAGTGTTCATATTTCTAGTGCTCATGATGGTAGCGGGGACAACGACGACTGTGGGGGCTTTGACTTAAGAATTTGTGGGCATGTGTGTGATGTGACATCTTCTAGCCTTCTTGCCTGCATACCCCTCCTCTCACAAACTTTCTGTTAGTTTCAACTTTTCAGTATCATAACAAAAAATAACTGGAACAAAAATTATGTAAAAGCAAAACCTCTAGGATTGACCAACTAAAATAAAGCATGCAGTTTAAATGCATGAATGTTTTGCATAGTTTAGGCCAGTTCATGAAATTCATTACTTTTAAGCTGCAATCCTATATGCATTCGGCTGAATTCAGAGTCCCCCTGAATTCAGTAGACCTTGTTTCAGAAAAGCCATGTATAGGATTGCACTGTTCATGGAGTTTTCTAGATGCTTGCCATCCTCAATATGATAGATTCAGAAAAGGAGGCAAGAGGATAGATTGGTCTCTGAAACACTTTTCTACCAGAATCCTGTAGCCAGAGTTGCCTTAGTTAGATTGCTAAATCTGCTGGAATCTTATGTCATCCAAGGAAGTGTCTGGTGCTGCAGAGCTGAGTCAAGAAGTCAGTGGATCTGGAGGCAATGTGTGATAATAACGCATTTCTGAAGAAAAGATTTCCCCAGAGCAGGGAGAAAAGGGTTGGGATGCCATCAGAATGAGCACACAGCTTTCGCATGAGGACAGCAGACTAAGTGATGACAAAGGATTGCATCCATTCCCCCAGTAGGAGAAAGCTTTTCCTGCTATAGGAATAAAACGTTTGCAGAATGTGGCAGACATGGCTGCACACAACTTCACTGTACTAGAAACACACATACATACTTCTCATCCTGGAGTGAGCTGCAAGAAAGGGATGGGTGAGTTTTGAAATTTTTTCAGCAGATTGGGGAAGCTGAGTATGATGGGTTCCTATAGGCTAGCACTTGTGACGTCACCAGCATGCCTTCCTCTATCCCTAAAGCAGTTGTCAAACTGGTTTTTTTAATGTTCATAAACTTCTATACATTTTTAACAGGAGAATAGGCATAAAAGTATACATACTTTGTTATAAAAAAATTTAAAAGTATATCCACTCCCTAAAACACGTGGCGAGACATTAAGAGTCAGAGACCTGATCCAGCATTCAATTTGCAAGAAGCATTACAAATGGAAGGCAGTTTTGGAAGCTGCTTCCAAGAGTGGCCATTCCAAGCGTGGCCATTTCTGTATAGCTCAGGCATCCCCAAACTTTGGCCCTCCAGATGTTTTGGCCTACAACTCCCATGATCCCTAGCTAACAGGACCAGTGGTCGGGGAAGATGGGAATTGTAGTCCAAAACATCTGGAGGGCCAAAGTTTGGGGATGCCTGATTTAGCACTTTCAATATGCAAATGGAAACTCCAGTCGCAGTCCTGACCAATTCAACTCTGCCCATCTCTTAATTGTTTTAAATACCATCTGTTCAAACTCACCCCCTTGGCTCTGTTTTAATTAATCTAGAATAACTACCAGTTCTTTAAAAATAAAAATGGCAGAGGGAAAACGTAGGAGTACAAAAACCCAAACCTTTCCTTTTAAATAAGTGCAGAGCCCCAGCTAGTGCCACACAACATGTGCAAAGCACCTGGCCCCCAATAATGGAACAAAGGACATACAGAAACAGATATGGGCGAAAACAGGCTGCAACTTATGCAAAAACAGGCTAAAACAAGTATGCAGGGTTGGCTAGGCATAGGGCAAGGACTGGATATTGGAAAGCCCATCTGATGGCCATCCCCCCAGCCTGTCTGCTTGGGTCACCTCCTGGGAGCTGCCAACATGTTGTGCCAGCCAAACATCATCTGAGCTCTAGCTGGCAACCTGGGCTGAATGGTGAAAAGCCAATCCCCTCACAATTCAGGGCCAAGTCTTCCCACCCCCTCCCCCCAAGGCCCCTCGGTGTTAACGGATCTGTCCAGTGACCTCAGCTGCTCCAGTGACTTCTGCTGCCACCAGAGCTAGGCATCTTCCACTTTGCAAACAGGGTGTAGTAGATGCTTGCACTTTGTGGAAATCCCTGATCAGGCTATGCTTTCCTCAGGTGATGAGGCACGAGAACGCCAGCATCCTGGAGCTGGATGGGAAGGAGGTCTCTGTCTTTACTCCTTCTAAGCCCAGGGAGAAGTGGCTTCGCAAGAGGACCCATGTGAAGCTAAGGGTAAGCACAGTCTTCTGTTGTTGTTTTTTAAATTTAACTTTATTCTATATTGAAAGCAATATGCACTCTATTTGGCCAGTCCAAGGGTATCATCAATGTGAGTTAATTCACTGGCTTCTTTGAGGAACAAATTGCATCTAGCATTGATTGTGTCACCATGAAAAAAGGCAGTTGCTTGTGAAACTTGTTACTGAGCATGAAACAATTTTATTTGTTTTATTTGTAAGTGGTTCCTCTTCCTCCACTTTTTAATCCTCAGTCTCAACAACCCTGTTAGGCTGAGAGTTAGGAACTGACGCAAGGACACCCAGTGAGGTTCATGACTTGAACCTGGATCTCCCCAGTCCTCGTCTGACACCCCTACATACATCTTGCTGACTCTTAACTCGAACTGTAGCACCACAGGCGTTTCTCTAATTTAACCATCAACCATATGCTTGCACCTCAGTGATAGAGCACACACTTTGCATCCAAAAGATTCCTGATTCAATTCTGCATCTCCAGGTGCAGCTGAGGAAGACTCCTGTCTGAAACCCTCAAGAGCACCTCCTAGTCCATATAAACAGTACTGAGGTAGATGGGCCAATGGTCCAACTCTGTAGAAGGCATAAGAAGTCCTATAAGATATGTGGAAATGAGGTCTCCTTGGCTGCTACTTAACAATTTCAGTTGCCATTCATGCGCTCCCAAGCCACTCATGCGTGGGCAGGATTTCAGATAGGGACACTGGCACCATCCTGCTCTTCCCCTCTGTGTTTCTTCTTCTCTTCTCCCGTTGTCAGGTGAGTGATTTGCAGCCTGTCTTGCTTCTCAGAGCATTCCACATATTGTACTCTATTTCCAATAACTGATTGGTGTCCAATTTTAACATTTTACGTGCTTTTTATTGTATGGCTTTATGTGCTGTTGTAAACCGCTTTGATTTTTTTTAAATGAAATATGTAAATACTTAAACATTTTACAAATAAATATCTGTCGTTGTTACGGTATTTTAAATATTCATGCCCTGCCTTCTAGAACAGTGTCTTCCTTAACTATTTATTCTCTGCACCATGCACATCGGTGGGTCTACATAAGTAAATAAATGAATGATTGTGATGCTGTGGTAAAGACACAGCACCCTCAGGCTGGTAGGTGATGGACCTAATTTGCAGAAAGGACAAGCTTTGAATCATAGTATTGTAGAGTTGGCAGGGACCCTGAGGGTAATCTAGTCCAGACCCCTGCAAGTCAGAAATCTTCCAAGGGAGTCCTTTTCCACTGTCAAACAGCTCTTACCATCAGAAAGTCCTTCCTGATGTTCAGTCAGAATCTCTTTTCTTATAACTGTAATCCATTGTTTTGGCTCCTCACCTCCAGAGCAGGAAAAAACAGGCTCGTTTTTCTTTTCTTTATAGAACGTCACAGCCAATCACCGAATAAATGATGCTATTGCCAATGAGGATGGACCCCAGATGTTAACTGGAAGGTTTATGTATGGCCCATTGGACATGGTCACACTCACAGGAGAAAAGGTATTGTTTGTTACAGATCTGATCGGATCCCTTTAAAACAAAGAAGGAAATAAATGTTCCATTTATGTTTCTACTATAATTTTTTGGTCAGAGTATAAATCTTAAACGCCCAACTTGCAGTTAGATTTAATGTCCGGATCAACTGAAACTGAAATGTGCTTGGCGCTAAAGCTGGTCAGCTATTCAACATAATCAGAACCTGAAGCCTGATCATCACACACACACACACACACCCCACGATAGAAGACTTGAATCCAAGAGGTCCATTGTCAAATGAGGTCATGCTGGCTGGGACTGGTGGGAATTGTAATCTAAGACATCCACAAGGCACCAAGTTACTACGGTATATAGTGCTGCTATGTAATACTCTCTTTATCAGTTAACTGGGTCTGCTTCTGTCTGACTTCATGTAAGGGCACTTTTGCAAGCGATACAGAGAAGGTGCTTTTGCCTCTGATGTGGGCATAGCAAATATTGTTATTAGGAATTGCTGCTGTCATCCTTTTTTCTTCTCTGTAGTTCCCATGTTTACTCAGGCCAGGATCCAATATTCATATTCTCTTTTTATTGGGAGACATTGTTTAGGAATGTCAAATGTTCAGTGGTTCCAAACAACAACTGCCCCCCGACAACTTTAAAATGGTTGAGGTTCTTGGCAGTCCACCTCCTTGTTTTTCTCTTATAGCAATTGCAGTGTGCTGTGCTAGATGCTGTTTGATTTTTAATCGTATTTGTATTGCTTCTTTTATTGCTTATATTGTATTTTCTTGCATTACAGTTCAAATTCCATAAATTCAAATTGTATGTGTTCTTCACCAACCACCTGAGAACCATTCGTGGTCCATGGACCATAGTTTGAGAACCCCTGTCTTCATTGTAGGATAAAATGAGCACCTTTTCTGCATTGTACTTGACAGGAATGGTGGCATGTATATATTTATTTGTTATAATTGGCGTCCTGTTTTTTTTTACCAAAGGCGCACACTCAGCTTTGCTTCAGGGTGTTTGAATTTAGTCCTGAAGCTAATATTGGAAGGGGTCATAAGAGTGCTAGAGGCCATAGCTGCCAAGTTATCCCTTTTTTTAAGGGAAATTCCCTTATGCTGAATAGGCTTCCTCATGAGAAAAGGGAAAACTTGGCAGCTATGGCTAGAGGCAGAGGAGGAGGAGTGGGTAACACCCTCCGTGTTCATGGTGCTCTGCAAAGTAACCTAAGCATTAGATAAAAGTCAAATGTCCCCAAGGAGTTCATAGTCTTCATTTCAGAAATGGAAGACATAGCTTAAACCAAGGTAAACAATTGATCCACCCCCCTTGTTATAACTGCCCTGAGATCTACGGGTATAGGGTGGTATACATCCCCCCTCCCCCCGTGTACCACTCTGACATCTTATGATGAAGGGTGGTATATAAATATAATAAATTAATAACAAATTAATAACTCTAACAAATTATTGTTATTATTTTAAAATAATAATAATAATAATAATAATAATAATAATAATAATAATAATAATAATTTATTATTTATACCCCGCCCATCTGGCTGGGTTTCCCCAGCCACTCTGGGCGGCTTCCAACCGAATATTAAAACAGTATAGCATTAAACATGGAAGTTTGTTTATAGTCTGTTATGATTGGCAGTGACTCTCAGGCACCTGAAGTTATCCCTGGCCCTGCTACCTAAGATACTTTTAATACTGTGTGCAGACAGTAAAGAAGATAGTAGAAAGAGTGACAAAGAATGAATGTCCTGAAACCTTGAAATCGGAACAACATAGTTTGCTAGGCTGTTACTTGCTACACATGTTCATGATTCCAAATACTCCTTCCTCCCAATTTCCTTTGTGCCATAGGTGGATATTCATATCATGACACAACCCCCATCAGGAGAATGGGCTTACTTTGACACAGAGGTTACCAACAGCAGTGGTAGGATTTCCTACATTATCCCCAAAAACAAGCGGCTGGGCATTGGCGTATATCCTGTCAAGATGGTGGTCAGGTAAGTTTTGCTGCAGAATGTTTTGGCTTCTGCGGCCCTTTATAAATAACTTGAACTTGTGGAGCTACAATGTTTGACGGCAAGGGACTGACCCAAACATGTTTGCTCCCTGATCAGTCTCTTAACTAACTCAGTCCCTCCCTTTTCCCTTTTCCTTTAGAGGCGACCACACGTATGCCGACAGCTACATCACTGTTCTGCCCAGGGGGACTGAGTTTGTGGTCTTCAGCATTGACGGTTCCTTTGCAGCCAGTGTTTCAATCATGGGCAGTGACCCCAAAGTCAGAGCTGGAGCAGTTGATGTAGTACGGTATGAAGGATTTGGAAATGCTTTGTGTCTGCAGTTGTGCTTTGGGAGTGCAAAATTATGAAAATATCCCCTTTCATTTTTAAAAGGGAAGTTGCTGGCCCTCGGGGGTTTCAGGGAGAAACCTTATTTATAGCATATGCTTTTGTGAGCCAGAATCCATTAGAGTCATGAAGTATTTGTCCTGAGGGGTTGATGTGTACATAAAATGGGGGGGGGGGAGATCCAGACAGTGACTGTTGTATTCATAGCTGCCAAGTTTTCCCTTTTCTCGATAGGAAGCCTATTCAGCATAAGGGAAAATCCCTGTAAAAAAGGGATAACTTGGCAGCTATGGTTGTATTATTCACAAAACTGTGTTAGCAATAACATAAATATTTTGGCATTAGTTAGCTAATTAATGTATATTGGGTGGTTCTCTCCTCCTTTGCCACATATTAAAGAGCTACTTTCATTTTGAGGCACAAATAAAATAAATACTCTGAGATCTAGGACTCCTTCTAGAACTGTTTGCATGGTCTGTCCACTATGTGGGCTTCCCCTCCCCTTTCACTTCCTAGCCCCTTCTCCTCCTTCTCCTTCTTCTAATTTGTCTTTTTTCTTATTTCTTTACTCCTTTTTACTCTTTGCTTTGATTGCATAAGTCTGATCTCCTTAATGATATTGTGAATTGATATGCTGCTTTTTTTACCTTTATTGTTCATGTTTTGTTACTTGCATTGTTACAAAACTTCTAAAAGAACCAATAAACTATGAATAATAATAAAAAAACCACCACCAACATATAGAGTGATAAAAATCTGATCCCAGTTCAAGCCACAAATGTTAAAATTGAACCTCTTGATAAATTCTAATTCATCGGTTTCACATTGCAGTCTTCTTTTGAGAATAGTCATCTTATGGCAGCATGTCCTACCTAGGAGCTTCAAATCTTCAACTGCTTTTTTAAAAATATTGCCTTTCTGATGCGAAATAGAATTCTTCTTGAAAAGATATCATAATGACTCACCCACACATATAGATATATGGCATGATTTTATTTCTTGTACAGCATCATTCACTGCCATCCGTATATGCAAATGTCTGGTTTATTTAAGACTATATAGAACCTTTATTCTCAATAATGAAGGAAATCACAGGTGGAGAATTTTATAAAACTTTAGTATCTGTAAAGGGAAACTTAATGTGAGTTAATACCTTTTTAATCCTTTGGAGCTGCACTGAACCTTTGTACTTTTCTCCTTCCAAGCTGTGATTCTTTATGGCTTACATTTTTTTTATTCTTTGTTGTTGTTTTCTTGTTTATTGTTTGTTTGTTTTTGCTTCCCCCCTGTTAATAATAAAAGAGTAAGGGGGGGGGGTTAAAATAGCATCCTTTGTTCCAGGGGTGCTTCTTCATAGCACATCCCTGTTCCAAGGCCTCTTTTTGTGGCCTGAGACTCTTAGAGGTAATGGTTTCCCTACCCATGTTTCTTGGGATTCCAAAATTCATTTCCTGGTCTTTTTAGTTGCACATGCAAAAAAAGGGGGGTGGAGCCAAGATGGCTACGGAGTAGCAAGCAGGCTTCGGCACTCCGCTGATAACAGGACTAAATAGTGCCACCCAGGGAAGTAAATTTTCCTTTTTTCCTTTTCTACTTTTAAACTCACCAACCTACTAAGATTTTATCAGCACCTTCTTATCTATGCTATGAGAAACACCCTGGGCAAGTTCCATGAAGCATCCTGGGCAGGCCACCAGCTGCTAGCTATTAACCGCCAGCTCCCTTTTATACTTTGCCCTTGGAACTCCTGGCAGTCACTACAGAGAAACTCTTAAACTGAACAAATTGAGAACTTTCTACCTCTTCTTTTCTTCGGTTAAGGAAACTTTTCCTTCTTTACTTCCCACTGCAATACTATGCCTACTAGTAAACGCAACAGGGACCCAGAGGAAGCAGTCCCATCTCCCGCTTCCAAGCAATCTAAAATTTTAAACAAATCTGCTTTTACAGTCCCAACAAAAAACCGTTTCTCTCCCCTTGAAGATGACTGTGAAGATGAGGAGAATACTCGGGGTGGGGGCGCAGAATTGGATCCAACGATGGCGCAAGCTGACCCTGTGCCTTTAAGCGAGGAAGGAACAACAAGTTGGGAGAGCACTCAATTAACTCTAATTGCAAGAACGGTTGAGCATATCTTCCAACAAATTAGAGGTATTGCCTCTCAAATATCCCAATTATCTAAAGAGGTCCACAGTTTATCAGCTAATAACAAGCAGGCACTAGCAGAACATCAGAGCACCAAAGTGAAATGGCGACAACAAGAGCAGACCCCTAAGCTCGACGTAGAACGCGTAGACGTAAAACTTGGGCAAACAAATAAAAGGCACAAATTCCGGATGGGTGACACGTGGCTTGAGAGCAGTACATGTGAAAAGGATCTAGGAGTCTTGGTAGACCACAAACATGACATGAGTCAATAGTGTGATGCAGCAGCTAAAAAAGCCAATGCAATTCTGGGCTGCATCAATAGGAGTATGGCATCTAGATCAAGGGAAGTAATAGTACCACTGTATTCCGCTCTGGTCAGACCTCACCTGGAGTACTGTGTCCAGTTCTGGGCACCACAGTTCAAGAAGGATACTGACAAGCTGGAACGTGTCCAGAGGAGGGCTACCAAAATGGTCAAAGGCCTGGAAACGATGCCTTATGAGGAACGGCTTAGGGACCTGGGTATGTTTAGCCTGGAGAAGAGAAGGTTAAGGGGTAATATGATAGCCATGTTCAAATATATAAAAGGATGTCATATAGAGGAGGGAGAAAGTTTGTTTTCTGCTGCTCCAGGGAAGCGGACACGGAGCAATGGATTCAAGCTACAAGAAAGAAGATTCCACCTAAACATTAGGAAGAACTTCCTGATAGTAAGAGCTGTTCGCCAGTGGAATTTGCTACCAAGGAGTGTGGTGGAGTCTCCTTCTTTGGAGGTCTTTAAGCGGAGGCTTGACAGCCATCTGTCAGGAATGCTTTGATGGTGTTTCCTGCTTGGCAGGGGGTTGGACTGGATGGCCCTTGTGGTCTCTTCCAACTCTATAATTCTATTATTCTATTAAAACAAACTCTTCCTATTTAATCTTCCAACCAAAAAAAGATCTGTATGCCAATCCGTGGAAGACTAGATCAAACTCCTAACTGGGAAGGTGTCCAGTGTTCCAAACGACATTTATCAGACTTATTTGGTAGTGGTCTCACAGAGATCGACTTAGTTGGAACTGAACCCTTGAATATCACAAATCAAATCCAAAAAATTATGTTAACTTTTTCCTCTACTAGACTGCCCCCACTGATTCACTAGATGAAATTCAAATTGTCAAGCAGAGGAGTTTTTCCAACCCGGGTATTTCACAATACAGTGGTACCTCGGTTTATGAACACAATTGGTTCCGGAAGTCTGTTCATAAACTGAAGTGTTCATAAACTGAAGCGAACTTTCCCATTGAAAGTAATGGAAAGTGGATTAATCTGTTCCAGATTGGTCCGCGGCATTTGTAAACCGAAAATTCGTAAACCGAGGTGTTCATAAACCGAGGTTCCACTGTACTATTGTTGCACCCTTATGTAAGATGAGGACTGATGCGACAGAGGCGGCCCACAAAACCAAGGCCTGGTTCCCCAATGGAAGTAACGACATTGCAAAAAAACTTGACAGGGGGAGAGGAAATAGACATACCCGAGTTGAATTCCCAGATTCACGCCCAACATCAAAATAACCAGGAGAGCCAAAAGGAACAGCCGATTCCCCCTAGACACATACAAAAAGATCTGAGAACAGAAAATGTGAAAAGATGTGATTGGAAAGTAGATTACAAATGTCCTAAATGAATTTAGCAAATATATCAAATTTAAGAATGAAAGACTGGGATAATATGTTTACAAAAGGTGTTTGTGAGGGTAGAAGAGCAAGCGTTTATTTTTCATTTATTTGTTACAAAGTGCTGTGCAAGGGAATAAATATTGCAGAAATTTCTATTGATCGCTTAGCTTCACATATAGCAGCTTCAGCAGGCCGGCTCCTGGCAAAATCCTCTCTGTACAGTATTTGTGGACAGCTAAGATTCCACTTCCATCTCAGTTGTTGGTAAAAGGGGGGGCACGTTCTCTCTTGTGCTAAGGGACCTTTCCCAGGACTTAGGGAAAGGCCACTGCTCAGTGGGGAAAGGGCCTTGGGTCAGTGATAGGTAGAGCACCTGCTTTGCAGGCAGAAGGTCCCATGTTCATTCTCTGACATCTCCATTTAGGTCTGGGAGTTTCCCAGCCTAACTCAATATATGGCAGCTTCTTGTGTTGGTTGTAAGTTGGGAGAAAGTACAAACAAAGCACCCATTGGCAACAATTGGAGAGTTTTCCTCTAAAATTATCTCTTCAGAAGCATTCCTAATACAAATAGGCACGTCAGTGTGCCGAGATGGTTCAGGACTTCAGCAGCAGGCAAATAGTTCCCACTTCCCCTTGCCAGATCTCCAGCCTGTAATACATCCTCCCTCCCTCCTGTTCTTATTAATTGTTTTCTCCCTTCCCCTTCTTAGGCACTGGCAAGACCTTGGCTACCTCATTATCTACGTCACGGGCCGGCCTGACATGCAGAAGCAGCGGGTAGTTGCCTGGTTAGCACAGCACAACTTCCCCCATGGGATCGTCTCGTTCTGCGATGGTCTGGTTCACGACCCACTGCGGCACAAGGCCAACTTCCTCAAGTCCCTACTCACAGACGTAAGCAAGCTCTCTCTCAGCAGGTTTAGGGAGAACTTCTCAAAGTGCCCAGAGGCTGTGTCTATCCAAACAGCGCATGGAAATATCTGTGGGTAGTGTGAGGAGGTGTCATCCTGAACCAAACTAAGTATCCAACAGACGTGGAAGATTTTTGGTGATGTTCCAGACACTGGCCAGTTGTTAGCGAAGTCACTTAAATAGAGCAAATGGAGTCCAGAGATAAAAGAAACTGATAATACTTTGGGGGACAGAAAAATCTAGTATATCATATGAGGAGAAATAGAGAGGTGTTTTGTCTTTCTTAGTAGCTAAGCTCTAGTCCATAACAGGAATATATACTAATACAGTGGAGAATTCCCTCAGAACTAATCAGCTGATCAGAACCTCTTGAACATCTAACAAACACAGTTTTGACAAACTCAGTTCACGGAGCTTCAATTTTTAACCATAGTTCATAGAATTGTAGAATTGGAAGGGATTACAAGGGTCACCCCCGACAATGCAGGAATCTCAACTGAAGCATCCATGACTGATGGCCATCCAGTCTCTTCATTACATTCACCTGAGACATTTTAACTAGGGATGCTAGAGCATCCATTCATTTTGCCAAAAAAGGTGCTGTGGATGGTGTATGTTCCAAGTGCACATGTGCAAAATCCCCCCAAAAGCTCTGAGCATTCTCCTCCACCTCCCTCTTCCCCTGTCAGTAGACAAAAAAACTTCCCTTTGGGCAGGCAAAGGAAGAAGCAGAGGTGGCGGCTGCAGGCGGTGGTACAGTTGCCCAGTTAGGCAATGTTAGACTCCTAAGTGTCTTCAGGCGGTCTTTGGTAATAGAAATGGGAAAATGTGTCAGGTTCAAGTTTCTCTTTGTTTCTCATTTTTCCAAAAAATAAATAAAAATAATAATCCTTCCAGTAGCACCTTAGAGACCAACTGAGTTTGTCATAGGTATGAGCTTTCATGCACACTTCTTCAGATACCTCATTTTTCCAGTCTTCAGTTCTCAACAATGCCACATCAGTTTGCAACTTTTAAAAAAAGAAGCCTGAAGAAAATTCATCATTTTAGTGCAGATTTATCTTTCAATATACAGTGGTACCTCTGGTTGCGCACAGGATCCGTTCCGGAGCTCCGGTCGGATCCCGAGGAATTCGCAACCAGAGGTGCTGCTTCTGCACATGCGCGCGGCGCAGTAGGGCACTTCTGTACATGCACATGCGCGGGAAAATACTTGCGGGTTTGCCACGTTCTCTTCCTGAAGGATATGCATCAAGAGGTGTGCGTCTGCAGAGGTACCACTGTACAGATAGATAGGTTTATTACAGCCATAGGCCCATATTCAATACCAATATTCATTGAGGTACCACTGTACACATTTTAATGCAATTTTGTCTAATGTACACAAAGCAGTTTTGTAATAACTTTTTTGCATGAGGTTTTATAATATACACATTTTTATGCAGCTTTTATTATAAGCACGTTACTTTTATCTTATTTATCTATCTACTTTCATATGCCACATATCAGAGTGGTTTACAACATGTATACTTGGCCAGACTGCTCATCTTGCTAGGTGAAGCCCTGGAATGATGCCCCCAAACCCTGCCCAAAGTGACACCACTTCTGGGCAGGCTGTGACCAAGACCCCTAGCAGTGCCCTTCCCAGACAGAAGGCCCTGAAGCAGCAGCTGCTGTTGGCACTGGGGGACCTTGGGGCAGGTGGCTTGGAGGATCGGGGTGAACCTTGTGAACGCCAGTCCTGCTTTTGAGCATTCAGGGAGGGTGTTTGCCTTCCCGAGCACTTCTCCTCAAATGCATCCTTACTCTTAACATTACAACTTTTTACCAAGGCATCCTACAAAAGATACTACAACACAACATCTTTGCGTGAAAACCAAGGGTCTGGTGCTGTTCCAGAGGTTACATTTCCCTCCCAGTTGCCAATGATTTGCCTTTTCTTGCCCCGCACCCTGCAGCTTGACATGAAGATCCATGCGGCCTATGGATCCACCAAGGATGTCTCAGTCTACACCTCCATCAGCCTGCCGCCTATGCAGATCTACATTGTTGGGCGGCCGACCAAGAAGTTACAGAACCATTGTCAGGTAACCTCAGAATTCAGGTGCTTTCGCAAGGGATAGATAAGTGCCTGTATGATGAGGCTGGGGGTGCAGCCTGTCCAAGCCCTACAGCTGTGCCACTCAGCGGTGTAGCTAGCCGCTCGGGCACCTGGGGTGGCACCTGTGCCTGGAGGCGGGGCAGGGTGCGCCAGGGAAGGGTGTGCTGCACGGAGCCTCCAAGGAGTCTGCCCACTGCCTCTCTCTCAGCTGTAGGGCAGAGGAGGGGGAGGCGGTGAGCAGACACAGGCCACACACTGCCGTTTTGGGCCCCATGGTAAGTGCCGCCCCCGCAGTGTGGTTACCGAGTGCCCGTGCCCCCCCCCAGCTATGCCCCTGGTGCCACTTCTGTGTCAGTGGGGCTCACGAAAAGTGGCTCCGAAGAGATACCCAGAGAAGATGTAGAGGAGGGTGGCATTCTGGAGCACCAGCGGACTAGCACAGATCTTACCTTTATAGTGCCATCTTTGTTGGCATGGAGGAGAGAAATGGTGGGAAGAAAGCCAAGCACCTTCTGAGGTAGTTGCAGAAGTGGCTGTAGCTCAGAGGTAGAGCATCTGCTCTGCATACAGAAAAGTCCAGCTTCTTAAATCTCCAGCATCTTCATGTGGGGTTGGGAGAGGCCCCTGCCTAAAGCCCTGGAGGGCCTCTGCCAATCAGCCGTACTGAGCTAAATGCAGCAAAGGGATGACTCCATATAAGGCATCGGCCTCATCTATGGAGAGACAAAAATGGACCCAGTCAGGGGATGCACAGGAAAAGCAGGCAAGTAGCCCAGTAGGCCTGGAACAAGATGGGAAGAAGCAGCAAGCCTGCAGCTATGTGTCTTTCAAAAATATTTTCTGAAAACAGAAGAATATTTCAGTCGAAATTTTCAGGTGATCAGTGTTACATTTGTACTAACAAGATTTACCAGTGTGCTCTAAGAGATTTTTGAAATTTTTGATATTGTGTCTTTTAATAGCATAGTCCAAGCTTAGGTGATGGAGAAAGCTGAGTACCCAGATGTTGTACACTTCATTGGAATCCATTTGGTGAAACATAGTTTAGAAATATATTAAATAAAATACATACATACACAAAGTGTATCAAAGATGAATAATGGCCATTGCACAAAAAGCATTAATATGTTTAGCAAATTTGTTTATTTGGGTTGACATTTAGATGGCTTTTTGCTGAATTACTTCTCTTGGTGCACATACAAGTAAGTGGGTTGCCTATATTGTTTTGCCAGCTGCTGAGGAGAATTTTGTGGCTGCTTCTCGATTTCTGAACTAGTGTGTCAGAGAGACTTCTCCTTGACACTTAGCAGAAAGGTAGAGATGACTAGCTTATGGGTTCACACATTCCAGGGCTGCACTTGACTAGCTTATGGGTTCACACATTCCAGGGCTGCACTTCAACAATGAGAACCACATCCTGTATGGCACACATTATTTTCTGGGTCTGGCAACCTGAGATAAATTTGTCACTTGGCAAAGAGTTGCCTCGGCAGCATCTGAAATGGCAGCTGTGAAATTGCATTTGGCCATGGAACAAGAGTGAAGTTTTGGACTGCAGATGTCTTCCAAAAATAAGCTTTCATTTTAATTAAATTTGCAGTTCATTACCGAGGGATACGCAGCCCACCTGGCCCAGCTGGAATACACCCATCGCTCCCGCCCTGCCAAGAACACCACCCGGATGGCTCTTCGGAAAGGCAGCTTTGGCCTCCCGGGCCAAACGGAATTCCTGCGCAAGAGGAACCACTTGCTGCGCACCATCTCCTCTCAGCCAGCCACGGTAGCCAGCGGAAGCAGTGGCTACAGGCCGGAGCGAACCCAGAGTCAGTCAGAGAGTGACCGGGAGAGGGAGAAGGAGCGCAGCCAGAGGAGCATGAGCCTTGCCACAGGGTGCTGGGGCCGGAGCACAGCCTCCAGACTGGAGCCGGGGGGCCTGGGGCAGAAGTAGGGCAGCCAGAAGGCAGCAGCAGGAGGCAATTGTGCATGGCAGCAGCAGCAGCAGCGGAGGTGAATCAACCGAGGCCTGTGGTGTGGGGTAGTGGGGCAAACATGGTGCTACTCGTTGCCAGAGAGGCGGTCATAACTTTATGAGGCGATAACAGGCTGGTTCCCCCCCCCTCCATGCAAAACATACAGGCCTTGGGGACGGGGGCACTGGGTTTTTGCAGAGCACTGTGCAAAGGGGAACAAGAAAACTGCCTTTTCAAGCAGAGGGGCATCAGGAAGGGGAAGATGAATACTTCGGCAGCTCCTGGGTGCAGCTTTTTCCTGCCCCCCCCCCTTTCTCACCCAGGTTTGGTGATTGTAAATATGTGCCTCCACAGCTTCTTAGCTATCGTTAAAGAGGCAGCGGAGGGAGGGGGTGCCCCAGTGCCATGTGTGGGCAGAACTGGAGGAGTCAGTCAGGGGAGCCACAACTGTGGGTTTGTTCTGCTACCTGAAGTGAAGGGAGCTGCATCCTGCCACCACTTTGAAATAAGTTGCTCCACTTCTGGAATTTGGAGAGACTCGGGTTGGAGACAAGGAAGAGTTCAAGACAAGCAAAGGATGCTTAGAACACACTTCCATTCTGCTAGGAAGCAAAGTCATGTTGGCAATGGCTAATTCAAGGCATCTTTGGTGCGAGAAGCATGGGATCCGATTAGCAGTTGGTTTTATTTGGGTACAATTTCCTATGATTATTTTTAAGCGAACATCTTAAAAAAAGGAGGGAAAACAAAAACCAGATTTTGGAAACTGGTGGATTGTACTATCTGCTGCTTTCTGCTCCTCGGTGTGTGAGGGAGTGGACAGGGTGAAAGAAGTTGGGCAGTTATCCAGTTTCTACTTTTGGAAAGTACCAACAGTTAGTTTCAAGCATCTAGGAAACAAATAGCAGAGTGCTATTTTTGCTCAGCCTAAAAAAAGCGAAGTCCAAATTCTTCCCCACTCTGCCCACTTCTTTTCTGCCTCTTGACCCTCTTCAGAAGGGAGTCCGTCCTTCTTTCCAACTTTTGCAATGGCTTTCAGCAGAGGATGTAAATTTTGCTTTTCTTTTTAACTATAGTTATGCAACTGTAAAACCTCATTGTTTTTATTTGTTTTGCACTGATAATTTTTAGAAAGGAGGCCTATTACTATTTTATGAAGCTACACCCTCCCTATTTATAGCACATGACAGTCAAATGTTGCTAAGCCAGGATGCACACATGCACACACACAGGACTTTTCCCCCACCAACAATGTAAGGAGATTTAAAAAGAACAAGTGCAACAAATTGAGAGGTACAAATCAAGGGAATGTGATTTTGAAAAGGAGAGGAAAGACATACGGTATCTTAAATTTCCCTAACTACTCTCTGTACAGGAGTTGCAGGTTTGATGGTTTGAATTTGCTGCAAAGTTCTGTGAAGTACATTTGTGAGCTCTGCCCCGAGTTCTAAAGAACATGCTTGGTTTATAACACTTTATAGTAGCCGTTTGAGAATGGGAGTGAATCACAAGGGAACATAGGCCTACAAGGAAGGGTCTGCAAAATTTCCCTAGCCACCATCATGCCACCTCACCCTGCAGATTCAGTTTCCAGCTGTTGCAGAACACGGTTAGCCTGAGATAATGGACTAGTTCTCCAAGAGTTTGGGTTGCCCTTTCTTGCCTATAGCTTCTGGCATTTTTTATATTTGCACAGGTGTGCTTCTTTGTTCAGTGTTCCACTTTATACGTAAAACATTTCCCCCCTAGACCAACAGCTCTTTCATCATTTCTTCTTTTCAATACCAAGACTCGGCAGCACTGTGAATTACAGCCTCTTTCCAAGCCACGAGGCTCAACAACTCACCTGGACATTTAAAAAGCTACTTTGCTACATGGGTTTCAACACCAAATTTAAAATGGTGTGCTCCATCCATATGGATGTTACTGTCTAAAATCCATTTATTTATCCATGGAAACTGCTGCTCTTTTCAAATGAAGCTTGCAATTCAACTCCCAACATTTCTTAAATGGTTGATGATGAGCCATACTGCAAGATTATAAGCCTCTTGTCTCAGATGAAGTCAACAAGAAAATCTTGGCGAGTTTTTACTACTTTTCTTTTTTTTAAAAAAAAAACACACCAAGCACTATTGACTTCCCTTTCTCCTCAGTCTAGCTCTTTGCAAATATACATCAAAAAATGAGCGGGTAGGTATTTGACATGCAGAATCCATATGGATTGCATTATAGCTCCTTGCTAGCTCAGTGTATCATCTGACCATCATCGCTAAAACAGACTAGGCGGCCACATGATCTGGATTTGATTTTCATTGATTTGGCCTCTTCCCTGAACAGTCAAGACATGACATGTACATTATTCAAGCTTTGAGATGTTCAGTGGCTCCTTTTTAGTGTGTGTGTGTGTGTGTAGATAGTGTAAAGGAAAAAAACAATGTAAAATGCCTGGATACGGGTTGAGGAGGAAGTGGGTGGTATATATATATATAAATATATATAAATATATATGCAGTGAAAGTAATTTATTTTATGTACAAAACCCATGTCTGGAGGGAAATAAACCTTCAGGTTTTGTTAATATTTCAAGGCCTAGCTTCCCCTCCCCCTTAATGTACAACAGACTTATTTTATGGACCAAGTTCAAACTGTCAAAGGATGCTAAAAGAAATCTTGTCATTGCCTCTCACCAATCCATATTTGAAACGAATGATCCGTAAGAGGGACAGTCATTCCTGTGTGCACCCCCCACCCCACCCCTTGGCCAGGCGTCTCCTCTCTTTCAGCCATTCTCCCTGTTTCTTTTCAAGGTGGTTGTTTTGTATGTGTAAGGGGATGGGGGTGATTCTTCATTCTTCTTTGCCATTGTAATAACTTTGAATTAAGTGAGCGGTGAGCAAATGACATCATGGCTGGAGGCTTCTTTCATTTTTTTAAGCCCTCCAGGATGCCACCATTCTGGTCCATGACTTATGTGTGCATACCCCTCATGTGTTGTCCTTGATGTTGAAAGCTGAACTTGCTACTCTGGCATT
Organism: Zootoca vivipara; assembly: GCF_965207765.1. Taxonomy (NCBI): domain Eukaryota; kingdom Metazoa; phylum Chordata; class Lepidosauria; order Squamata; family Lacertidae; genus Zootoca; species Zootoca vivipara. Next base: position 4,373,475 of record NC_142599.1, read on the forward strand.
AAACAAACAATAGCAATAGCTTCCTTAGAAAGTACTGTGGCTCCCTCTGGAATGAATCTGGAGAGCAGCGTTCGCCATCCCACTGGAAATGCAATGACTGATTTGTGGAATCTGAAGCCATCTGTATTTAATGCTGTAGCCTCAGTGATTGTCTTTCCTTGAGATCAGTGCCCCAGATCCAGTTTATACCTTAAGGGCCAGTAAGAGGCAGGAATGCCCCTGGAAAGGGCAGGTCTGCTATCTCCTGCTCTGGGAACCTCAAGTGTGCAGACTTGCTCTCAAGAGTCTACTCAGCCGAGTGAATGGATGAGTGGTCAGGGAGAACAGTTTCAGTACATTGCGTATATTAGAGCCACCTGGATGTGCCTAGAACTCGGCCAGTATGATGATCAGCCTTTCCCAACCTGAGACCTTCCAGATGTTTTTAGCTGCAAGGCCCAGCCAGCCAAGGAACAGGTAAAACTTGCACTTTTTGTCTTGGGATCACATAACTTCTGTTTGTTGTTGTCTTTGAAGTATGTTTTGCAAGTAATTTGGACTCTGAAGTGGTTTCCTCTTTTAAAAGGCGGGGGGATATATTGGGGTGATATTTGAGGAAAGGAGTGGTCAGGAGATCAGGAACTCCCCCCCTGCAAATATTTAGAGGAGCTTGCACCAGCAACCTGGCGTTTGGGTGGCATTTAGAATCCCCAAGGGAGGTTGGACAAGTACATGGAATCAAGTGTTCTGTCCACATCTCCCCCATCCTCCCCCCATAAACCAAGGAACTTTGCATAATGCAGCGTTGTATGGTTTACATCATATATTCACACTGCACAATTTGAGCTGCCTTGGCACAGAACAAGAATTTTGCTGAGTTTGGGTCTATTTTTTAACATAGACTTAATTTACTCTTTTCAGATGTTCCATAGCAACAGACCTTGTGTTTGGGGGGAGGTTTTGCAGGGTAATTTGGTGCTGAAATGTTTAAACTTGGCTAAAAATGTTTAGAGGCATCACGTGGGACTAAACTTTCATTTCTTTTAAGCCAAAAAAGGCAAGCTTCTCATCCATATGGCTGCAGATGGGAGGGGGAAAGCCTAATGCTCTGAAAAGCCAAGGTGGGTGTGGAGTTTAATAAAGCTTACCTCTGCACAACCCCCAAGCTTGCCAAAGCATGCTAAATTTTGGAAAGCTCCTAAAATGTTTGCAGTATGAGAAAACAAATGAAACTAAAGCACACACATAGGTTCTAGGTGGCATTCCTATGACACAATCTTATGCATAATTACCCAGACGTAATTTCCATTGCATTCATTGGCCTTGCTCCACATTACTCCCTGGTAAGTGTGTTTAGGATTGCAGCCTTAGATATCAAAACATTACAAAAGGGCACTGACAACACCAGCCTGCTGGAATGAAGCAGATCTAGATGGTGGGGAGTCTATCTAAGAACCCCAGAATTCCATTCAAAGAAAAGTAGGATATAAATGTACAAAACAATCAATGGTTTGATGGAAAAAGAGGCCCGACCTGTTGTATACATTCTTCCCAAACAAGATAGCTTCCCTGTAATTTGCACTGGGGCCGGATTGTTAGCATCTTTTGACAATGCAACTTTAATTTTGATGAACGTTTTGTATCTTAAAGCTAGCTCAATGGTTGTCTACCAAAAGGCAGGGTGGGGAGCAGAGTTGGTTACGAACAAAACCCTCTTCCCCCCAGTTTTATCCCGGACTTTACTGGAGTCATCTCTCTTGTTCAGGTATTTAGCACCATTGCTGCCGTTTTTCCTGTTAGTTCCAAAAGCATTACGGTTTTGTCTCCCTCTCCTTCATCACTGAGACCCCCACCCCACACTTCTTTCTCCTCCCTGACTGTTATTCTGTATTCAACAATGTTCATTCTGTTGAATGAGGGGGGCAGGCTTTTCAAAGATTCGGCTGGAGGGGCAGCACTCCAAGAAGGTTCCCTATGGAAAGGTCACAAGGGCAAATCAGCCCAGAGTCCAGCTACCTGCGTTTTGTGTCTGCATGATCCTGTCTGTCTCCTTGCTCTTGTATGTGAGGACCACCCTCTTCCTTGTTGTTCCTGCCGCCTCGTTCTGCCGCCTGGTTGTGCTTTGTATATGGTTATCCCTTGTACGTTAACACCAATTAAAAGAAATGGGAAGGCTCTCTTGCTGTGTCTGCTTCTTTGCAAAGTCCACCAAAGGCATAAAGCTTCAAAGCGACTTGCTTTCAGAGGCCAAGAAAGTAGCCCTGAAGCATCAGACCAAATCCCAGCATTCTGTCTTTATAACAGCCAGATTTTGGGGGGGAATGCACAATTGGGACGCCATGGCAATGGGCTTCCCTTCTTGTTTTTTGTCTCCAGATAATAAGGCACAAAGAGCCTCTCTACAGAGCAATGCCATTAAGCCCAGGGGCAAGGAACCTTTTTCGGCCTGGGAGCCACATTCTCTTCTGAGCGACCTTCCAAGGGCCACATGCAAAAGTGGGTGGAGCCATGTAAATTTTACCTTTATGCATTTGTTTCTACATACCCATAACACCCCTATCTCTCCTCCAAACAGGCAAGAGAGGTATTAGGAAAATCAGGGGTCACATCCACACTCAGTTATGAAGCTCACTGGGTGACTGTAGGCCAGTCACTGCCTCTCAGCCTAACCTACCTCACACTCACAGGGCTGTCGTGGAGTTCAGATGAAGAGCTGGAGGACCATGTACACCACCTTGAGTTCCTTGGAGAAAGTGGGATATAAATATGATAGCTACATAAATATTCAGGGGGCAAAGCAGGGCCATTGAATGGCCTGAAGACGCAGTGTGTTTGGCCTGGCTCAATTTCTGAGGGCCAGTTGATGAGACCTGGACTCACATGTGGCCTCCAGACCTGAAGTTCATCATCATTCCTGCACTAAGCTATTATGGCTAAGAGTTATAGTAATATTTTGGTGCCCTGCATGATATTAATGCAACAACCAACTACCCGTATTTTTCGCTCCATAGGATGCATCTGACCATAGGACGCACCTAGTTTTTAGAGTAGGAAAACAAGAAAAAAAATTTTTTTGCTTTCTTGAATTGTCCTAGGCATAGCAGCCAACTCCTAGAGGCCTAGGTGCCTCCCCCCCCCCATTAAATATTTGAGGAAGCTTCTTTTGCAAAGGGGGAAAGCTCAATTTTTTGAGGATCAGCTCAAAGTTGTGCAGCTTTTTTTGCAAATGGGAAAAGCCCTGTTTTTTTGGGGGGGGGGGTCAGCTCACAGTTGTGCATCTTTTTTGCAAAGGGGGAAAGCTCCATTTTTGAGGATCAGCTCAAAGTTGTTGAGCTTACCTTGCAAAGGGGAAAAATCCTGTTTTTATGGGGTTCAACTCACAGTTCTGCGGCTTTTCTAGGAAAGGGACCCATTTCTAGAGTTTCCAGACAGATAATCTAATCAGCCAGTCACATGTCACTGGGGAAACCAGCAGACTCCCTCTGCAGACAATTGAGGCCGGGGCGGGAAGGGAGCTAGCTCCCTTATCTCCCTCCCCGATCTCTTGCAATCAGCTGCTGAGCGGGTCCTTTCAACACTCTCCCTCTTGTTAGCCAAACAAACACGATCTGCCTTTCGCCCCTGGCCAATTCGGCTCCAGGGATAACGCATTCGCTCCATAAGACGCACAGACATTTCCTCTTACTTTTTAGAGGAAAAAGGTGCGTTTTATGGAGCGAAAAATACGGTAGTATGCAAAAGAATGAGAGAGCTTGAAATGCATTTAAATTAGAGCTGCTTGTCAGTAGGAATCAGTCTATTTCTGCCCAGTGTCAGGTTAGCAGATGTTCATTAATAAGTCTGTTCTGTCTTGTTTCCATAAGCAAAAACACAATTGTGCTGCACATTTATCCTAAAATGAGCATTTTGTATTGCACTGCATATTTTAACCTAAAATAAAAATTGTATATGCTTTTTGAGCACAGAGCAGTATTGAAAAAAATGGACAAGTGCAAAAACAATCCTAACTGCAATCCAATCTGTTTATCAGTTTGCGAAGTATGAATTGGTCCAGTCCTCTGGTGTCTCCACTTGTCAGGGAGGGGAAACAGCATCTCAGGTTCAAATCCCCCTTTCAGCCAGGAGGTTCAGATGCTGGGTTGGGCGAGTCCCAACTTCTCAGCACTACCTATTTTACGGAGCTGTCATGCAGTATGTGCAATATGGATGCATTTATACCCCACTCTGAATCACTGAAGCAAAGCAGGAAAGTTTTACTCAGTCTTATGTGCATGACTTTGGTTACATGTGACTGAGTCGGCAGTTCTTCTTGGTACAAACCTGTTCCCAGAACAGCACAAAATGATGCCCATCCTTACACTGAACAAAATCTGTGTCCCTTACTATAATAAACAGGTGATACCCTAAGACAGACAAGATGGGGAAGGCTGTTATAATGAACAGGCCTGGTAATACCTGCATCAGCAAGCCTGTGTAAGTTGATGACATGACATTTACTACCTGGAGCAACCTAGACGCTACCGGTTAAATAGGAGTGCTGTGATTTTGCAAAACAAAGACCACACCCTTAAAGGGCACAATCCAGGTAAAGTGAAGCATTTTTTTTTAATGAGTGTTAGTTTCGATGAAAAAGAGTTAAAGCAACAATTCATGCACTTGGCTCTTCTTTGGAGGAATAAGGGCAAAGTGTGAATTATTGTTCAGCACTGCGTAAATAATTAACAGGATATAATTAAAATGAATTTCACACAAACATGCCTGACGTTTGTTTGATTACCAAAAGTTGGTGAGTAAACAACCACGGCCAGCTCCTACACGGTGTTGCCTCAGGAGAGCTGCTTAACAATTCCCTTACCATACCTTTAAGGAAAGGGGTGGGTGTGGGGTCTAGCATCCCAGCAACAACACTGTTGCTCTAAGGGTCTCTGGCAGACTCAGCATGCTTCCCCCCCCCAACATTTTGGCATTGTAGCCTTTCTCATCCCCCCCCCCAACTTAATCAACTGCTCGTGCCAGTAACATGCACAGTTTAAACCTCTGCAACAATCCTACCACAGTGTTGCCCTGAGAACAGAGATTTAAACCTCTCCACCTAACCCGGTGCTTCAATAAAGAAATAACCATCATAGTGATGGAGATGTTTTGTGTACCTGTGTGATTGTGTATGTGTGTGTGTGTGGTGTGTCACAGGCATGCAACCCTCAGAGGATTGGCAATGTTTGGCACTCGGGCCAAAAACATTTGGCTACTCCTGGCATACAGAGATACACCAAATATGTAATCTGCCCAAATGGAGCCTGGAAACAAAGCAAAGCAGCATGGACAGAGTCGCTCCTGAAAGGATGACATGCTTGCCAATTGCATAGCTGTTGGCACAAGGACGCACGAGGGCCCTCTAGCAAGGAAGCAAATTGTGTGGTGCCCTTAAAGGGTCAAGGCTTTGAATTTCCCGTGAACACAGCAGGTGTCAGCACTTTTCAGAATCCAGAGCTTAATGCAACATATCTAGCTAACGCTGCAGCAGAAAAGTGTTACCATGTAGACCTGTTAAGGAAGCCTCAATGCATTCCTGTTCCTGTATTAGGTAGGTGTAAGTGTGAAGCTGGAAACCAGAACAGCCTGATCTCACCACTATGGTGCCCTTCTGCCCTTAGGCAGAGGCTGAGTTGTCGGGCTAGAGCACAAGAAAAGGTGAGACAGCAGCAGAACTTGGCTGACCAGCCACCTCGCCAAGCCCCACGCCTGAGCAGATGCTGCTCAGCTAGAGATGCTAGAGGGGCACAGCAAGAGTGGACCTGTGTGAGAACTGCATGCCCTTACCCTGCTCTAACTCTTCCCAGCAGAACCCAAGAGCATGAAACACCCTCGGCCTGGAGCAGGAGGAGGTAGGTTGCAGCTGCTGGTGCTCCCCCTACTTCAGCAATAGATGTAGAGCTGTACTCTAGCTGCTTCCTCGCCCCTTGATTTTGAGGTTTCAGAGCCTAGACACCATGAAGCCAGCTAGGAAGTAGCTGGGCTGAGCTTTAGAAAAAAAGTCCCCTCCCACACAGGATAGAGGCAAGAAGCAGGATCAAAACCAGAAGCCTCCAGCCCACTTTGCACTTGGTCCATCTGCCTTGGAGGCAGGCAGAGCAATAAAAGCATTGCTGTCAGACTTCCATCGCTTCCTTTCCAGTGACCTGGGTCTTCTGTTTTTGCTCACTTCCCTTTTGCTTTGGGATAATTATTTTCACGGTTTTTCACTGCTAAGGGAGGTGCCTTGATGAGGAAACATGCTGGAGGCAGCAATCGGAGAGCCTCACAGGGGAGAACTGCAAAACAGAAGGATTTGTACTAGGAGCTGATGAATCTGGGCATCTTCCTGCCCCAGCAGTTCTCAGTCCTGATGGCACTGGCATGCATATTCCATGGGGATGGGTGTTGGGCGGGGGGAGTGCGGTGCCTGGTTTTGGCAAAGCTGCTGCAGCTGGGAATAAAACCATCTCTGAAGACCATCCTGTTATCACTGCAGCATCCCCATCCTCGCCTGGAAGGAAAGGCCATCTCCCCGCGTGGCGTGCTGTGAAAGAAGGTAGATGCAGTAAAGGTCTGTAAATCGTATCAGTCTTTGGTGCACTTTCCAAGTTCTACTCTGAAGTTCTATTCTTTGAAGGGGAACAGCATCAATGCCCCCACACTCTGCAGGCTTCTTAGGAAGGAAGGAAGGAAGGAAGGAAGGAAGGAAGGAAGGAAGGAAGGAAGGAAGGAAGTTCTCATCTAGGATATGAAAAAGCCTTGATCTACAAACTGATGGAAACAAAGGCAAAGAGGACCTACATGGGAAAGTCTCAGCAACCCAAAAGTCAGCTTATTCTCTCTCTTAGCAATAAAACTGCTAGCATATTTCCAAAGCTAAGCAGGGTCTGGTATGGTTTCAAATTGGATGGAGGACTACGTGTCGAGATTCTTGCATTGCAGGGGGTTGGACTAGATAACCCTTGGGATCCCTTCCAACTCTACTGTTCTATGATTCTATGACACTGAAGTCAGTGGAACCCTTTAGGGGAGTTAATAAGTCACAGAACAGCTATAACCAAAACCCAGCCTACAAAGCCCAGCCTTGTGCTCTAAATATTCAAGTCTACAGTTGCCAGATTACATCCATTAGATTCTGCAATAATAAATGGCCACATACCTTGTTAATTTCTTTATGCCTCTCCTTAGTAACGATCTCCTCAAGGACCTCGCCATCACCTTTAATAAGCCTGGAATTGAAACTCAGATTGTAGTCCTGGCCAACTTGCACGAACAGTAGATGTCTACATGCCCTTCATATCAACAGAGGGGGCCATAGCTCCCTGCTTTGCATGCAGAAGGTCCCTGATTCAACCCCCAACTGATTCAACCCCAGGAACACTGGAGAGCCTCTGCCAGTCAGTGTAGATAATACTGGGCCAAGAGGACCAGTGGTCTGGCCAGTATGAAGCTGCCTCCCGTAGTTAAGAATGTGAGAATGGAGGGATTGCCTTGCTGCAATGGGGCCAGCCACAAAGAATGCCAACTCAGCTGCAGCAGAAAGAGCAAATTCCAAGCTAGAGATTATGAGGGGTAGGGTTAAAAGTAGGGCTGTATTCAACAAAGTACTACTCGGAGAAGAACCATAATTGTCATTCATTTCAAATGGTCTTCTCTGAGTATGACTAATGCTGTATACAATCCACAGCTACGGTACCAGTGTCATGATGCACTCCTCCCTGTTTACGGCACAGACACACTTGGACCAAACCCCAAAGGGATCCTGTGAATGGTGCAGGAAAGGGGACACAACATAACTGGAAGTCTGGAGCACCTTCCCTACATTAGGGGCTTTTTAATTTAGGACAGGGGTTCCCAAACTAAGGCCTGGGGGCCGGATGCGGCCCAATCGCCTTCTAAATCTGGCCTGCGGATGGCCCAGGAATCAGCATGTTTTAACATGAGTAGAATGTGTCATTTTATTTAAAATGCATCTCTGGGTTATTTGTGGGGCATAGGAATTCGTTCAATTTTTTTTTCCAAAATATAGTCCGGCCCCCCACAAGTTCTGAGGGACAGTAGACCGGCCCCCTGCTGAAAAAGTTTGCTGACCCCTGGTTTAGGAAGAAAAGGTTCATAAGCTGAAGAACATCGCTTCTTCACAGTCCAGTTCCCCATTTGTAAAATGGGACCAACAGTCACTGAGCACATGGTGATGTTGCAAGGGGAAAATAAAATAAAGTGTATAAGCTCTGTCTGGGGTGCTTTTAAAATGATACTATTAATCGGGGTCAGCATTTGCAAAAATAAACTGCCAGTGAAGGAACTTAAGAACAGAAAATACAAAGAGCTCTGTTAAGAAACTGAACTATGTGGTTGTTTCAGAGGAAAATGCAGATACAGGAGAGAAAACCCAGAGGGTCTACATAAATTGAACTTAGTGATGATCTTCTAGTGACATATCCCCCCCACACACACACACCTTGTTCTTCCTGTTTCAGGGTCAACGACTCTCCTTATCACACTCTGCCTGGCGTCCCATTCCTCTTTTGTCATAGGCTTCATTGCTTGGATGCGGGATTTCTGCTCGTCCGTCAGGGCTGAGAGGCAGAAAACAGTGGTCTCACCAATAGCCAGAATGCTCTGGTATTACCACTGGTAGGGAGAGCATTTTTGTTGCTCAATCCCACGGAAAAAAAGGCCCCTCCAGTGTGTTCAAAAATCACTGCACTTTCTATATCCTACCAGTTAAAAATACAAATAGCTTAGTAATGATTTTTTAAAAAAATCCATCTACTAATAAACAAACTTACAGAAAATTGATCTAATTAAGGTCACTATTGCAAAACTGCAACAGTCATTTTGCCGCTCATTAACCAACAGTGTTGTCACTGTTTTTCAATCCGACCTTGCCTGGGGGAGGATCTTACCTGGCCCGGAGTCTCCCAGCGTCTCTTTCTGCCACTGGTCCAGGGAAGGTCCAGGGACTACCTCTGCCTTTGTTTCTCCCTCTTTCTCCCTCCCCTTTGATTTATTCTTTGCTTTCTTCTTGGTTTTCCTCTTCCTCTTCCTCTTTTGCTTTTTATCTTTCTCTTTGCTTAGCTTCTTCTTGCTCTGCTTCCTCCTTTTGCGGTTGGATTCCTCGTTGCCTGACACATCTGGAGAGGAATCAGAAGAGGAGGACGATCCAGAAGACAAGGAGCTGGTCTCGGAGGAAGAGGAGCTGCTGCTGCTGCTGCCTCTTCTCCTTTTCTTCTTCTTCTCCTTCTCTTTCTTCTTCTTTTTCACTGGAACCAAGCATCAATCAGAAGTCACCAGGGTATCTATCATGTTGCAATACATCACCAGGACTGTTACCCAAAGGGAGAAAAAAAACTGAGGGAATTCTCTTTTCCAGCCCTGGACAGAACCCAGAACTGGAACTTGTTGAGTGGCTTAACTGCTATGGCTTCACCTCCAAGAATAAGCTAGGTATTGTAGCTGGGGTTGGGGAGACAACTAGTTTAGTGTCTCCACGGGATTCTTTGCCTGGGGTCGGGGCAGCCAGGACATATTTCTAACCCATTAATATGGTTTGAATCTGCTGCATAGATGTGGCTCTGAAGTTAGTGCCCAGCAAATGATAGTCAGAGGCGCTGATTTTAAGACACACCTGGCAGCTGGCAGTGTGCAGCCATCACTCGCTTGAGGCACAAAGCTTAAGAAGGCAATGTTTGAAACCCTGATGGTTCTGGTGGGAAGTTCTGTGAAAGCATAATTAAAAAAAATTAATAGCCACAGGAGAAATACTCTGCTCTGCAGGCTGCATTCTACACAAATGTCTTCATCCTAAGCAAACAAGGGGACCATGGTGGAGGGTGAGGGGAGCAGCCTCAATGACCAGAAAGTGACAATAGCTCCCCCAGGAAACTGCACTACTGGCCAACACTGGCAAATGCTACCCCATCGAGAGATCAGAGTTCTGCATTTCTTAGGCAGGCATGGCCAACATGCGCTCAATCACTGGTAGATCATTGGCTCTCCCCAAAGAAGCTGAACAACTGTGGCTCCCCTAAACAAAAGCTCAACATTTTACCTCTTCCCTGAAAAAACTCAACAACTTTGACCCAAACGCCCCCCAAAATGGGCCTTCCTCCTTCCTAAAAAAGCTCAGCAACTTTGACCTGAACCCCCCAGTTTTTAATTCTGTGAGTAGATCGCAGTCTCTTGGGAGTTAGCCAGTTAGTCTTAGGCCAGTGCTTCAGAAGCAGCTGACACCCTCTCCCACATCCTTACCTTCTTTGCTGGAGGCTGAGCCCATCTGGACCCGGGGGGGCTCAGATCCTCTTTTGCTGGCAGGAGACAAACTCCTTATCCTCCCCTGGGATTCTTTGCTGCTTTTCCTCCTTTTCTTCTCCTTCTCCTCCACATCTCGCCTGCTCTGGGAGTCGCTTCGGCTCCTGCTCCGAAACCTTTTCCTTGCCTGGCTGTGAGCCATCATACTCTCAGGTCTGTTCCAAACAATGAGATCTGTTTACTTGCTTGGCTACCTACGACCACCCTTCCCTTGAAGATCACACTCAGTCTTACTCAAGTTTCAAACCAGCCAGAAGTAAATGTCCATTCAGAAAGGGCATGGTTAGGGAAATTTGATCTTGCAAGGAGAATAGCAGCATCCCATCCATGTTGCTAGTCCCCAGGAGAGCTGCTCTCAGAGCCAAGGATTGCACTTCGGTCTATTCAGATGTGAAGCCATGGCATATAGCTATCTAATCTTTCCTTAGCCATTGAGGCTACAGGTTACTGCCAAGACCCTGAAAGTTCTATACATTAATTCTATGCCAAGTGGTTCATTCTTTAAAAAGAACCACTAGGAGGGAGAAGCTGTGACCCTCCTGAAGCTCCTAGACTACAATTCCCACCATCCCTGACCACGCAGGCTGTGGCTGATGGGAGCTGGTGTCCAACAACTGGAGGGCCACATCCCTGCCCTACATCCTGACACAATATCTTTGCTAGCCTTTCATGTGCCACAATGGGGGGTCAGTTTTTTTTCTTTTTAAAGCTTGGGAACCTTCCTCAGATTAAAGCAGCCTTGGGGTTAGGCAGCCAGGGCTGGTTCTCTCAAGGCAACTTCTCTCCTTAGTCGACTGGAGGAAATGTAAAAATAAAATAACCACAATAATTCATTAATCATTAGCTTTGGGTAATTTCTAATGCACAACCCTCTTTTTTGTAACACAAGAGCAGTTTAATTTTATTGTCTTCTTTAAATTGGCTGTTGCCGTTTCAGTTCGTTGTTTTAATTTGCTGTAGTACGTTTGCCTGATCTTCTTTTTCTTCATTATAACTGTACTTTTTGTTCCCTACTACTTTGTAAGTCGTTTGGGTTGCCTTAGGCAAAATTAAGTGACTAACAAATCTTAATAAAAATAATAAGCCACTCCGGGAACACAAATATGCGTTAACGTTGCTCTGACAAATCGTGCATCTACATATCTGCGCGCGCACACACACTTCCGCCCCCTTAACACCCAGGCGCGCGTCGACCCTTTTAAGAAAACCCGCACGGTTTCTGCTGCCCTTCAAAGCCTTTCCACCCAATCCCGGCGCTCCGTCTCCCCCTCCCTCTTTCTAAGCCCCGCCCCCTGTCAGATAAGGTCTCCGTCAGGCAGCCAGGGCGCATGCGCACTGGATGCCTGCTCGCCAGAATCTTTGCGGAACGAATTTTGTCCCGTCCCGCCGGACTCACCCAGCCAGGTCAGGGCCTCGCCAACGAGATGAACACGGCGCGGCGTGCGGAGGTTGGGTTTTTGCAGAGGTTGGGTTTCTATGACTGGGCTGCGCCTCCGCAGCCCCGGAAACCGAGCGGGGCCCCCCAGCAACTGTTTCGATAGTTTCCTCGGCGACTTCCTGTCTGCGCCTCGTCCGTTGCCATGAAATGTCCGGCGGGGAAAACAGGCCAAGCATCTTGGTTCCCAGCCTCCCGAAAACCCCTTACCTGAAGCACCGCTGGGCCGCCCAAGTGTTGTTGGGCTCCAGCTCCCATCAGCCCCAGGCGCGAATGGTGGGAGGTCAGTCCAACATCTGGAGGGTGCCGAGTGGCCCAGGGGGATCCCTGCAACCAAAAAAATCGGGGGAAGCGGAGGCGAAGGAAGCCAGCGAAGAGCGAGGACCCCTGTTTTATTTCTGTCCATTTTTAAGGGGGGGGGGGAAATATGCTTTTGTGTTCTGTACGTGTTTGTTCAAAAATATCCAAGCGTTCAAGAACAAAAATCATAAAAAGAAGCATAAAATAAAATTGTAAACCACTTTGTGGGGTCAGTTTAGATCAGAAGGTGGAGTGTGCATCTTTTAAAATAAATATTATTAAAAATGCAGCAGTATAATCCATATTTTTAACAATTGGCAAAACATGCATTTAGTAGTTACTTATTACATTTTTATCCCACCTTTTCATCACAGAACTCAAGGCAACATACTTTTTTATCCTTGCAACAATACTGTAAGGTAGGTTAGGCTGAGCATAGCCCAGAATCTTGCAGCAGACTTTGAGTCAGCAGTGGTTCAAGCATGGATTTGAACACTAAATAAACAAACAAACCAAAACCTGCTATATCCCTGTTTAACACTCTTCTTTGTTAACCACAAAGGCTTTACTATAATGATTTTGTACAGTACACTCTAAGGTACAGTATGTCTACTCGGAGGCATGCACCATTGAGTTCAATAGGGCTTCCTCCCAGGAAAGTGTATATAGGATTACATCCTTTAATTAGTCCAGCTCTTATACCAACAGTGAATATTTGGGTCCTGCTTCTTCAGTTTGGTTATTTCTTCCACACAAAACGCAACAAAATAGAATTTATATTCTGTACCACTATTATCTTACCCTTGACTTTAATGAAAATATGCTATAACTTCCATGCATGTCAAACTGTACCGCAGTGGGTTGGTGAAAGGACTCTGTATTGTTGTTGAAAACAGCCATTTTAGCAATTGCCATGGGGATTTGGCTACAAATATAATGGCCAGATGTGATTTTGACAAAGAATAAAGGGTAAAGGGACCCCTGACCATTAGGTCCAGTCGCAGACAACTCTGGGGTTGCAGCGCTCATCTCACTTTACTGGCCAAGGGAGCCGGTGTACAACTTCCAGGTCATGTGGCCAGCATGACTAAGCCGCTTCTGGCGAACCAGAGCAGCGCACGGAAACGCCATTTACCTTCCCGCTATAGCGGTTCCTATTTATCTACTTGCATTTTGACCTGCTTTCTAACTGCTAGGTTGGCAGGAGCTGGGACCGGGCAACGGAAGCTCACCTCGTCGCAGAGATTCAAACCACCAACCTTCTGATCGGCAAGCCCTAGGCTCAGTGACAAAAAATAGAGTGGGACAAAAATATAATTGACTCAGAACACCGACATTTCAAAACACACACTCCATTCTCTCGCCCCACTCCCAAGGAAATTAATGGTGCTGGAGATTTTTTTGCCTCCTTTCATCAGGTTACTTTTGCATATTAATAAATTTGTGCAGATTAATGTTCAAAGTGGACATTTGATTGCCTCTATAGTCATGCTGGCCACATGACCCAGAAGCTGTCTGCGGACAAACGCTGGCTCCCTCGGCCTATAGAGCAAGATGAGCGACTGTGTACCTTTACCTTTTAGAGGCTTGCACCAAGCAAAGACAGCTGTGAGCTGGCCTCTGAATTGGAAATTGTATGAAATTAGTTTGCTGGGAAATCAAGGTGTTGTTTAGTCCTTTAGTCGTGTCCGACTCTTCGTGACCCTATGGACCAGAGCATGCCAGGCACTCCTGTCTTCCACTGCCTCCCGCAGTTTGGTCAGACTCATGTTGGTAGCTTCCAGAACACTGTCCAACTGATCCTTCCACATGGTGGCTGTCAACTGTAAGTCACACAAGACATCTAGCATGGGTTCCAATCCTCATGTCTTCTTCTTCTTTGGCGATCACTCGTAGCTGAGTAAGATTGTCTTCCATAACTACGGTTTCAACAAGGAGTCCGTAAGTGACTGTGGAGGCCAATTCTGGATCCGCACGTCCTTCCACAGTGGGGACATTGGTTTCCGGGTGGGACTGTTGGCTACAATGCACCCCCTGGAACCACCTTTCCCTGGAACCCAACAAAGAGCTCCTTAACTCCCTTTCTCACCATGCACATAATAGGCTTCCGTAAGGGCTTTCCCATTTTGCACTTCCAGCGCTTGTTGCTGCCTGCATCTTGTCTAACATGAGCCCCTCCAAAAGATGGCACATACAAAATGAATTGCCCATCAGGAATTTAGCTCCAGCATAATTGGCAAGCAAAGTAAGTTGGCATCATCTGCCTAGTCAGCAACCTGTAGTCTGTAGGTCTGTTTGCGCTAGCCACAGTCCCACTTTTTATTTCATGTAGTTGGCACTGATGCAAGGCTGGAAGAAGTCTCTCGGTGATTGCAGCAGTTGGAACAACCACCCAGCCAATCGAGATCCTTCTTGCTACTCTCAACACTATTGCCAATTCACCTTTCTCTGTCTGAACTGCCACCTGCTTTTTCTTATTCTTTAAGCTACAGAAAACTAAGGCAATGCAGCCGGCAGCTGCTGGTTTTTATGTGCAAAACAGAAGAGGCCTCATGATTTTTGCCTGTGTTTCAGCTTGCATGACTCGGGTGGATAAAAAGGGGATGCAGAGCTGTAGGGCCTACTTTCAAAAACAGAAAAAGTCCTCCCTAAAAGGGTAGCTTTGTTTGCTTTAGCAGTGGTGACAACTGCATTACAATGGTTCAGACAGGAAAATCACAGCCTGGTTAGAAGGATAATAAAATTGGCTCCTGCCTTTTTGAAACTGCCACGTTTTTAGATAAGTCCACAAGTCAAGTCCACCATACAAGAATGCCCCTCACTCCCATGGTTAGGTTGACTCTGCCTAGCCTCAGAGGAGGGGAGGAAGTCACATCTATAGGAGTAAGCCTCCATGTAGGCTTGACAATATGGTAGCCAGGCCCAGATTTGCTCTCCTGCTCCTGTTGACAAATACCTGCTGTGTGCCACCCTTACTGCAATATAGCCACCTGTCTTTTAGGGATAAATGCTGATTTTTACAATCTGTGATCACAACCATAGCGTTTTGATTAGCTGTTGTGGCATCTGCTTCTGCATAACCTTTTCAGTTACCTTTTCAGAGTGTGTTCAATGCTTTAATGTATGACACATTCTCTCAGCTTGGCCAACAGAAAACAGCTTGGGGGCCACTGCCAGTATTGTTATCAGCCACTCTAGCAATGTCTTCACTGAAATCAAGGCACAGGATTTGCCGCACATCACCCCACTATGTTAAGGAGCACACATCCACAGTCTCAGGCTGTACATTTTCAGAACTCCTGGTGAAGCCATCTCCAAATCCCTCTGCCTGCACCAATTCAGGCTCTCTGTTGCACATGGGGCAAAGATGATTCCGGACAAAGGACGATCGCATCCAGATAATCAGGTTCCAGCGCTCCCCAGAGGCGATAGGCAGCGCCCCGTGAATTTGTCCTCCCCGGTGGAACAAGCCATATAAGGGGACATGTTCAACTTCGATGTACTTTGGCACCGGGTTGGTGTCCTTGAAAAGGAACAAGAAAGATCACCATGTTATTATTATTTAGAATCATAGAACTGAAGAGTTGGGACTCTGAGGGTCATCTACTCCAACCCCTGCAATGCAGGAATCGCAAATAAAGCATTATAACAGATGGCCATCTAACCTCTGCTTGGAACCCACCACCTTCCAAGGGAGTCCATTCCACTGTCAAACAGCTCCAGTTGCAACATTCACACTTTTATAAATCAGGTGATCAATGCAGCATATTTAGTACTGTACTTGGGGAACTGTCTGACTGAGCTTATTATAACCCTTTCATGTTTTTCAGTTGGCTGAAGTCCAGCCATTCTCCCCTTCAAGACAATCCAGACCAGCAGTAGTCTCCTTAACACCACATACATACAAGTAGTAGTAGAAGTAGCTGAATTTTTATTACCTGCCCTTCACCCAAAGGTCCCAGGGCAAGTTACAGCAATGAAGGCACAATATTGCAAACAGTTTAAAACAGCTTTAAATTACAAAAATGCACATTTCGGGTGTCAAACGCCAGGGGGGTAAAGAGGTGCATCTTCAGAACTTCCTGAATGCTTTATAATGAAGGCACAGTGCTTCTCTGCGGAGGGAGTTTCACAGGTTAAAAGAGTTCAAGAGAAGCAGAGAAGGGTGTGCTGGATACTGACCCCCCCATGCTGCTTCCGTTGGAAAAGGGGCGTGGTTTAAGCAGCCCCGCCCCTTCCCATTGTGCCCCACCCCTTTCCCTGCAAGGGTCCAGGTGAGTGCAAAACACCTTGGGGTGCAGCAAGCTTGGGGGGTGGGGTGGCTGGAGGAGGATGCAATTCCAGTGGGATGATGCCAAGTGGAGATAGCAGGCAGAAAAGCTGCTGGGCAGAGAGGCATCCCCCCCCCCAAAAAAAATGAAGGGAGGTGGGTGTGCAGCTGAGCCCCCCCCCCCATTTCGAGTATTCTGGATAGCAATATGGATACTATAAACACATGCAGAAATACAAACGTTTCCTAAATTTCAGCAGAGTTTCCTGCATTCCAGGGGGTTGGACAATCTATTTCTTAATAGGTTCGATTGGGTTTGGTGCTTTCTCTCTGCATGTCATTCCTTGAACAGTTTCCTGTGCAAAGATAAGGCTTGCTTTCATTTTTTGGATTTTACCCCAGGAAATAAACTGCCACAGGGGCCAGATTAAACCGACCGGTGGGGTAAAATCCTTAAAAAACCTCAACAACTTCAATCCTTAAAAAAAGGTTAACAACTTTGGTTGTACGTTTGGTCGGCCCTCACGACCCTTCACTTCATCAAATCTGGCCCTCTTGAAAGAAGTTTGGACACCACTGACTTAGGGGCTGCCACAGAGAGGGCTCTCTTCCAGGCCACTGCCTGTTAGCAGCTACCTCTGCGACTCATGATGGTCCAGTAAAATGAGACTGCTTTGGATAAATGCATATTGGACAAATAGAAGGATTCCTTCACACGGCACATCTTTTGACATTAGAAACTCACCGCTGCAAGCTGTGGATATGGCAGATGGCTTAAGTGTTTTTGAAAAGACCTGGTTATCCCAAAGTTCATCAGCCCCAGGGATGGTCAGGGATGAATGAATTCAGCAACATCCAGAGGGCCACACATTCCTCGCCATTGGATTAAATGGAACCTTAGACCAAAGTCTACTGAGTTCTGCATTACTTATTCAATAGGGACCAAGCAGGGCAGGCGGGGGAGGCAGCAGGCTTTCTCTGTTGTTTCACCCCAGCAGCCAATAAGCAGAGTTATTATACTGCCGCTATACAGGGAAGTTCCATGTAACTATCATGGGTCTGTGCATAGCCAACATGGTGCAATCTGGGTATTCTTGGAATCGACCTCCCATCCAACTCCCAGGCAGTTATCAGGGATTATGAGAGTTGGGGTCCAACACACTGGTTTACCCCCCATCTTTTCTGTTTCAAGTCATCAACACATCTTGTGGCCGTGAACTGCATATGTTTCTTACAAATTCTGTAAAATAATAGGCATAATAAAAGTGAAAGTGAGCCATTAAAAGAAGAGGCACCTTTCTGAATTCAGCGAAATAGAGGTTGCCCTCGGTGAACTCTTTCCCCAGGGAAATGTTGAGAGTCACTTCCGCATTGTCGTAGTGGGAACTCAAATCCAGGTCTTCCTGCAAAGCGTATTTCACCACAAAGGCCTTATGGCTGTCCAAACAGCCTCCCCCACAGTCCGGGTAAAGCAAAGCTGTGAGGGGCTGTAGGTATTTTTCACGCAGAGAGGTGATGAAAGTTTCATCCAACCCAAGTTCGTTTAAGAGAACCTGCAGTGGGTGGTATATGAACATGCAAGAGAAAGAGTTAAAGGGAAACCAAACAGAATGCAAAATGAATATTTTTTAGCAGAAGGGTCAGGGCATTTTGCAGTGGTCAAGTTCTTGCGATGGCTAACAACTGTCCTCCATTTTCTAACATGCTGCATTCTCTCAATTTGGATAGTAAAGATTTGCTTCCTTGCCCAGTTAGGACATTAAGATCAACAAATCATAGAATCGTAGAATTGGAAGGAACCACAAGGGGCATCTAATCCAACCCTCTGCAATGCAGGAATAGTTTGCCCAGCATGGGGTTTGAACCCACAACCCTAAGATTAAGGGTCTCATGCTCTACTGATTTAACTATCCCAGCAGAGGAATAGAACCTGGTTCCACTGCCTTTTTAAATGTGTTGTGGGAGGGGGGATTATTGGCCTGTTTTTGTTCTTATTTTTATTATGTGTTTGTGTCTTTTATATTGCAGTTGTGAACCGCCCTGAGATCTATGGCTGAAGAGCAGTGTACAATTTTAATAAATAATAATATAATGGTAATAATATATAATTATAATATGGGGTGAGTCTAGGTAAGCATAATAATAACCTTAGCACTTTGTTTTTTTGTTTTTAGTTAGAATGTGCAGAATGCCCAAAAAAAGAAATACATAGACAAACAAAAAGTAAAGTACAACTTACACATATAATAATTGAACCCAACCCCATGACAACCCATCACCTCCTCCCCAACTTCCCTTCACCCCATCTTGACTTCCGTATATGTTAGATTGGATGGTATACATTGCAATCTTTTAAGGTATTACCTTTTATTTTGGTTCTAACATGTTTTATTAATTATTTTTGTTTCACTTTACTCTTTTAATCTAACTAAGCATATCAGCATGTTCTTTTTGGGACAGTGTTTATCCATATATTCTTCAAAACATTGCAATTCTTGTCTCTAAGTTTTTGACGTAAGCAGTTAGCTTTGCCATTTTCATGAATTCACTTAGTTTGTATAGCCACAGGTAGGTTAGCTGTGTTGGTCTGGTGTAGTCGAAACAAAATAAAAAAAAATCCTTCCAGTAGCACCTTAGAGACCAACTAAGTTTGTCATTGGTATATTATATTATATTATATTATAATTATAATTATAATTATAATTATAATTATACTGGTATATAATTGTCATTGTATAGCCAGTAGGCTTTTGAAGGTATTGTCTTGCTCTTCCATATACTGGCAAATACAATCCTGGCAGCTGCTGTGGCATATAAGAAAATTTCTTTCTTATTTAGCAGAATATCCGTCCCCATCAGACCTAGTAGATATGCCTCTGGTTTCTTTTGTAAATAAACTTTTAGCACTTTAAAAAGTGCTAAAGTTCTTCATGAATCATACCCCACTGGAAGGACAGATCGTGAAGCTGAGGCTCCAATACTTTGGCCACTTCATGAGAAGAGAAGAATGCTTGGAAAAGACCCTGATGTTGGGAAAGATTGAGGGCGCTAGGAGAAGGGGACGACAGAGGACGAGATGCCTGGACAGTGTTCTTGAAGCTACGAACATGAGTTTGACCAAACTGTGGGAGGCAGTGGAAGACAGGAGTGCCTGGCGTGCTCTGGTCCATGGGGTCACGAAGAGTCGGACATGACTAAACGACAACATGCCTTAGATTTTTCGCAAGTCCACCAGGCATGAAACAAGGTTCCTTCTTCTCACCTAGCTCAAACTACTTGATTATACAGGGATCTATACTATAAGACTGTAACTGCTATTAACCCCATTACTACAGAGGGGGGGGATTCTCAAGAGAAAGTAACTTGTCTAACAGTACAATCCTAAATAGTGACTCTTACCCCATAATTATTCATAGAGTTGGGCCTCCCTTTGGGTAGCTCAGATTGTTCAAAGTTCTCTAGCTCCTCAATGAAAGCTTGACAGAATTCCTTGGCAAACACTGGCAGTCGGTAGATTCTCTTATCTGTTGTGGGGAAGATGGAAAATAAAATCGGAAGAAGATAGAACATAGCCACTTGCTTAATCACCTGTAGTGGAAGAGAATCTCCTTCTAGCGACCAGAATGGGAAAGGTGGTGGTAGGGGTTTTGTAAGTGCAAAGAAAAGCTGGTTCTCTGTTCTTCTTTAATGGGTAGGGGCCTGAGCTCAGTGGCAGAGACCATGTTTTGCATGCAGAAGGACCCAGGTCCAAATCCTGACATCTCTGGTTAAAACCAGTGCTTTTTTCTGAGAGTACTCAAGGCACCAGCACCATTTTTCTAGAAGAAAACCACTGGTTAAAAGTGTAGCACTGATTGTAACAACTTCATGGTGGATACCAGCAGCATTTTTCCTAGATGAAAAACACTGGTTAAAATTATTATAATTAGAAAGTCTGGGGAAGACTTTGCCCAGGACTGTGTAGAGCCTTTGCCAGTCAAAACAGAGTGCGCTGGACTAGATCATCTATGTTAAGAAGAGCAGAGCATAAGAAGAAGAGCTCCGCTGGAGCCCATCTAATTGAGCATTCTGTTCTCACAGTGGACAAGCAAATGTATGGGAAGCTGAATGCAACAGTAATCTCCAGCAACTGGCACTCAGAGATATGCTACCCCCAACTGTGGAGACAGACCATGTTGGTATTTGCAACATTTTCAGAATCGGAACCTTCTGAAGTAAAAACCATTAAAATAAAATCTCCTGCATCTTTTGAAACCAAAACCAAAGAGGCCACTTAGACAACATGGGTCATGCAGTCATTTCCTTTGCAGATTTCCCTTCTATGCGACTGTAACAGTGGCTCTGTAGAATCTCTACACCACATACTTTTTGGTTGCCCAGTTCATTCGGCTGCTCGGTTCAGATTTCTGTATCCACTTTTATCGAGAATTGCTGATGAGACGCAGGAAACCAAATTAATTTATTTATTGAATGATGAGGAACCGAGCAGATCCCTTATGGTCGCTAGATTCCTGATTAATGTCTTATTTCATAAAAAGAGAAGCGGATCACTGCACGATTTTTGATAGTCCAATTAAAACTAATAATTACTGAGAGGAATTAAAACTACGCTGTAAATTAAAATTATCTGATAGATCTAAACCAAGTTTTAGATAGATTATTTTATTCAATATATGGAGTACTTTTATTGATCTCAATTGATTATTAATGGTTGTTAAACTGGTATTGCCTAAATTGTAAAATTTGTATTGCTTTGGCTGTTTTATGTTGAATTGCTGTTTTGATATGGGCCAATGGCCGCAATAAATTTACTACATTTCCTTTTGCAGAGTAGGAAACGGCCTTTTAAAAGCCAGTACCTTCTGGGCATATTTTTAAACATGAAGGTAATATGTATACCACTAATTCCCTCCAAGAATACATAATGTGCATATGCTGAACCTATATTTTAAAAATAATTAATATGGGCAACACATATTTCTGATAAATTAGCCCAGTCTCCCCACCTGATATAGATTCCACACGGTCCAAGAGGCCTTGAAGATCAGCACCTTTGGATGCGCAGTATCTGACTGTTTCTAAAAATTCTGGTGCAAGAAATGATTCCTAGCATTGGAAGAGGAGAGGAGGGTGGGAAAAAAATTATTTTCACACACACACAAGCTACTTCTATTTAACCTGTTTTTAATGTGCTTCAACTTTAAGTTTGTTCTTGGACAGAGTGAAAAATGGCAACTGGCGCAGAATTAACTATGAGGGGTTTGCAAAGGTGTGCACCTCTCTTTACATGACACTCTACCCGCCCAGGACAAATTTCCAAAAGGGGGAGCAAGTTCCATGGAGGGCTGAGTAAGATTAGCACTGTGTGCCTTGTAGAAGAATTGCTTTTGGACAACTCTCGTGGCAGAGAGGTATTTTTCTTATTTGTGCTGCTAAAAGTACAGGCAGAGTCTTGTCAACCCCCCAGTGAGGAAGCCCCTTCCCAGAGGAATGTTGTCAGCTGATAATGGGCTGCTACTCAGCAACTATTTCTAATGAACAATTCTGAACTGTTGTGTTTCTACTGAACTGCACTGGTTTTTTTTCTTTGCTGAACTGTTTTGGTTTTGCTTTGCTGATATATTAGCCTTAGTGTGATTTTTCCCCCCTCAAAGTTTTGTTGTCATTTTAAGCTGGATTGAGAATAAACCTTGCTACTGAAAAAGCAGCATACAAATATTAAATCAAAATTTACCCCTCTCCATTAACTGTGCCCCATTAACCACAGTATATCAGCACCAACATTAGCCAGTGTGTAGAGAGTATGCAGGTCCCATTTTATCCAGTGATAGCTTACCATCTTCAAGTCTGCACCAACTTGCAGGAGTACAGACTCCATCCTACTGCTAAACTGTTGTATGGAAATGTCACCAGAGTAGAGGCCATTTCTAAACTATCTCTAGCTATGGACTTGCATGCAAATAGAAGAAACAAGTTATTTACCTGTAAAGTATACAGTTGTGGATGCTTTGGCTTGTAGTTCTGGGAAATTATTGCTTTCCTTTCCCTAGAGCGGTGCTCTAATTCCTTTCTCCTCTGGACTTCTTTTTCAACCTAGGAAAATTCATTCTGAAGCTGAAAGGCTGTAACTCAGTGTAGAATACCTGATTTATACACAAATAGTTCTATGCTCAATGCCTAGTCGGTCAATGTAAACCAGAGGTGGGGAGTGGAACCTTTTTCAGCCCATGGACAACCTTCCTGAGACCACATATCAGTCATGGGCAGGACCAGAAGCAAAAAATTAGTGGAGAAGTCGGTGCAAATCATACAAGAAGCTGCATTCCAGCCATGCAAAAGTCAGAGGTTTACATAATATAGTATACATCTTTCCATCTATGCTAGCAAGAGGAATTATCACAGTTGAAAGAAACTCGACAGCCAGACAAAAGCACTTGAGGAGGGTGTGGAGCAGGCTAGGAGAGGGAGTATAGCACTGGGAGTGCACCAAGGGGCAGATAGAGAGGCGTAGGGTGCCAGTTTCAGCCCCCAGGCTATGGGTTCTGAACCTCTGGTGTAGACAGTAGGGAGTTAGGTGGACCAAAGGTTTGATTCAGTATCTTCACCATGTTTGGGTGGATAGGTCCAGGCTCCATATTTAAGCAACAGAAATGCCAGGGCTGTGTAATCAAATATTATTCATATATGTTTAGCCCACCTCTATGCGCTTTTATTCAGTAGCAAACCCTACGAGTTATATAGAAGTTCATCAGGTCCCTGTGTACAGGATTGCAGCCCACAGAGTGCTCTGAAACCCGGATTATGTCACTGGAATATTCTGCATATCAACGCAAAGGCTGTCTCTGGCTGTTGACATATTTACTACAAAGCCAAGCCTGAGACCATACGTAACTGTTCTTACCAACTTCCTCTGGAGAGAAGAGCTGAAAACCCGACCTGCATCACCAACTACCTGGGGCCAGAAGCAGCAGCTCTCCCCCTGCCGCCATTACACATTTGTACATAGCTGCCAAGTTTTCCCTTTTCTCGTGAGGAAGCCTATTCAGCATAAGGGAAAATCCCTTGAAAAAAGGGATAACTTGGCAGCTATGCATTTGTGTGAATTTTAAAGCCAGGCACAGTACCTCTTGGATTACTGTCTCAAATTCTTCCACGCTTCTGCAGCCTCGTTGTCTTAATACCTGTAGGATAGAGAGATGCTGAGTTTGTATGTGTGACACACATTTTTTATACATTACAGTCCCAGTCCTTCCACACCAATGATCTAGTCTAGACAAGCCTGGGACTGTCCCTGAAACTAACCCACAAGACTCACATAGGCCAGAGGCAAGACCTCTTTCTGTACCTCTCCAGTTACAGTAGGGTTTTTTGTTTTTTGTTTTAAATGGCACACCAGTCTGGATAAAATTAAAGCAACAGTAGTCTCAGATGTGTACCCCTTCTTTGCACTTAAACACTGTTGGAGAAGGCTTTGTATTCTCATTCAGAAGTAAACCCCATTCAGCTCAATAGGACTTCCTATAGGATTAAAGCCCAATTCTCCTATTTCTTTTAACCTGGAAGTAAGCCCTGTGGAGACATTTCTTTACTATGCCCATTTCAACATTGGGGGTTGCTTACTATTTATATGTATTTGCAATTGTATTTGCTTCATTCTGAGAACTTTTTTTAAAACTCTAAAACACAGTAACTGTAAGCAGCTCTGCAGTACGAATCTAAACGTGTTTACTTTTTAGTCAGGAAAAAAGTTCACTGGAATCAGAGGGATTTACTCCCTAAAAAGTGTGCGAATGGAGACTGCCCTCCTATCCCCACGTACCTGGGAGTAAGCCTCATTGGATCCAATAGGGCTTACTTCTGAGTAGACACGGTTAGTATTGCACTGTTAGAAGTCAGGTACAGTAATAAGCTTACTATCTCCCCGCCCCGGTTTTCGTTGTGTGTAGGGAACTGATTCCAATCCGGATTAACGATGGGAGAGGAGGGTGCGCGTGTATAAAGTCTCTGCTCTCCAGAAAACGTCCACTGCGCTATGTATTTACCGGTCCATAATCCCTCCGCAGCTGCTCTGGATCCCCGTGGTAGCGGAGGTGAAGCCCATACCGCGGCACGAACAGGTTGTCGGTGAAGAAGCAGGCGCAGGCTAGGAACGGCCCTGGCCTCAGCCCCATACTGCTGGGCTCCATGATTCCAGTCGGACCTCGAAGGGGAGCGGAACAAATCTCCAGGGGCAACGGGTCCGTCGGCGAAAACGCCCCGGTAGGAAACGAGAGCTCTCCGTAAGGGAGCGTCGACAAATTACACTGAGACCTACAGGGAGGAATAATGAATGAAACCTGCTACAGTACTACATCGCCCCATACTCAAGCTGCCTGTTTCCCCACAGTTGCCTATCGGGCGCTCTCAAAAGGCGCACAGGCAGCACATGGAGGCAATAGAGCCGTATGCCACAGCAGTTTTGTTCCCCACTGTGGGGTAGGCTATGCCTGCACATGGAGGTTCCGTTTCTATACTGTCATGTGGCTAGTAAGAATTTAAAAAGAGCTCTGCCAGATCAGAACTGAAGTCCACATAGCCCAGCAACTTGTCTACCTCAGTGGCTGACCCGTTGCCACTGGGAAGCCACAGTCAAGCAATAAGCCTCTTCTTTTTCTTTTGTTGCTCTCCTTGTCACTCAGAAGGACACTGCCTCTGAACATGGCTATGCTCCATATGGCTGTGGTGGCCTGTGACAGCTGAATTATCGCTTTTAAAAACCACCTAATGACCATGACCGCATATTGTGATAGTCAGTTTCACTGAGCAATGTACAAGCATGCAAACATTTAAGAGTTAGAAGCAAAAGAACATTTCCCTCCAGCCATATGCATATCTATCTCAGGGTAACATTTCAGGCATTTAGTGTAGTGTTCCAGAAATGCTTATGCCTTAAAATTTTTGTTAAAGGCACCACAAGATTCTCTCTTGTTTTTCAGCAAGGGGATTCCCTTTCCCCTTAGCCTGATCTGATCGAGGTTACCCTTTCTTTCTTTCAAATTTATTTTTTATTTTTAATTTATTTTTAATTTATTTTTAATTTGCAAACATAACAGCTAAGCAGCGGTAGCATCATCAGCCTACTTTAACAATATTTCATCAGTTATAAGCAGCCAATTTGTCCAAGCACGTATCCAGATAAGGCTGATAATTACAAGTCAGGCATTCCAATGCAGAAAGGGCAGTAAGATCTGCAGACCACTGAGTAGTGGCAACTACAAAGGCTTGCAGGCTCCACTTAGTCCGAGACTACTCTTGAGTAAGAGGTTTGAAGGGGCTGCCACTGTTTGTTATCTGTTAGGCTTTTTCTGCTGAATGCAACATGCAAAGCTTTTATCACCTGTCATGTAGGGAACAACTGTACCTGTTGGATCTCTGCCTGTTATACAGCTTTTAGAAATTCCTTCCAGTACAGTAGCATCTTAGAGACCAACTAAGTTTGCCATTGGTATGAGCTTTTGTGTGCATTGACACTTCTTCAGATGCACTGAAACAGTTAAAGGCACAGGGATGGATTGGCAACCTTATTTAAGGAGTTGAAAGTGCAGAGGGCATTTGAACATTTGGAGCAGGCAACCTTCCGTCATTTTCCTCTGTGGCAAACAATTAACTTGTTCGTTTGTTTCCTGAAGGAGTGTCTGGATCCCCGACAGCCCTGGGGGGTAAGGATCCAGGCTGAGCCCCTGGAGATGTACAGACAGGTTTACAAATATCTGTCTAAGGGAAGTTACCCCAAGCACCTCACAGCCCTACAGAAAAGGAGCCTGTGGAGGAGATACGCCATGAAGTTGGAGGTGGGATGTAGGAGGACGATGGAGGGCCATCTGTCACGGATGCTTTAGTTGAGATTCCTGTATTGCAGGGGCTGGACTAGATGACCCTCAGGATGCCTTCCAACGTTGCAATTATATGAGAAAGAGGCGCTTGAACACAGCTTCAGCATGGGCAAGGGTAGCGAGAGGCCTTGTGATACAGGACGGCGTTTTCAGACGGTCCCTTTAGCAGCGTTCTCGTTTTGCCTCGGCTTGGATGCGTTGTGTCTCCTTGAAACAAGTCCGGCTTGCTGCCTTCCCAGCTTGGGGACTGAGTCCCTGAACTACCGGTACCAGGCTGACCTGCGGCTGAGAGGAGCCCGTGGGCTCGAGCCAGGATTGAAGTGGGGCTGGTGCCCAGGACATGTCCCAGCCCCCAGCATGGACTCTGCTTTGCAAGTGGCCGAGGAGGAAGTGGTGGAATCCTGCAGCCCCACCAGCAAATTCGAGGACATCTTCCGCTTGCTGTCCGAGGGCTGCTTCCCCCATAGTTTCTGCTCCATCAAAAGGAAAAACCTGAAGCGCTACGCTCAGAAATTCATTGTGGAAGGTAACGCGGGGGTGGGGTGGGCAGAGCAGAAGACCAAAACAAAACAAAAAACCCACCACCAAGGATTTTGTTACATGCATATCCACAGCGAGGCGACTGTCACTGGGTGGCTGCTGTTTTCAAAAAGAGCTGTTTCGAGACATTTAAAATGTCCAGCTTTGCCCGAGCAGCAGGGATGACTCCTGACCAGTTTTTTATTGAAACTGAGTCTAGACTCTCCAAATCTATTCAGGTTCCCAAGCGGATTTACTTTCCTGACCAACCATCCTCTCTCTACACTTGAAGGCTTTAATATGAGGGAATGGGGACCTCTAAAGATGCAGTGACTCAAAACCACTGTAACGTGATGTCACTGTGCACGTTTTATGAGTTGCTTTTCCATGAAATTGCAAAGTGTACACAATTTTGCACACATTGACTAGGAAGCAATTCCCCTTGGGCTCAATGGAGCTTGCTTGCTTACTCCCCAGTAAGCGTGTTTAGCATTGCAGCCTTAACAGCTTTGAATTCCCTCAATAGAATTGGCAAAGGAAAGAGATTAATTCCTTAAAAGGTAGGTGCTGTACGTCCAACTAGCCTCCGCAAGAGATGTGTCCATCTCTTGTGTCCATTAGCTTAACTGACCTTACTAGTGGGCATACAAGGAGAGCCTCTATGGCTAATTTTGGAGCCCAGGGAAGCAGCGTGGATTTGATTTAAATCAAACTGATTTAAACCACGATTTAAATCACTAGTCAGTAAGGCTTGATTTAAATCATAGTTTTCTACATAAAGACTAATTCTTTCTGGTATAACTTTAATATGCAAGTAGATGAAGATTTTTAGAATAACAACTTTTCATATTAGTTTTTTTATCCCCAGTTTAATAGGTTAATCATTCATATTTGGACAACTTTTCTGTTGTACTTAGGAAGGAGAAAAATAATCATTACCTTAATAATAACAATTTAAATAGATTTATTCAACTGAAACAATAACATTACAGCATATGTTATTTGCTTAAACAAACATCTATGTTTGTTAACTAATTTGGCTAAACAAAATATATATATTTTAAGAAACTTAGACTATCAGCCCAGCCTACACATGAAAAACTTAAATACTGTCCTCTGTAGCTCACTCGTCATCTTCATCTTCTTCTCTGTTCATAATCTGGAAAAGAAAAACAAGCTTTCCTGCTTTATCGGGTCCTAAACGATTTCTCAATTTAGAATGAATGAGTCCAAAGGAAGAAAATAGTCTTTCAACGCCTGCAGAAGAAGCTACTGCTGTTAAAAGTGAAATCATTACTTGAACAGTCTCTAAATCCAAGTGCTTAAGTGACTTCCACCAGTTCACTGGTGTGACTTTCTTTAAAATATCTTCAGCAAACATATATTTCTTGAATGGTTCCCCCTTAGCTTTGAAGTTTATTAGAGTTGGCATTACAGATGAATGATTGCTGGATACCCATGTCATAGCTAACTCCTCTTCCTCAGCACTTAGGTTTTGACCCTGGTACTGGATATTGACAATGTTTGCCAAAAAATGAGCTGGAGACAGTACTTGTCCCATTCATTTTTTTAATGCCTTGTAATTTAATTCTGTCTATGTGTAGTTCTGTTTTTAAGTATTCACTCAGTTCCTTCCAAATTTCAACAGCATCAGCAATAAAACAGCTATTTTTCTGTATTTTGTTTAAAGCTTCAGAGATGGGTTTCAGGATGCTCAGCATATGTTCAACATTTCTCTTAAGCCCAATGTTGAGGATTTTGGCCGTGACAGTGCCATCTAGTTTATCTTGATTTTGTTCACAAACTGTCATCAGTTCTTGATATACAGTACTGCTCAAAACAGTCCACCACAGAGTTCCATCTAACATCTTGTGGGAGCGTTAGCTTGGTTCCACCCATCCTTTTCAGAGCTGCTGCAGAAAAATGATTGTTTCGGAAGTATTTAGCAATTTCAACAACATTAGTCTTTATTTCTGGAACACTTAAGTCTTTGGCTAAGAGGTGCAGCAAATGAGCACTGCAACCATATGTTATTAGCTTATTCCCTTCCTGCTCTTCTAAATTTCTTCTCATCTTGGATACATTTGTGGCATTGTCTGTGACCAAACGGCGTACTAGACATTTGAATTTTTGTTCACATGTTATTATAGCTTTTACTGCCACTTCTTGTAAGTATTCTGCTGTGTGTGCATTTCCTGACGTATCAATTGTTTGTGCAAGGAAGACTTTCCCTTCTTCTGTTGTTATACAAACATGTACAACAGGATCATTATGGACATTACTCCACCCATCAATACTTAGGTTAACAATTCTACCCTCCAGAGCTGTTGCACATTGCTCCATTTCTCTGTCATACACTTTATCCAGCAGTTTCCCTGCAACATCTTGCTCTACTGGGTGGACTGTATCCTGGTCTCAGTGACTGAACCATATTAATGAAATGTGGGTTCTCAGTCAGACGGAAAGAAGAGTTCGTGGCATAAACAAACTGGGAATTTTCTTTCATCAATTAACTCTTTTTCTAGTCTGCTAGTTTTTATCACAAACTTATCTATGGTGGTCCCAGGAGGGAAGGTTTCTTTCTTTCTTTTAGGTGATAGTGATATGTGGCTGTGGGTGTTTGATGATGATGATGCTAATGAAGCACTATCCTGGATGGATAACTCTGAAACTGTAGAACAGGAGGATGGTGATCTTTTTGAAGGTGGAGAGTTTCCAGAATCCATGAATTCCCCTAAACGAAAAGGCAATGCTGTTATTTTATTGTTTATACAATTCATGCTTATTGTACACAGCACTGCCCCAAAAGGAATATTTGCTTTTCTTCATAACTGTACCAAATGGCAGTAACATGCAGTAATGATAAGAAATATAATTTTGCTCAAACATGACAGTTCAAGGCAGTCTTTAGAAATATGATTCAATAAAAATGTTTACCAACCTGAAGATCCTGCCTGTTCAAATGTGTTCCTTTGGTCATCTTCATCACAGCACTTTTCATGATGTTGCCTCGTTCGGGCCACCAGGCCTTGCATTTCTTTGATGCAGTGTTTGCATTTTGCACGCATGCCTGCCTTACCGATAGGTAAAGGAACTTCATTAAAATATTGCCAAACTGGGTCTCTTTTATGGCCTGCTGCCATTGTAGGTTTTTTCCTACAAGGAAAGAATGTGATAAACCTCAGGACATACACACAAAAGGATCCAAAGACTTGTCTGTCTGTGGCTGTGCAGTACAGTACTGTATTGTATTGTGCTCAGAAAGTTTCACTTTCATTTTGTACTGCTTGTCTGCTTGCCCCTTCCTCCGCACACTTAGTTTCACTTTCTTCTTGTGCAGATCTATTCCACTCCAAACAATCAGAAAAATATTGTTTCTATTCTATTCACTAAACTTCTTGAAACTTAGCACTGAAGGAGTTGATTCTGTATTCATAGGTTTTTAGAACAATGGGATTGAGGTTTTTTTCTCAACTCTGTTCATGTTAGAACATTTTTGCTGTGAAGAAGAGGCATGTGATCTCTGCTGAGTCAAATTCAGTTTTGAGAACTGCAAAAGTAAACCAAGCATCTGTGATAATATCTTGTAGGCAGAGAAACTGCCCAATAATCTTACAAAAACCTCTGGAAGAGCATGACATTGTGAATAGATTAATGGAATTTATTTACCAAAGAAAAAATTAAACATATACAGCCTTATTCTACATAATTAAAAAAACCTAATCTTTATTTCATGATGGAATAAGCTTTGGATGGTAATATATTTTCCTCAAAAAGCATTTTATTTTAAAAAATCCAATTTAAATAAAAAAATCTGTGGTTTTTTTTAAAAAAATCATTCATTTTTATCCACTCTGCAGGGAAGTACAGAGACAGCAGAACTTCAGGTGGCCTCAGGGGCGTAGCAGGGGGGGCAATAGGGGCGGTCTGCCCTGGGTTTCACTGTGGTGGGTGACAGTCGGTGCCCCACCCCGCGACTCCCAAGCCGAGCCCCTCCAGCCTCCTGGTATAAAGCCCACATGGCACGGCGAGCGGGCTTTTTACCTGGAGGCTGGAGGCTCGGCTTGGGAGTTGGGGGGGGGCGGCGACTGTCACCCCCCTCCAGCTGCTGGGTGGCACCCACCTGCTGCGCTGACCGAGGCTTTCTACCGGGAGGCTGGAGGCTCCGTTTTGAAGTCATGGGGTGAGCGTGATCCCCCTCTACGTAGTGCGCACATGCAGCTTCATTACGTAGGGACACATGCATTATTACATAGCAACGCATGCGCACTATGAGAAATGCCCCCCCCTCCGGTGCACGACAATTTGCACGACAATTTGCTTCCTCCGCCACTTCCTCCTCCCAAACATGCATTTTGAATGAATAGGAAACAAGTGCCACTGGTACAGAATCTGTGTAATTTCTTTTGAACCAAGAATAACCAATTAGTGGCCTGCTGGAGTACAACTACCATCATCCCCAACCATTGGACATATTGGCAGAGGCTGTTGGGAGTTGTAGTCCAATGAAGTTTTGAGGGCACCATGTTGGGTATCCCT
This sequence comes from Zootoca vivipara, assembly GCF_965207765.1. NCBI lineage: Eukaryota > Metazoa > Chordata > Lepidosauria > Squamata > Lacertidae > Zootoca > Zootoca vivipara. The sequence continues at coordinate 4,404,718 of NC_142599.1, forward strand.
TCAAGCACTTAGCCTGTACAAGTATCTGGGCTCCTACGTTTTGCTGCATTTGAAACTCTTTAAAGGCAGCCCCAGGTGGAGCGCATTATAGTAGTCCAGCTGGTATGTAAGCAGAGCATGAATAATGGAGGCACGATCTGTTGCTTCCAGATAGGTTGTAGATTGTGTACCAGCCTAAGCTGACAAAAGACACACCCATGCTTTTACAGATATTGTAGAGCCAACAACCTATGAACTTGATCTCTCAAAGGGCGTTTGACCCCACCCAGAACCAATTGCATGACCCCATCTGAACTCATAGAATCATAGAGTTGGAAAAGACCACAAGGGTCATCCAGTCCAACCCCCTGCCAAGCAGGAAACACCATCAAAGCTTTCCTGACAGATGGCTGTCAAGCCTCCGCTTAAAGACCTCCAAAGAAGGAGACTCCACCACACTCCTTGGTAGCAAATTCCACTGCCGAACAGCTCCCACTGTCCAGAAGTTCTTCCTAATGCTTAGGTGGAATCTTCTTTCTTGTAGTTTGAATCCATTGCTCCGTGTCCGCTTCTCTGGAGCAGCAAAAAACAACCTTTCTCCCTCCTCTATATGACATCCTTTTATATATCACTCCTTAACCTTCTCTTCTCCAGGCTAAACATGCCCAGCTCCCTAAGCCGTTCCTCATAAAGCATCCTTTCCAGGCCTTTGACCATTTTGGTTGCCCTCCTCTGGACACGTTCCAGCTTGTCAGTATCCTTCTTGAACTGTGGTGCCCAGAACTGGACACAGTACTCCAGATGAGGTCTGGCCAGAGCAGAATACAGTGGTACTATTACTTCCCTTGATCTAGATGCCATTTCCCAATTGCTTCCATATTTACTTGTTTTAAGATTGTCTACCCCAGTTTTCTTAAGGGAAATTCACATTAGTATTTCACGCACAGTATACCTGAAGGAGCGTCTCCACCCCCATCGTTCTGCCCGGACACTGAGGTCCAGCACCAAGGGCCTACTGGCGGTTCCCTCGTTGCGAGAAGCCAAGTTGCAGGGAACCAGGCAGAGGGCCTTCTCGGTGGTGGCACCTGTCCTGTGGAACGCCCTCCCATCAGATGTCAAAGAGAAAAACAGCTACCAGCTTTTAAGAAGACATCTAAAGGCAGTCCTGTTTAGGGAGGCTTTTAATGTTTAATTGTCTTATTTCATTTTTCTGTTGTAAGCCGCCCAGAGTGGCTGGGGAAACCCAGCCAGATGGGCAGGGTATAAATATATTATTATTATTATTATTATTATTATTATTATTATTATTATTATTAGCTTTTGATAAAACCCTAATATAGGCAAGCAATCAGTAGTAGTAACTAAAACAACCCCAACTCCCAAGGATGCACACAGAATCAGCAATAAAAATAGACAACAGGTTTACTTAAATTTTGGAATTATTATTAGTAAAAGTAGTAAATGCAGATTCCATCTACATTGTACAATGTAGGAACTGGGCCTTTGGCCTTTGGCCCAGTGGCACCTAATCTTTGGAGCACCCTGCTGCTCCTATCAGGCAGGGCTTTTCAGTGCCAATTGAAGACCTTCCTTGTTCAACTAGTCTTTTAAATGGAAATCTTTACTGTAGTCAGCATCTGTATTGGAATGGAAATTGTTTTCATGTACAGAATTGGTTTTTTAAAAACTGCTTTAACACATGAAAAGTTGTTCATTGTTCTGTTCGTTAAAAAAAAAGATTTGTAAAACTGTAATTGTTTTTTATTGCTGATGTTATCATTGCAAAGTGACTTTAAGATAGCGTATGGGAAAGCAGTTCATAAATGGAATAAATTAACTAAAAACAGCAGTAGAGGTACTGTTCGTTTTGTAATGTGACTTGTATTTCTTATACTGTACTGATTCCTGTATGTTGCAATCTGTAAACAGCTTAGTAGAGGTTTCTGTCGAAACATGAAGTGGTATATGAATTAAACTAAATGTGGAAATGTTAATGCATTTCAGGGGGTTGGACTAGAGGACCTTCCAACCCTCCACTTCTACCGGTATGATTCTAAACCAGGCGTCCCCAGACTTCAGCCCTCCAGATGTTTTGGACTACAATTCCCATCATCCCCGACCACTGGTCCTGTGAGCTAGGGATCATGGGAGTTGTAGGCCAAAACATCTGGAGGGCTGCAGTTTGGGGATGCCTGTTCTGAACAAATAAAAGGGGAATGAATCAAGCACCAAGCAGATCAGGCAAAGCAGCTAACAGCCATCAGCCTACCCCACAATCTCAATAAAGATATATATAAGGAACACGGCAATAGAGATAGGAAGGCCTCCCTGGCAGGAACATTCTATCATGCTGGTGCCACCACCAAAGAAGGCCCCCCTGCCCGTCATACGCACCCACTGAACCTGTTAGCAGAACTGGATCAGGGAAAAGGCCCACCTATTCCAGCAACTTGCTCTCTCAGTGATCAATCATTATTAGGACATGAGTGCTTCACATGTTTTTGGTTTGCAACTCCCATCCTCCCTGACTACTGGCCAATACTCAGGGGTGATGAAAATCCACAACAGAAGGACTAAGGCAGGCATCCCCAAACTTCGGCCCTCCAGATGTTTTGGACTACAGTTCCCACCATCCCTGACCCCTGGTCCTGTTAGCTAGGGATCATGGGAGTTGTAGGCCAAAACATCTTTGTTTGGGGATGCCTAGACTAGGGTCAACTGACACAGATTTATTTGCCACTGGCTGCTTTCTTTCAAAGCACTCACAATCGTAGCCATATGAAGAGACACAAAATGATTTCTTAGGAGATCTCTAGGGTTCCCTTCAATTCACAGGATTCACTTTCCATCAAAAACAGGTACCCCCAAACTTCTAGGCTTTTCTGTCATCCTCCCACAGGGGGCTGTCTCTATTATGTGGGTCCAAAGAAAGAGGAAAAACGTGAAGTCGTGGTTGATCCAGAGAGGCGGCGGCAGGTCTTCCTTGAAAGCCACTTCTCCGAGATTGGGAACCATCTTGGGCAGAAGAAGACAGTGCACCGGATTCAGAGCAGATACTACTGGCTGGGCATCGTCAAGGACGTAGTGGACTGGGTAAATAATGGTCAGAAAACCTCCCAGAGTTTTCTGCAAGTAAAAGGAGCTGGGCTATATTTGTTTCCTTGTCAGATTTTACCTTCATTTACTGTTCTCGTGCCAGCAAAGTGGTTGGCATGGTCTGGCTGGGAACACCATTACCTCTCCAAAATCCTAGGCGCCTATTGATTTCTTTCCCTCTCTGTCCTCCTCCCCTGCCCCACCCCCAGATCAAGATGTGTGAAACCTGCCAAAACACAGAGCATAACAAGAGTCTGTCGAAAAAACCCCGGCCTGTCAAAGTGGAGTCGCCTTGGGAAGTTCTAGGACTTGATGTCTATGGTATGTGCTTGTGGTGGTGGTGGGGTCTGTATGCACATCTGCACTATGATAGGGTTGCCATATGTCTGGAATTTCCCGGACATATCCAGAATACTGCAGTTGGTAGCAGTGTCCGGGCAGAAATCAGTAAAAATGCCCGGGAAAATCTAGACATATGGCAACCCATGGGGGCAGCGTCATTTTTGTCGAATTGGCTTAAAAATAGCTCAACAACTTTGCCAAAAGAAAAGCTGTCCAGATTTGTCACTCTTTGAAATATGACAACCCTACACTACAGGGCTATGGAAATGCCAATCATGGGACCATATGAAGCTGCCTTTATGCCAGGGATGGAGAACCTGCAGGCCTTCAGACAGTGTTGGATGCCAACTCCCATTGGATGCCAGGCCCAGACAGCCAGGCCAGGGTCGGATGTGGGGCCCCGTCCTACCTAGCCTAGTGGTGGTTGTCCACTCCAACTGATGGCGTGTCTCCATGGTTTCTTCCAGCCTCATACCTGAGGTCCTTTTAGCTAGAGATGTCAGAGACTGAACCAGGGGCCTTCTCAATGCAACACGGCTGCAGCACTGCTCAGCTGTGCCCGTCGCCCTCATATCAGATTCTGGTCCCAGTTTCTCACTCTTAAGTGCCTTCACTGCTAAGTCATCTTTGTTAAAGGCTCTGCTCCTTCTTTCTCAACACTCCCCTGCTCCTGCCCAGCACTCTTATCCTGGATTTTCAGGAAAGAGGTGCAGCCCTGAGTTCTCCTGGATCCTTGGCTGGCTTTGATGGAGGATGTCTATTGAATATAGCATGAACCTTGGGCAAGTGGGGGGTCAGGCAATACGTCTCTCTACAGAGACACATTGCACCCTTCATGGCAGGGGTGGGCAAATGCTTTCAACCTGAGAGCTACATTCCCTCCAAGGCACATGCCAGTGGTGGGTGTGGCCAGAGGCAAGAAGTTGGTGGAGTAACAGATGTTAATTTTACCTTTGTCCAGTATAGGTCATATTCCAGCCATGCACAAGTCAGAGGTTTCTACATCTCTGCACCCTCTATCCAGGCAAGCAAGAGGCTTTAGCACACTTCAAGGACACATTCCAGCCACGCAAAAGAGAAAGATGTGGAGCATAGCCAAGGAAGATGTGGCCTAGGGGAGATTCCTGAGGGCCAGATAAGAGATTCCTAGAGGGCCTGACATTTCCCCACCCCTGAGTCATGGGACCCCTCTCAGCAGATGCCAGTTTATTCAGCATTGGGGCATATTTCCTTCACTGTGATGCTGAGATGTGGTTGCCATTCCAGCTGGCCTCTGTTATCATTCTTATTAGTTTGTGCACAGTCTCTTTGATTGATGCGGTATGTATCTGTGAACTTTATCTGAATGTACAAGGAAAGGAGAGGAGATTGCAACTGTTTGCACTACCTTTGAAGTTTCAGCAAAATGGTGCACATTATAAGCCAAAGGTCATAGCCTTAATTTTGAACCTAAGCCAAGAGTAGTGCAAAGGCGTGGCATAGGCGTGGGGCAAGGCGTGGCATACGTGCAGGGGGAGGAGGCTGGGCTTTTGTCATGGGACCTCCAAAATGATGGTTCCCCCCCTCAGCCACTAACCTCTCTGCAATAGCACCTGCCCTCTGTGATGCCATCATGACAACTGACTGACTGTTTTGGGTTTGATGTTCCTAGGACCTTTCCCAGAGTCTGTCCAGGGCAAGACGCACATCCTCGCCGTAACAGATTACTATACGAAGTGGGTTGAGGCCATCCCTCTGCAGAAGAGGGACGCTCTGTGTGTGGCCAAAGGCCTCGCCTCCTTATTCTACAGGTGTGCTCCATTTGTGCTGATTTTTAGTTTGATGTAGGTGATAAGTGGGTTTAATGGGAGAGTGTTGATCTAGCAAAATACTCACTCACTATTAAGACAGGTAGGAGAGGGCCAGGGTGTTGTAGGATCTCCCCAGGACGTGTGTGTGTGTGTGTGTGTGTGAGAGAGAGAGAGAGAGAGAGAGAGAGAGAGAGAGAGAGAGAAGGAGAGAGAGAAGAATCAGAATCAACCCATTTTCTGCACATGCCTGCTTCAGGCAGGTCAGGGACCCTGTTCTGGGGTTGCTATTTATTTATTATTTGTACAGTTCACACCTTAAAATGCACAGGCCTTTGCCAACTTGCTGCCTTCCAGGTTATTTGGGCTGCAACTCTCATCTTCCTTAGTTGGCATAGCCATGTGATGCCAGGACTGATGAGAATTGTAGTCCAAAACATCTGGAGGGCACCATGCTGGTGACGGCTGAGATATGCCACAAAAGTCAATCAGAAAGCTTAAAACCAGCATGACAAGATACCTTTATGGTCTGTTCAGTATTGTATTTGTGAGTGGTTTTTTATGTTGCTTATCTTCTTGTTATTATTTTCACCCCTTTGTGTGCAAAAGCAGCATCTTAAAGCCTGCTGGATTAGCACAAGAGCAGGGAGTGGGAGTCTGTGCCCCTTTAGATGTTGCTGGACTACAATTCCCATCATCCCTGACCATTGGCCATCCTGGCTGCATTGGCTGATGGAAGTTGTAGTCCAACAACATCTGGAAGACCACAGGTTCCCCATTCCTAGATGAGAGAGTTTCATGGGAAGCAAATGTTTCAATCCTATTTATAGAAACCCCACCCAAGCCTCTGTTGGCGAGTCCAGATTATGCCAATACAAAACTCTGTGTCTTGTATTACTGCTTGTTATTAATGTACTTTATATGCCTTTTATTAATTAGGTTCGGGGCATCCAAGAATATTTTCTGCAGCTTGAGCTGGGACTTCTGTGAAGAGGTAGGTCAGATGCCAGCAGCTGTGTTATGAAGCTGTGAATATGAAGCAGCTGTGAATATGAAGGCCATTCCTGTTTTCAGGAAACCCAAAGTAAAGAAAAAAGTTAAAGGGGATTAAACCCAACCATAAAAAGCTATGTAAGAGCAACTGCTCTCTGATGTTTTAATTTATGTTTTTTTTTAAAAAAAAATTGTATGCTGTTTAATTTTTACTAAGCCGCTCTGAGACATGTGAAAAGCAGGCTGCAATGTTTAAAAAGCAAATATTTGATATAATAATTAAATAAAGTATTTAACACGTTTTCAAGTTCTTATTTTAAAAAAGGATTGTAGCTGCAAAAATTAAAAACAAGCATCTTGATGCATCACTAGAATAAACAGGCATGGAGGGCTTTTGGCCACAATGGTTATTTGTCACCACTGCCAGTTTCACTTGTAACTATTTTGAAAATAAACACCCTGAGCCTCTCAGCCCAATATAGTAAAAAACAACTGTGGTATAACACCATGTCACCACTTCAAAACAATTCTCATACTCATAGCAAGAGCAAAAAATAGAAGCCTTAACACATCCACCTTTAAAGTTGCAAGAGGAGGCACTAGAGCAGGGATGGGAAACCTCTGGCTTTCCAGATGTTTGAGGCTCTTAATTACCATCATCTCCAGCCAGCATGGCAAATAATTAAGAATGAGCCATCAGTATATAGAAACTCAAGTTAAACATTTAAGTTAATCTTAAACCCTTCAAATGTCCAGATAGGCATCCACAGATGAAATACATTCAGCTGCAAGCCAGGACCATGAAGTTCTCCAATCATTGCATAGTGGGTGGTGAGCATTTATCCTTCCAGCTAGAAGTCTAAGTCTCTTAGCAACCAGAAGGGATGGTGGAAGTTGGAGACAAAAATATATGGAGAGCCACAGGTTCCCCACATCTTGACATTCATATGTTATGTCTTATATGTTATGACATTTATATGTTATGTTATATGTTATTTATCTGTTATGTCTCATACCCCCAACTTGGCTGGTGCTCTTTTTCAGGAAACCCACATTCACAGTTTATTTACGCCACTTATATACCACAGAATCATTGGCATTTCTAAGCAACGTCTTTATAATTTCTAAGTGATGAAACTTTTATTAAATTTGATTTGTTTGCAAGCCTCAGAGTGAATACAGGGTTCAAACCTGGGCTGAAATATTTTCTAGGTACAAAAAACTAAAGCAAACCCTGGGCATGTGCACCCAGCTTTTAAGTGGTTTTCATTCTGCCTGCAGGTGACCAGAATTTTATCAGAAAGATGGAACATCTCCCAGATTCTGACCCCAGTCAACTGCACTGTCCTGGACAGTCGGACCAATGAGCTTTTGAAATCCTCCCTCTGCAACGTTGTGAACGAGAAACCAAGCGAGTGGGATGAATCTCTTGACCCGATTCTGTTTGATTTCCGTACGTCTGTCAGCTCTGTGACCAAGTACACCCCCTTTTTCCTCCTGTATAACAGATACGTCTGCCTGTCCTCAGAGGTAACTCTCTGTTTGAAAGTAAAATCCAGAAAAATGCTTCAAAAGAGGTTTAACGGGGGGCAGGGGTCATGGAGGGAATTGGCATTCCTAGATAAGGACCCCTGCTTCATCAGATGTGTGAAATGTGTGCAACAGGATTGATTATTTAATTTCTATACCACTTAATATATTTAAAAATTCTCTTAAGTGGTGTACAGAAATCCTGAAGCAACAACAGAGAACTTACAAAAGTGAAATAATGTCTCTGAAGGAGCTCAGAGCAGCAAACACAAATTGAAGTAACACTTAAAACATCTGAAAACAATTCCAGTACAAATGCAGACTGGGAAAGATCTCCCCTTAAAAGGCTTATTGGAAAGGGAAGGTCTTCAGCAGATGCTGAAATGGTGATGCCAGGCTCGTATGTAATGGGGGGAAATTCCAAAGGGCAAATGCCATGACGCTAAAAGCCTGGTTCTTGTATTGTGCAGAACAAACCTCCTGATAAGGTGGAATTTGCAGAGGGCCTCTCTACTGCAGAACGCAGTGGTGTCAGGTGGGTGTAGCACAGCCAAAATGGATTCCTGGGTCAAATGGGGAGGCCAGGTTAGGCCCCCCACAGGCCAGCAGTTCCCCACCTCTGTGCAGTGAACTTAAGAACGAACCCTGCTGGATCAAGTCAAAGGTTCCTCCAGTCCAACATCCTGTCTTGCGCAGTGGCCAACCAGACTCAACAAATTCAAGTCTGTCCGTGGTTCTTACGTAAGCTGTTAAAACTCCAGGTTCAAAGGCAGCATGACTCTGGGCAAGGGATACCGGGAAGAGGGCTTTTGCCATCCTGTCCTGCTTGTGCATAGTAACCCCCGGATCAGAGTGGCCCTCAAGGCCTTTTTGGGTGGCCCTTGGCAACATTTAATACCCCCAAGCGCTGATGCTGCCTTCCTAAAGCTGGGTAAGCCAGGCACTGCTCTTTGGGAAGAAGGAGTGAGAGCTCTGACAGCAGCAAACAGCGGGTTTTCCCAGGGAAGACAACGAGACAAAAAACAACAACCCTTGCCTAGAAATCATGGGGCAAAGAAGTGTGGATGAGCCCTGTGTCTATAGGAGTCTTTTCAGCCCCTGCTGGAGATGCCAGTGACCTTTCCCAAATGCAGTATGTGTTCCATCATTGAGCACCTAACCAGCTCGTTCTGCTGCACCTCTTAAAGCCAGCCTGACTCTTGCCAACTGATTATAAAAACAATAAATTAGTGATACAAAGCATTCCAAATATTACAGCTCTTGGCCAAAAATCCTCACCGAAGGCCTTTGTTGGTGGGGGGGGGGGGGTTGTATTAGCAGGGGGCTGCCGGCCAGATGCCACAATGTTGAGTCATTTGCCAACTTGGGTTCCAAATCCCCCCTGCCCCCCACATCTCACCTTCGTTGTTCCTAGGCTGAATGCATCAAGGACTCCTCCAAAGAGCAAGGTGCTAGTCCTTTCCAAACCAGTGTCCTCCCGTCATTTACCGCTGCTGTTCAGGAGCAACAGAATGCAGTGAAAGAGATTGTAAGTGCCTTGGCTGCCAGATATTCATTGCATTTGCATGTAAGAGGGGTGCCTAACATTTTCTAGTTCAAATTCACACTAGGCTAATATCAACAGTGGGTGTGGCCGCCACGTAGTCTTGCACACACTTTTGTGCAGTGCATGTAGACACACACACACACACACGTCTTACAAAGCACACAGCCCCTCTCCCTCCTGATCTGTGCAATGATTGTCCCTTCCAACTCTATTATTCTATGATCTGGTGACAGAGGAGGGACAATTTGTATTCCTATCAGGGCACCTTGCTCCAATGTTTACTTTACTTTGCAAAACAAAAATAAAATGCCACCAAAATTGGGGAAGGGGGTGACTTAAGGGGGCAGAAAATTTGCTGGGGGGGCTGATCAGATGTGTTTGTCTCCAGCTCCCATCAACCCTAACCATTGGCTGTGTTAGCTGAAATTGATGGGGGTTGGAGTCCTACAACACCCAATGTGGCATGGTGAGTGGAGATAGTGATATTTTGTTCTGATTCCCACTGCTGGGAATATGAATGTCTATTTCTATTTAAAATACTCCCTTTTAAAATAATTGCAGTCAACATTTTTACGTTCCTGTCTACTCTGTTCTCCCATCCACCATCCCATCCAGCTCTTGGAACTGTTTACTTATCTGTCCTGCTTGAATCATGAACACTTTTTTCAGTGCACTGTCACAGATAATGGTGGGGTGATCTGGGTTCGAATTCCCCACTCAGCTGAATGGCAGTCCTTCAGCAAGTCCTTATTTCCCAGCCTAGCCTACCTCAAAGGATTGTTCTGAGGGTAAAATGTTATCCAGAGATCCATGGAAGAAGTATGTGATAAATGAAGGGGGGGAGTGAATAAAATGAATTTGAAGCTGCTGTTACAGGCCCTGAACCCTCTGGGTAGGGTGGGTTAGTTATCCAAATGAGCACATGAACACTAGGCCCATCCTGTCCTTCGCAGGTTATTGCCAACATGGCTGCCGCATATAAACAGGAACAGAAGAGCATGAAGAGGAAAACAAAAGGTCTCTCATCTCTCACTTACAAAATGGAGGATGGTGTTTTTGAGACTCATGAAGAACAGGCACTGAAAAAGCTGAAGAAGAACCAATTTGTGTCATTTCAAATTGAGACTGTCTTACCCCCGGAACAGAGTATACCCAGCATGAAGAAAACTGACTGAATGCTATTGTGTGACTTTAGTTTTTTATAGATGTATATACTGATATGCCATGAAATATATGCTTTAATCAAGACTTGGAGTCCAGCAGTTTCTTGAAAATGGCCACTCTGATACCAGAGGACACAGTGTCTTGAACTGAGCCATCCATGAGCATCTTCTGCACAGCTCCTGTATATTCTTGAGTGTCGGAAATTTCACTTCAAATTCCACATCACCAACAAAAACAGAATGGCCTTGGCCATCCCAATCCCTCAGCCCCAGTAGTTCCTTATGTACTAGATTCCCATTCGTCCCTGGGCAGGCACAGAAATTCAGATAAATCCAACATCCTGTGAGTTTTATTTTCTATTCAGCTTCTAGGTCCAAAGATTGTGAAGATGAACTTTAAAGTCTATCAGCAATCCTGGGTGTAATCTCAGAAACAGGAGGGGTAGGATTTATTGGGGACTATCCTTCAGTGCCCTGCTTGGCTCTTCACCCCTTTTTCAGAGGTCGGATGCCTCTGAACACCAGCTGCTGGGGACCTCCAGTGGCGCAAGGGGCTGTTACGCTTATGCACTGCTCATAGCTGCCAAGTACCCCGTGTTCTCCGGGAAAACCTCCAATTTTACTTACCTTTTCCCAGTGGTCCCCTGTATCACTTCGTCTCCCGTTTTTCTCCGTTATTTTCTCCTGCCGGCGGCCATTTTTTTTCTTTCCGATTTGCCCTTCTATGGGCACCAAAAATGGCCGCCGCCGGCTTCAAAAGTCGCATCTACGCATGTCCGGAAGTGCATAGACACGACTTCCGGTGTCGGCGGCAGCCATTTTTGGTGCCCATAGATGGGCGGAGCGACACCGGAAGTTGCGTCAACGCACTTCCTGACATGCGTACAAGCGGCTTTCAAAGCCGGCGGCGGCCATTTTTGGTGCCCATAGAAGGGCAAAGCAACACTGGAAGTTACGTCGACGCAACTTCCGGTATCACACGGCTGCCGGTCCCGGATTCTGCAGTCCGGGACTTGGAAGGTAAGGCACTGCTTGTGGTTTCCTGCTTGAGAACAGAATGCAGGGCTAGATGAGCCTTAGTTTAGACTGATCCAAGAGGACTCTTTATTTGATTTGGCACCAGTAAGCTGAATCATGCAAATATATACACACTTAATTTGCATAACATCAGTGTTACATATTTGTTTGTTTGTTTGTTTATCCTATGCTGACCTATACCGATAGATCTCAGGGTGGTTCACAACATAAAATCACAATATAGAAAATGGAAAACACAAGAAAAACAAAAGCAAAGGCAACCCAGTAATTCATCTTTACACAACATTTTTTTAAGGGCATCAGATGTCAAAGGGCTTGGCTCCAGTGGGCTCACTCGCTGGATCATCCCCTTGTTGTGGTGAATGGGCTTGCATGTTCCTATGACCCTTGTGGGTGAAGCCATCAGGAGTCTCATACTCTCAAAGCTAGGCACAGGATTATCTAAGAAGTCCTCAACAGCATAACAGGCAGAAAATAACAAGTGGTATGTTACAACGGCTGTGAGGGTGGGTGAAGGCTGCAGCAGATAAGAATCCATCAGATTAGAGCATGCACTGATCTACACACATAAATTCATGCACAGGCATCTTCCAAAAACCAATCCCAAACACACCCAAAAAGGTTTCATGGCAATTGGCAAATGGTAACGGGCAGTACTGTGAAATCTGGAAGCCCCTAGTTATGAACCGGCACATGGATGGTGGATACAGATTCAGTCATTCTGACTCAAGGAATGAGGCAGTTGAGTAGCTCAGCAGCTGTATCCACAACTGAGCAGTCCTGTTTAGGATCCACTTGGCTCGCCCCAACAAGGGGGAGGGGCTAGAAAAGGTGCCCTAAACATAGTCTGCCTCCCTTTTCCCCTGACTGGGTTACTGGGCCCAATAGGATCACCACCCAGTGGTCATAAAAGACAATAGAACTTTGGAACATGAAATATGCAGACTTTGTTGGATAACACAGATAATGAGCACCCCGAATGCAGGACTGCCACCATTGCAAGAGAGTTGTGACGTTTTAACATCAGTATTGCAGTGCTTCGAGAAACTTAAAAGAGCAGAAAAGGGACAACTGAAGGAAGAAAAAGGAGGCTACACATTCTTCTGGAATGTTTTTGGTCTACCTGAACAAGAACATTGAAGACATGGAGTAGGCTTTGCTATCAAAAACCAGTCTGTGTCAGAAGTCCCTACCACCATTAAAAACCCAACAGGCTACTAGTCTCTAAGCGCTTATGCACTGCATGTCGATGAAGACATTAAAGAAAAATGGTATTCTCAGCTGGATGCCATCCTATCAGAGACGCCTAAAGAGGATAAAATTACCCTCCTGGGTGATTCTAATGCAAGAGTTGGGTGAGATTTCGATTTGTAGCCTGCGACTATTGGGAAAGAAGAAATTGGCAACAACCAGAACAGAATCTTACTTTTTACTTTATGTGCAGCGCACAACCTTGTTATTACCAACACACACTTTCAACAAAAAAATACATTTAAAACATCATGGAGGCACTCTCGGTCAAACCACTGGCACCTCTTAGACTATGTAATTGTCTGAGCAGAGGATCGTGTGATGTGCTCCTTACCAGAGCTATGATGTCGATGACTGCTGGACAGATAACCGATTAATACGTTCCACAATGGCTATCAAGATTATACCTAGGAAGGAAACTAAGGCACAAAATGAACACTCAAGCCCTTCAAGATCCCATTAAGCGGGACTGCTTCCAAACGACTCTTAAGGACCATCTGCTTTCGGAGTTCCCTGCATTGAGGAACACTGGACCAACGTAAAAACTTCCATCATTGCAGCCTGTGAACAAACTATTGGATACCAAACCAAGAAACACCAGGAGTGGTTTGATGAGAATGACAGTGAGACTGAACACATTATTGACAAGAAAAAGGAAGGCCGTTCAGATCTGGAGGTTTTTAAGCAGATGTTGGATGGCCATCTGTCATGGATGCTTTAGCTGAGATTCCTGCATTGCAGGGGGTTGGACGGGATGGCCCTTGGGGTCCCTTCCAACTTTACAATTCTAAGATTCTATGAGATGGAGGCGACTGAAAACAGCTTCAGCATGGACTTGATGATCCTGGGGGATCCCTTCTATGAATTGACAAGATTACCAGCTGCAAAGGTGGGAGGAGGCGTGGCCTGATGATGCAGTCCCAGGAACGCCCCGCCCACTTCCGACCTTGTCCTGGAGAGTCTCGAAGCCGCCGCCGGCCGGTCCCGCTGCTTTCGCTCTCCTCCTTCGCAGCGAGGATCCTGCGCGCTGCTTTGGTCTGCAGGTAAGAGCCGCGCCTTCCTCTCGCTCCCTAGCTCGGCGTTGCAGGCAGGCGTGCAGCGGGTGGCCGGGTCCTTCCTCGCCTCCCTGGGGAGCTTCGGGAGGGGATGTGGCTCCTTTTCCTCCCGGTCCTGATCTCTCTCCCGCACCCAAAGCCCTGGGGTGGTCCCATCCCTGGAAACCTGCTTTCCATTTCATTCCACCCTCCTCTCCCCCTGACGCAAGTGCAAGGCAGCGCTTAATGCTACGCTGCCTTCGCAACCAGATACCAGAAACCGGCCTTTTCCTCCTCCGGGATTCGACTCCGAGCGTAGTCTGAGTAAGCAGAGCCGCAGCTGAGCCCTTCGAGCCCGGGGGCGAAGAGGACAGTTGGCCCAGGAGGACCAGGCAGGCTGGTCCGAGTTCAAGACATGCTGAAAGGTCTGGTGCTGCCTTGTTCCCCTTGTCGGACCATTGCTCCCAGTGATAGAGTTGAGAAATCTCACAGGGCAAGCAAGACCAGCCATGTCTACTCCGAGGAAAGCCCTATCTGAGTGTGTATTGCTTACCTTCCCAAAATGTGGCAAGTCAGCAGCCCGGCTGTGTTCCACGGAGCGGGACCCCAGACACTTGCCCTGAAGTCAGCAACACAGAATATTCCATAGCCTCTTACTCTCGCTGGCAGCAACTGACCCAGGCAGAAAGGGGCTTCTCCCAATGCTTGTTACCTGGGACCCTTAAACAAAATTAACACAGACGTTAGGGATTGAACCTGCCACGTATAGCAGACTCCTATTGTGCCATGGTTCCTTCCCTTAAATTGGATTTATATCTGCTTAAATTGAAGCTCTGTGGACATAATTGTTGTCTCTTGACCTCCCCTGACTTGCATGTTTATTGCGAGGATGAAGACGGGGATACTTTCATGCAGACTACAGTAAGCCCACAATTTAGGAGCATTTAACTCATGCACACCCAGCTTTATATGCATGACTTTTTTTTAAAAAAAGGGGGGAGCGGGGATATGGGGGAAATGACTTTGGCATTCCCACCTGCCATTGAACCCGGTGGGTTTTGACTATACCGGTATGTGATTTTGGCTTCAGGTGCAATCCCTGGAACATAAGTTGCAGGCTGTATGTTAGAGGTGAACATTTTGCTGTATTGCAAAGGTGGGAAAGAAACACCATTGATTTAGAGTCCAAAACTGGAACTTCCAGACGTGTGCAGAGTGATTTCACCTTTGCTGCTGGTACGTCACAGCTGCCCCCAGACATTTGGGAATAGGAATGCCAAAGTGCCTTTCATTTGCAAAATGACTGAGCGTTTGCAAAAAGACACAAGCAATATGAACTTTGGGGTCCCAGGTTTTAATAATCCTCCAGGGCAACCTACTTCACTGTTGGTCAGCTTCTGCCATCAGGAAGCTCTTTCTAATACTGAGTCTAAATCCCTTTTCTATATTTTGAATCCATTGGGTGCTGGTCTTGCCCTCTGCAGCACCAGAAACCAAAGTTGCTCCATCATCTATTCTATGGGACATCTGTGTGATTGAAGATGACCTCAAGTACCCAACCCCTTTCAGCCTTTTATCTGCAAGTCATTCACCACCTTTCTCCTCTAGAAAAGTATTTTTATTTTTCCATGGAGATGCTTACTCTGGCTGAGTTTCTCCCATCCTCTGTTATGTTTTGAATCCTTTTGCAAAGTGTTTGGCCCCTTAGCTGCCAGGGTGCTGCATAAAGGCCACAGGAAACTGCCTTATTAGCAACTCAGGGCAGGTTAATTTCCCATCTCCGCCATTTGACTGTCAGCTCCAATGACTCCCTCCTGGCACAGAGAGGGGTCTTCCACAATACCTGCTATTGGATCCTTTTATCTGGAGAAGCCAGGGATCGATTCTGGGAGTTTCTGCGTGAAAGGCAATGTGTTTTACTGAGCTAAGGACTGTCCCTAGCAGACTGTGGATAATCTTCTATATACGTACAGTATATAAAAATGTAAAGGGTCCATGTTTGGGACTTTCCACTTTTCTCGGAAACCGCTTGACCAATTGCATTCAAATTCGGACACAGTGTCCAGTACCAATACGCAAGTGCCAACATAACCTTAGATTCCACACGTGGCAAACTTTTGGCAGGTAAAAATGGAATTTTCTCAAAAAAACCAAACATAACGCCCTCCAGTGGACGTCAAAGGAACATACACCTCACCTGCTGCCATTGGCTGCATACTATCACAACAGAACATTCCAACCAACTGAATATGGGCGTTTAACAGAAAACAACACCAATGCGGGGGAACTGGCCAGGCCACAGGGGTTTGCGAGGGGGACAGGGTGGGGCCAATCACAGGGATGAGCCAGGGGGTGAGGGCAGGATAGGTCATGGGTTGGGACAGGGTGTGGCCAGTCACAGGGATGACCTGGGGGTGGGGGGGAGAGGGCAGAATAGGGCATAGGTCGGGACAGAGTTGAGGGAGTCACAGGGATGAGCCGGGGGGGAAGGGAACAGAATAGGTCATGGGTCGGGACAGGGTGGGGGGAGTCACAGGGATGAGCCACAGCAATGTGTGGCCGGGACAGCTAGTGCACATATATTTTCCAAACTGAGCAATGCCACAATAAAAATCAGACAACATTTAATTGCCTGTAAGGAGTATATTAAAAGGAGAGCAGCTCTAGCAGATGAGTGTTACCGGCAAATGGAGCTGGTAGAATCATTGGGCTTCATTAGGATTTTCTGCAGGAAGATCGTATTTGACTCTTTTCCCCCTGTAGATTTATCTTCAGTGGGATGACTTGGCAGATTCCTCTGGGTATTTAGCTGAGTTGATCAATGTTTATTATGCTGTTAACAAGCTTAATTGGTTGGACCAGAAGTTTGGTGAAAACATATTCTAGATCTAGTGAGCCTTTCCACCATAATTTGATGACAAACACATACACCCCAAATTTGTGTTTGTGTGTGTATAATCAAAGATTTTAAAACAGCTAAACCGTTTCCTGGTTTTGAAGCTGCAGTGATGGTAAAACATTGAGCAGATTAATAGTTGTCTGTTATGTAGATGTTAACAGCAAAGCAGCTCTGCTTTGGGGTGGGGGTGGCGCCATACTCATTCTTTTGTGTTTGAATAATTAGGATTTTATTCTTTTCAAGAAATTGGTGTAATTTTGATTATTTCATACGGTATGTTCCAAGATATGAGAGTCCAGATTCAGTCCTGGATTATATGATGGCAATAAGGTATTTCTGAGCATGTGTAGGGTTCTGCCCTTTACCACTAAGTAACTCATCCGGCCTTCAGACATTGAGGATAAGATGCTATCAAAGTGGTTATGGTAGGCTTCAAATTCTGAATAAGAGAATTTGCAAAACTGTAAACGTTTTGTGGATTGCACTATTTTTGTAAAATGATGGGTTTCAATAAGCCTTGTTTTTCTCTGTAAAAAGACTAAGGCCAGCAATAATAATAATAATAATAATAATAATAATAATAATAATAATATGCCTGAAATATGTGCCGTGTCATAAATAGCAGTCCTCAAGAGTTTACACTGCTGTGTGCATATGTGAGTGTGTTTTAGAATTCATTTTGTACCCCTTGAAGCATTACCCCCACCCTTCCTCATTTCTCCAGTCCTTGTATTTGACTAAAGAAGTTAAAATATATTGATGAGGGTTCTTGATTCTACAACCTGAGCAAAAAAATGGCAACATGACACCTCAAATATGCTGCCTAAAGGGCAACTGATCTGTTACGCTGAGAGAGACAAAGCTCAAGGGTGTGATGTTGGTAGGTTTTCTTCACTGCAGCTAAAATAAAAACGGATGTTTTTTGCAGGGGTGGAAGAGAGAAAGAAGCCCAGACATTCAGGAAACTTAATGGAGA
Source organism: Zootoca vivipara (assembly GCF_965207765.1). NCBI lineage: Eukaryota > Metazoa > Chordata > Lepidosauria > Squamata > Lacertidae > Zootoca > Zootoca vivipara. The sequence continues at coordinate 4,422,352 of NC_142599.1, forward strand.
GTCAAGAGATGGGTAATGGTCAGAGCAGCCTCCCCCAGCCTGGTACTCTCTCCAGGTGTTTTGCACTACAACCCTTATCAGCCTGAGCCAGCGCAGCTAATCAGGGATGGTGGGAGACATGGGCCAAAACATCTGGAGGGCACCAGCCAGGCAGGGGAAGGCTGGGATATAGTGCCAGGCAAATTCAGTCTAATCTCACAGGGGGGTTGTGAGGATAAAATTGGAAGGAGAGGATCATGTGTACCTTTGAATTCTGTGAAGGTAGGGTCAGATGCATATGTAATAAAAATATAACCCCTAGGTGATGCGGCCAACATCACACAGGGTGGGATCCTTCTGCTTACTAGCTGATAAGCAAGAAGAGTCCAATGTAGAAAAGCTGCCTGCAAAGCAGTCTCACACCCCACAGGACTGATCTCTCTGCTCGAAAGCTGTTCCGTGAAGACATTAGTCCTGGGGGGTATCAGGCGGGTGTCAGGAGTATGGGCAGGAGTCAGGCTCTGGGGCCTGTAGTGCTTTGCAGGACTGGGGCCTGCCTCAGCTTGTGCTGGAGAAGCAAGGAGTGGTCACTCAGGTGAGGCCACTTGATACCTCACTGCACCTGGTGGCAGGAGCTGGGAGGGATAAAAGCTCAGCATTTCCCTTCAGCTCTTTGCCACAGCAACGCTAACCCTGCCTGGTTGCCCCTGACCTCTTGCTCCTTGAACCCTTGCTGACGCCTTGCTCCTTGACTCCCAGACCTTCGCCTCTGCCTTGCTCCTTGACCCTGCGACTGCCTGCTGCTGGACCCTCAGCCCTGCACCTGTTCCTGCTTCTACATCACCATCTTGCCTCTGGTCCTGACATCCCCAGTCAGGGCTTCAACCGCCCGCCGACCGGACCGTGACAGTGGGAAGGTGAACCACGGCGCTGATCCTACCTTCACCTTGGAAGAGGCAGTGACCCCGCCTTTCTGCTTAGTTTTTCCACACTGCCTCTCTGTCCTGCCTGATGCCCTGATTGCCACAAGTTGCTCTGGCTCATTCAACCTGACTTGCAGTGACCTGTATCTGTGCATGCGCAAATCGCCTGAGACCTATTCGACTCAGGCCTTGGTCAAATCTGGTCCACAGCCCTAGTGTGTGCTAGTTAATTGATTGCTTAAATTTGCATATGGGTGAAAACAACCAGTCTGAAGTGAGAATCTTGCTCCTCCCCACTCCATTTTTGGATGATCTGTGCAGGTGGCATCTTAGAAGAGGCATTTGTTCCTAAGTGTGAGAGAAAAGAGGAAAGATCTGCTCTTTATTATTTATACCCCGCCCATCTGGCCGAGTTCCCCCAGCCACTCTGGGCTGCTTCCAACAAAATATCAAAATCCAGAAATCCATCAGACATTAAAAGCTTCCCTGAACAGGGCTGCCTTGAGATGCCTTCTAAAGGTCTGGTAGTTGTTGTTCTCTTTGACCTCTGGTGGGAGGGCATTCCACAGGGTGGGTGCCACTACCGAGAAGGCCCTCTGCGTCGTTCCCTGTAACTTGGCTTCTCGTAGCGAGGGAACCACCAGAAGACCCTCGGCGCTGGACCTCAGTGTCCGGGCAGAACGATGGGGGAGGAGATGCTCCTTCAGGTATACTGGACCGAGGCCATCCTTATTGATAAGGAGTTTGTCAACTAGAAAACTGGACAGTTTCATCTGTAATGTGAAGCTGCAAGGAGAGTGATTTGTGCATTTGGGTCATTCTCTTTTCATTGGAACAGCAACAGGCAGCAACATCTCTGTGGCCTGACTCACCCTAGAACATTTTTTAATTTATTGAATTCATTTGTAATTCACCTTTTCTCCAAGAAGTCTGGGTTGTGTGTGTCTAGAGCAGGCATCCCCAAACTTCGGCCTTCCAGATGTTTTGGACTACAATTCCCATCTCCCCTGACTACTGGTCTTGTTAGCTAGGGATCATGGAAGTTGTAGGCCAAAACATCTGGAGGGCCGCAGTTTGGGGGTGCCTGGTCTAGAGCAGTGGTTCTCAAAGAGTGTGGTGCGCCACACTGGTGTGGCAGGAGAGGGTGGCAAGTGTGGTGGGAATATTCAAGCACAATCAAAGAAACATTGAAACATTGCAATACAGTATAGTATAGCATAGCATAGCATTTTTTTTTAAAAAAAAGCAGAATATGGATAGATATCTTTTTCAAAATGAGAGCAAAAGCATCAAGTGGTGCTGAGGACACTCCTAGTTGTGATCCATAATTGCTCTCTGCATATGTGCCCAGAAACAGAGACCTGGAGAATAACTGGCTATTCTTCTAGAGTTCTCCATGACATATTGTTGTGAACAGGGATTTTCAACTCTGACAAATATGAAAGAACAGAAAAGAAAGAGGCTTCTTGGTGTTGATGAGGGGATGAGAGTTTCTTTATATCAAATTAGACCGTGTGTGTGTGTGTGTGTGTGTGTGTGTGTGTGTGTGTGCATGTATGAGAGAGAGATTACCCGGCAAAAACAAGTTCATACCTTTCATTATGTTTGTATACATAAAGTACATAGGTAAGAGGCTTGTTTATAATTGTATTTGGGGAATGATTCATGTTCTAATATAGCTACATTTTTCTATACTTTCTAGATGCCCCATGATCATATTATAAAGTTGATGTGTTCCACGTTATAAATCAAGTGCTTTTTGTTTTCCAGAGTATTTCTTATCAATAAAAAAATCGGTGCGGTGTGAGCTAATAGATTGGGCTGTGAAATGGTGCCTGGGCTAAGTCACCCAGAGATCCTGGATCTCCCCAGTCCTAGTCCAGCCCCCTAACCCAGAGATGGGGAGCCTATAGCCTTCCAGATGTTGTTGAACAACAACTTCCATCATACCTGATCATTGGCCACACTGGCTGGGACTGATGGGAGTTGGAGTCTAACAACATTCAGAGGGGCATCCTTGTTATGACCACTACAGCAGCATATCCCAGAATCCGGTGTGATGACACATATGGAGAGATTCTTCAGCACACTGGTCTTAAGTAGGAAGGAGTCCTTGAAGGTAGGATACTTGAGCGGGAAAGAATACTGCATCCATGTGTGCATTTTACCAGCAGGGGACACTGTTACATGCAGAAAATCCTCTGCCCACCCCCCTTTAGCACAACTGTGCTAAAATGTTGTGATTTAGGTGGGAGGAGGGTGTGTAGTGGCTGTTGTTTTGGAGACAAAAATGTCTAATTCAAAAGAGCTTAAGGAGGTTTTTTTGTGGGGTGAGTAGCATATTTTTTTGCAGGCCTTTAAAAAGGATGTTTAAAAAGGATGCAGCAAACACCAGGTGTATTATTGTTAGTATTATTGTTAGCCTCTTGGGCTTGCCAATCAGAAGGTCAGCGGTTCGAATCCATGCAACGGGGTGAGCTCCTGTTACTCTGTCTCGGCTTCTGATAATCTAGCAGTTTGAAACCACACTAGTGCAAGTAGATAAATAGGTACCACTGTGGCAGGAAGGTAAACGGCATTTCCATGCGCTCTGGCTTCTGTCATGGTGTCCCATTGCGCCAGAAGTGGTTTAGTCCTGCTGGCCACATGACCCGGAAAGCTGTCTATGGACAAACACTGGCTCCCTCAGCCTGAAAGTGAAATGAGTGCCGCAACCCCATAGTCAGGTTTGACTGGACTTAACCATCTAGGGGTCCTTTACCTTTACCTTACCTTAGCATGTATGTGGGTTTAGAGGAGGAGGGAGTGTAAAAGAGGGAGCCCCAATAAGCATGAATGAAAGAGAGAGGTGCAGTCTGACATTTCTGCTCTTATGATGCAGACTATACTTCTTTGTAGTCTTTTGGCCCCCTCCATACATAAAATCACATAATCCTTAAAAACACATAACCAATGACTAAAGAACAGCTGCCAATAGCTGCTGAAGAATATGTTGTTGTTTAGTCATTTAGTCGTGTCCGACTCTTCGTGACCCCATGGACCAGAGCACGCCAAGCACTCCTGTCTTCCACTGCCTCCCACAGTTTGGTCAAACTCATGTTGGTGGCTTCGAGAACACTGTCCAACCATCTCGTCCTCTGTCGTCCCCTTCTCCTTGTGCCCTCCATCTTTCCCAACATCAGGGTCTTTTCCAGGGAGTCTTAAGAATATACCGTACGTCTTAACCAGCTACCTAAAACTACAAAGAGATGGGGCCAGAGGCATGCCAGAGAAAAGGACCTTTCCTGCCCTCACCCCCTACTGTATATACTTTGTATACTTCTAAATACTTTGTTAAAACCACTTAGAAGCCTATTTGGGCATTCAGCAGCATGCAAATAAATATATACAGTAACTTAAATGCCTCTACCAGCTGAGGAGAACCTTTCATTAATCTGACAGAAGCATCCTGCTGTTTGTCCGCAAAAGCCCCTGCTGCCTTTTCAAAAATTGCCTTTTTCTGCAGCAGATTAGCACAGCTGCTCCCCCAAGAGTTATTCCAGCTGCCCACCGCCTCTCTCTTCTGTGCTCCTTCCTTCCATGCTGGAGTGTGGTTTCTAGTCTCTCTTATGCTAGTGATGAGGAGCCTGTGGCGGCCTTCCAGCAGGGCCAATGGGAGTTGTGAGTCCCAACAAGATCTGGAGGACCACTGGTTCCCTGTCGCTGTTGTATCGAAGGGGGACCCGTTTCAGGACAGGTGTTGCCACATTTTCCAGCAAAACGGCTCTCCATCTTGTTTAGTTTTTTAAATCTGCTCAGGAAGGAACCAACCCACTTTCCCGGTTCTATCTCCATGGCAACAGTCAGGAGGCCTGGAAGGGGAAAAGGTCTGTTATCCTGAGTTCTCCTCTCTTCAGTGTTCAAAAGTTTTAGGGTTTCTTGTAAGTAGATGGAAATGGCAGGACTTGGTCGCCAGGCAGGCATTTCAGCACATTTTGGCATTAAAAGTCTACCCAACTAGCACCCCCTGAAAGATAAGGGGAGCATCAGGTAACCTGGGTGAAGTGTTTGTTTCCGTTTAAAAAATTGAAAATGTTGACACCTAGCATTGATAAGAGAAGTTATTCACACCTGGTCTTTTACTGGCAGGTCCGGAGCAATGGCAGGGCCAGTGAGGGGTGGTCCCCTCCCCTGTTGATTTTCGCAATAGGTGGGAGCCTTGTCAAATCTCACCTGGCCAGAGTTGCTGCTTGCTTCTCTTCCACCGCTGGGGAAACGGCACCTGTGCCAGCCAAACTTAACAGAGCAGGATATTTTAGTGGGGTGGTGATGATTGGGATATTGAGTTATGCGGATATCTGCAATCCTTTTGAAAAAATGCTTATACAGTATGACTTTAAAAACCATAACTACCCCAGAGAGGAACTGTACCATTCCACATGTACTACTACTACTGATGATGATGATAATAATAATAATAATAAATAATAATAATAATAATAATAAAATTTTATTTATACCCTGCCCTTCCCAGTCAAAACCGGGCTCAGTGCGGCTGCCACAATAAAATTACAATAAGACATAAAAGAAAAAAAACTAATTAATTAAATACAGGTTAAGATACAATTTAAGATTTTCATTTTTTAAAATGCAGCCTCATTTTAAAATAGCCCAAATCAAAACCACAGGGAGGAAAACATAGGGGTCAGACTGGGTCCAGCCCAAAGGCCAGGCAGAACAGCTCCGTCTTGCAGGCCCTGCGGAAAGATGTCAAATCCCTCAGGGCCCTGGTTATTTTTATTGTGGACTGGAATGCTTTATCTGCTACAGAATTAATTGTTATTGGCAATAAAGGGGATGTTTATGATCTTTAATCCTTTTTTAAAATCTGTGCCCCTTCACTTATTACCGTAACATAGCCTGCTAACCATGAATTTATGCATCCCTGAAGAATTGTGAGGCAGCTGTACTAGGACAGGATAGTGAATCATGGGGAATGGGACGCAGGGGGTATTATTTTTGTGATTTGAAAACATTTACCTTGGTGTTTAAAAAACAACAACAACATTTAGCTTGGTAAGTCTCTGTTAGATGAAGAAGCACATAAACTACTTTCGGAAAAGCAACAAATTTTTATTTTACCTTTGAAAATGTCAGATAATGCTAAATAATAATAATAATAATAATAATAATAATAATAATAATAATAATAAGTAATATTAATAAATAATATAACTGCAAGTACTTGGCAATCATTTTTATGTAATTTTACACACACTTCACTTACCAAGCAAAACTAAATTATATTAATTTAACCAAAATATATTTCAAATTCCCAAGTCATGTAAAAACTTTTTAGAACCCCTCATTTTTGGAATTTGAAAGTTGAAAAATTCAGCATATCTTACTGTAACAGAACCTCTGCACACAGCCTGATCCCAAAGCATAACCTCTACTTCAGAGGATTGCAGAGATTGGTTTTCTGAGCCTCCCTTTTCTGGGAAGCCACTTTACTCTACCAGCAACTTGTGGAAAATGTGGACCTCCATCTGCTGTGTGTGTTGTGAGAAGAAACACAAAGCTCTTTTTCTTTTCTTTTTTCTTTTTAAATTCATCTTTATTCATTTTATACACATGAAAAAACAATACATTAACAAAATACAAAAAAGGGAAAAAAGAAAAAAACACAGGAAAAGAAAAAGACAAAAAAGAGGAATATATATATATATCTAATAATCTTGTAAAATCTTCATAACATTATAGACTTCCCCGGTTCCCCCCTCATTGACTCCCTATTTCAATTAATCATAAAGCAGTTTTCACATTAATTAAAATTTATTCTCTAATTATCACCATTCAATTTTATCTATAACCTCAATTTTTAAAAAAATATCCTTATATTCTATAAAACACGAAGCTCTTTTTCAGCCATGGAGTGGAATCCAAAGCATGTTTACTCAGATACAACTCATGTTGAGTCGATAAACTCACAGCGCAGTCCTAACCATGTCTCCTTAGAAATAAGGCCTATTGAACTCAAATAGGTTGTAGACATTTCCTAATCCACCACATTGCCATAAAGCAGTATCTTCTTCCCACAGTGGCTGGAGAGGGTGATACAGCCTGAAATCCCCCTGTGCCACCTTCCATTGTGCCTGCATGTTGTTTTCTCTCTTTCAGAAAGGGCTGGTCAAACATGTTTGCTTTGACCCTCGACTAGGAGGCTTTCTGTTCTTCCTTCCCCTTCCCAGCGGTCTCCAGCTGTTTCTCTGCCTCTACCTCACGCCAGGACCATCCGAATGATGCACGCCTGGAAAGCAGTGGTCGGCACTCTGGCCTTCACAGGCCTGGATGTGACGGTGACCACCTTGCTGTACAAACACAGCCGCAGTGGTGGCAGCCTCCTTCAGGATCTGAAGCACTTCAACATATTCAACTCCATGCTGGACATCTGGGGGGCCTGCCTGTACCGGAGTTGTGTGCTTTTGGGTGCTGCCATTGGGGTCGCGAGAAACACCAACTATGGTCCCAAGCGCTTGAAAGGATCCCGGATCTTTATCACACTTGTCTGCCTTGCGGTGGGGATTTACACCCTGGTCAAGCTGCTGCTCTACTCGGAGGTGAGGAAGACCATCAAAGACCCCTGGTTTTGGGGTTTGTTTGCCTGGACATACTTATCCCTTGCAGCCACCTTCTCCTTGTGGCAGATGCTTTCTTTGGTGAGACCTGCCAGGGAGACTCTGGGAGTAAATTCTGAATCTAGGACTGAAGCAGAAGAAATTGGGGATCCAAGTTTGCCTGGTGCCCAGGAAAAGAAAGAGGAGGCATCAGCAGCCACCATTTGTAAGCTGTTGTCTTACACCAAACCAGATGTTCACTTCCTTATAGTGGCCTTTTTCTTCCTCTTAGTGGCTGCTTTAGGTGAGTACATCCCTTGGTGAGACTATAGAAAGCTGTCTTATACGGAGTTGGATCATTGGCCCATCTACTTCATTGTTCAGGACACAGGTGGCGCTGTGGTTAAACCACATAGCCTAGGGCTCGCCAATCAGCAGGTCGGCGGTTCGAATCCCTGCGACAGGGTGAGCTCCCGTTGTTCAGTCCCAGCTCCTGCCAACCTAGCAGTTCAAAAGCACGTAGTGCCAGTAGAAAAATAGGTACCGCTTCGGCGGGAAGGTAAACGGTGTTTCCGTGCGCTGCTCTGGTTCGCCAGAAGCAGCTTAGTCATGCTGGGCACATGACCCGGAAGCTGTATGCCGGCTCCCTTGGCCAGTAAAGCGAGATGAGCGCCACGACCCCAGAGTCGTCCGCGACTGGACCTAATGGTCAAGGGTCCCTTTACCTTTACTTCATTGTTGTCTACACCATTGTTGTCTACATTGTTGTCTACATTCAGACTTCCACTTGTCCTGCCATTTTCCCCTCAGGAAACCCAATTTTACCGCTGAATTGTAGCAAATGCCAATTGGGTTTTCCATGGATTGAGGTTTACTCCGATTCAACCCGTTTGCTAAAGGGTGGGTTTTCCCAGGGAAAGTGGCGAAGCAAACAGAAGACTGCTTGTGCCCTTGCTTAGCAAGCGCAGGACAAGCGGAAAACCTCTCAGCCCCTTGCTTTCTAGGCATGGGACGAGCAGAAGTATGGATGAGCTCCAGGGGTGGGGAGCCTGAGGGCCGCATTCCCTCAGGGACAGACTTACAGAGGCAATGGACAGACTGCTAACTTTGTACAGTTGGCTATAGTTCAGCCACGTAAAAGTGAGAGATTCTGGTCCATACATTTTTCCAGTCCAGCAAGCAAGAGGCACTTTTGCAGTTCAAGAATAAATCCCAGCCAGGGAAAACAACCAGAGGAGGGAGTGTGGCCTGGGAGGAGTCCAAGGGCCAAATAGGGAGGTCTGGACTGGCAAAGGTTCTCCAGTGTTACTGACAGGGGACATGGCCATCTCTGCCTAGAGGTGCCAGGGATGCCAAGTGGTTTCTCTATCACTGAGTTATGGCCCTTCCCCTAATAATACTTTCCAGTTGTATATCCACTGCAGGCAGGTGGCTTCTTACTGTGTTTATATCCTCCTCCTCCAACGAGCTCAAGATACCGTGTGAAGCTGTTCCTGTTTTATCCTCCTAAGCCACACTGTGAGGATGAGGTTGGGCTGAGAGATTGTGACAGGCAGGCCCATGGGCACCCAGTGAGCTTCATGTCTTAGTTGAGGTCTGAACGCTTCTCTACCAGGTCCCCTGTCCAATGCTCTTGGCCAGGCATCCCCAAACTGCGGCCCTCCAGATGTTTTTGCCTACAGCTCCCATGATCCCTAGCAAACAGGACCAGTGGTCAGGGATGATGGGAACTGTAGTCCAAAACATCTGGAGGGCCGAAGTTTGGGGGTGCCTGCTCTTGGCCACAACATCACCCTGGCAGGTGCAAGTAAATGTCAGGGTTGTGGCAGCTCAGACCCAAAGCCCTTAGGGCTTTGCCCATCCTGTGTCCCTCTTGCAGGCCACATCCCTCACTGGCCTCATGATTGCATCCTCAAGTGTCGCTCTGTGTGGCTAGAAGGTGCCCTTGAACCACAATAATGCAATTTGCTTGCCTGGACAGTGGTTTGTGTGAACGTAAATCTCTGCTTTTTGTACAGTTGGAATTTTATATTTATAGTCTAAGGGTTTAATCATTATGTGTATACTGTTTAATTGCGAGCAAGACCCCTAAGCTGTTTACAAAGTAAACTTACAAAATAATCAGTACAAATAAAAGGGTGGGCTTCAACTGAATCCTGTTAGCGGAAGCACTGCTTCCACCTCTCCTCCCCCAGCACACCCTCTGTGCCCCCAAATTTGACTTTGGGGGGTTGGGAGAACCCCAACAAAAGCATGCAGGAGGAGGAGAGGGGGGGGGTTGCTCCGTCTTGCAAAGCGAAATGCTTGCCCTGATGGAATCACCTTAGCAAAACACTGAATTCCTCCCCAAGTTAAAACATTTTTTAAAAATATTAGCCTGCTATACAGAGGTAAGATTCAAATGTGCCACCCTTCCCACTTTTACCTTTGGTCGGACGCATCACAAGAATGCAGCCCCTCAAACGTTGCCTCTGTTTTAATGTGGCCCTTGGGCCCCTGCTGCTCTTCCTTTTCAGGGCTTGGGAAAGACAGCAAGGGGCCAAATGTGTTTGAAGATAACAACAGGGATTCTTGTCTTTAAATCCTTCTTGGGTTTTTGCCTTTAATCTGCCTTGTCATCCCCTCCAACAGGAGAGACATTCCTTCCATACTACACTGGCCGGGCCATTGATGGAATAGTTATCCAGAAGAGTATGGAGCAGTTCTCCACAGCGGTGGTCATCATGGCCCTTCTGGCCATAGGAAGGTAGCCTTACTTGAGTAGTTGGACCAAACTGGCATAACTGATCCACAGGCGGGCTGGGAAATCTTGCCATGTTTCAATGCTGCATAATGTGACGTAGTGGGGTTATCTTCCATATAGTTGGGGCCTGAGTATAGGAATCCATTCCCTGCTTCTTCTTCATCTTTTTAACTTGCAGAGAGGATCCTATTCCATTTAGTCCCATAATTCTTCTTCTTAAAAAGGAAATTCCTTTCTTAGCTGTGGTAACCATTTTGGTGCCCTGCAGATATTGTTGGGCTGCAACTTCCACCAACCCCAGTGGCAATGGCCAGTGGCCAAGGATGATGGAGGAAGTGACCCAATGGCACGTTGAGAGCATTGACTACGTTTGGTGTAGAGACTGAGGCACCCTGGGAAAGATGTTCACATAAGCCAGCAGCTCAGAAGACACTGATTTGCGTACCTTTAAAAATAAGGGTCCATATTCCACTTCCCTTTTCATTTTAACTCCTCTCACACACTCTGGATAGGAATCGCATGTTGCATGCATGTCTCTCAATGACTTTTTTTGCTGCCCATGGCTGCCATTTTGTGATCACACCCACAAAACATTTATCAATATATGAGTACCGGCACTTCATTTTTTAAAAAACCAAAATAATTCTACTGCACTGACCAGACTGGCTGGGGCTGAAGTCCAACAACATCTGTGAGCAAAATAAAAAAATTCCTTCAGTAGCACCTTAAAGCAGCGTTTCTCAACTGCTGTTCCGCGGCACACTAGTGTGCCGCGAGACGCTGGCTGACGTGCGGCGACGAGAAGGGCGATTTGCATTGTCACGTGCCTGGCGGCCGCCAATAACCAGCACTAACCCACCGGAAAGGAAGCCGGCCGGGTCACGACGCGGGGCGAGCGCAGCTCTCAACAGCCACCACCACGGGAGGGTGGTTAGACAAACTTAAAGAAGCTGGCTGGATGAGCTCAACCTGAAACTTGCTGAGCAAAGGATTGTGCTGGCAGAGAAATCAGCGGCTTGTGAAGCCTTATTACAGGAGATTGCAACCAACACAGCAATTGGCAAGTGTTTCTTACAGTCATAATTATATAGTCAATATAGGGCGGCACAGAGTTAAATTTTTTAACTTTTTTAATGGTGGTGTGCCTCGTGATTTTTTTCATGGAACAAGTGTGCCTTGGCCCAAAAAAGGTTGAGAAACACTGCCTTAAAGACCAACTAAGTTTTTATTTTGGTATGAGCTCATACCAAAATAAAAACTTAGTTGGTCTTTAAGGTGCTACTGAATGAATTTTTTTATTTTGCTTTGACTCAGACCAACATGGCTACCTACCGGTAACATCTGTAAGGACACAGCTGCCCTTCTCCTTCACAACTTGAAAGCTTTTATAACGAAACATCCACCATCTCTTGACCAAAATTTCATAGGGATTCCAGAAGGCAGAGGAAGCGGCTTCTAGGCCAGATCTAGACTGCTGGCTCACTCTAGATATTGAGCAAGTACAATGAAATGTTACTCTCGGGGTGGCCGTCAGAGTCTCTGAAGCACTTGGTGCTCCTGTGTCCCATGACAAGAGTGGCCAACGTGCCGCCCTCCAGATGTCGCTGGACCATGGCTGCCATCAGTCCCAGGTCAGGGTTGATGGGAATTGGAGCCAGCAACATCTGGAGGGCACCCACATTGGCTGGGCCTGTCCTCAGGTTCTGCCTTGGCTCCTTCCTCTTGCATGGTAGGACTGGGCTGAGGGTTCGTGTGTCGGTGTCTGTCTGTCCTATAACGTCTCTTATCTGCAATCAGTTCATTTGCCGCAGGTATCCGGGGCGGAGTCTTCACCCTCGTGTTTGCTAGGCTGAACATTCGGCTACGCAACAGTCTGTTCCGGTCGCTGGTCTCTCAGGAAATGAGTTTCTTTGATGAAAACCTTACCGGTGGGTTTCTTTTATCTGTGCTGTGAGATCTTTTCATGTCAGGAAATGGAGACATGTAGAATTACACAGCAGGGAATATCTCCAGTATAACTATTGGGGTGGGGGAGGCTTTAAACTGGGGGTCTGAAGGACGACCTCCCCCTGTGTCAGCTGTGAGGGAGATGGATGGAGGATTAAATCTGTAAATTTAAATTTAAACCTCCTGCCCCATGTATGTGGGAGAAATATGAGAGTAAACAGGCTATGGGAACCACTTGTGCACTTTTGCAGCTTATTGGAACTAGGAATTAGGCAATTACACATTTTATCCCTGTTTATTTGTAGTCTGCTGACCTCTCCTCTCCTTGTCCCCATTGCTGAGAATGAAAACACATATTTTAGTAAAAACAAAAAGGTTTACTTACATTTCAGTGCAGGCAGGAAATACACCACAGTAGTATGCAGGTTAAAACACTTCTTAGTTACAAAATACAAAATTACTTTTCTAAATGGAGTCTGGGTTCTGAGCAGAGCCAAGGCATGTATGTCTGCTCATATTGCTGGCTTGAAAGAAAGAGAGAGAGAGAGAGCGCACTCAGGCAAAAAAGACGTACGAAATATCTCCTTTGTTAGAAATTCCCACAAAAACATTAAGGAAGTGATCTCATACAGTCTTTTCTATATTGATTTAAGAACTCTATGACTGTCAGCCCCTCATGTGCCTGTCTGGTGGTAACAACAACAACAACAACAACAACAATTTATTATTTATACGCCGCCCGTCTGGCTGAGTTTCCCCAGCCACTCTGGGCGGCTTCCAACAGAACATTAAAATGCAATAATCTATTAAACATTGAAAGCTTCCCTAAACAGGGCTGCCTTCAGATGTCTTCTAAAAGTCTGGTAGTTGATTTTCTCTTTGACATCTGGTGGGAGGGTGTTCCACAGGGCATGTGCCACTACCGAGAAGGCCCTCTGTCTGGTTCCCTGTAGCTTGGCTTCTCGTAGTGAGATAATCATGCATTTGTGTTTTTTACTGGTAATCCCACAAGTTTGTGGGCATTATGCTCAGATGATCAAGCCTCCACTCCATATGGCCTCACTGGAGAGATTTTGACTGTGATAGCTGTGACTTAAAGGGAAGCAAGGCCTTTGTTTTGGAGTGACCAGAAACAAACACCTTCTCACTTCACTCTGAAACTATTTTAAGGCAGCAGCGCAAAACAGCATGGCCAGTGGTTAGGGATTATGGGAAATGTAGTTCAGCAACACCTGGAGGGCCACAAGCTCCACACCTTTCCCCTTTTACTTCAGCAGGCACTGGTTGAATTTAATAGGCTTTGGCATCTTTTAAAAATCATTCTTTTCTCTTTTGTACTGCAATTGTTTTTAAGTATTTTCCCCCCACACACACTTTGAACACCGGAAAAAAACAAATTATAAGTGTTTTATATAATCCACAAGGAAACAGCAATATTGATTGCTTATCAGTGCCACTTAATTGTGTCCAGAACAGACATTTAGTACTTGCAGCAACTCATTATTCCCATTTTACAGCCATCATTTTATCTGTACACCTCCTTTCCGTAGTTCAAACCATGCTCAGATTTACAACATGAAGGAAATGACATATTTGCAAACATCAAAAGTACCGGTAGTCATAATAAATGAATTAAAAAGCACACAAGCAAACTGAACAATTTTCACAGGAATCATTATAATAAGATCTAAAATAAAGATACAAAAATTAGAATCATAGAGTTGGAAGAGACCACAAGGGCCATCTAGTCCAACCCCCTGCCAAGCAGGAAACACCATCAAAGCATTCTTGGCATATGCCTGTCAAGCCTCTGCTTAAAGACCTCCAAAGAAGGAGACTCCAACACACTCCTTGGTAGCAATTAATTAATATTATTAATAACAACAACAACAAGACCTCCTATAAAATACCCCCAGCCCAAGAGTCTGTTTGGTGGCTCTGAGAATAGCAGCTACTTCCTGTTGATGTGAGGTTCCACAAATCTATACAATACCAGTGCAAAATTTTTGTTTCCCTCTCATCCTTGCAGAACTGTGGCTTAAGGAAGCTTCTCAGGCTGTTGAATAGAATTATAGAGTTGGAAGAGACCCTGAGGGTCATCTAGGCCAACAACCTGCAGTGCAGGAATCCTGCCCACAGCAGTCCCTAGGTGGCCTCAAACCACCAACCTTCTGGTTAACAGCCAGGCACACTGACTCATTGCATCACTGTTTCTCAATCAACCCCCTAGAGGAGGACCAGGGAACCTCAGCCCCTCTTGGAATCCACCCCCCCCCCCAAGGCTACTCCCCTCCCAGACCCCCGCTTTGTAATCTGAGTGTTTTTGCCTGGCTGGGATCTAACATTGAACTCTGAAAATGCTCCTTGCTTGCCTGCATGAAATTAATGTGTGCATGCATAAAAACTAGCCTGCCATAAAGGTAAAGTTTACATTCAGGGGGGGGGGGGACTTCCTTTTTTAGAGCTCCAGGAACAAGAAAAAAGGGAGGGTATCTATTTTTATGTACACATGTGTTCCTAGCTCTCCTACTCTATGGTAGTCCACAGCGTAAATAGAGCAGCTGGCCTCACTCTAAAAGTTAAGAAGATGCAAGGGAACTGAGGCTGATAGGAATGTGCTCAAAGACCCGTTGCTCAAGTGCTCAAGAATTTGAAATGCGTATTAATTTGAATGTTTTTCCAAAGAACCATAAGCCCCGCCCCCTCGCTGCGTTGAGAAGCTCATGATCTAAATCGAGGTGGTCCAACACGAGGCCTGACCCTGAGGCCTTTTCAGAAATCCTTGGCAACATTTGATGTCCACACACACCCTTGCACTGCCTTTCCAAAACCAGATAAGGCACTACTAGGCTTCTGGAAGGAGGCGCGAGGGCTCTGACAGGTCCTAGAGTTCTCTTTCCTCCTTCCCAAAGCCTATTTAGTGTTTTCCCAGCTTTGGGAAGGAGAGCTCCCAGACCCTGCCAGAGCTCGGTGCCTCCTTTCCCAAGCCTGCACCTTGCTTAGCCAGCTTAGGAAGGCAATGTGAGGGCTGGTGGGGATGTCAAATTTTGGGCTCGCTCACCCCTCCCAGTGCATAGGCAAGGCAGTGTGTGGCCCACGGATTCCGAGTCGAAGTATTCTTGCGGCCTACTTGGTATCAGAAGTTGAACCGCCCTGAACTAGGCGATGACGGTGTGAGAGAACAATGAAGAGAAGGAAGGAGCGGGATACGCATTGCTAATGGCACTGGCATGTGGAAATGCAGGTACACATGGCTAGGTTCCACTCTGGCTGAGGGTGGGGCCCAAGGGCTTCACGGCAGAACTGAGCTTCAAGTAGGATTTGATGGATGAAAGAAACATGACGCAACATGTAGGGATTGGGGAGAGGGCAGGTGGTAACAAGCGGGGTGAGCAGAGCCACTTAAGGAAGCCTGGAGAGCCCACTATGTATTTTTCCTGCTGCAGGCATCATGCTCTGCCGTATCTGGTGCTTTTTTCTGGGGGTACGCAGGGGTATGCATACCCCTAAACATTTTGTGAATCTTTGCAGTTTTGTCCATTTACTGTGTTTATTTTTCCTGATTTGAACTATAAAATGGTGATTTTCTTGAGTCACCCCTAAACAATTTTTTATGCATCACTTTTTTATGGATCAATTCCTTCATGGATCACTGCCTTGTTGTGGCGAAGGGGCTTGAATAACTAAGAGAAGCTATGAGCTATGCCGTGCAGGGCCACCCAAGACGGACAAGATCATAGCTGAGAGTTTAGACTAAATGTGATCCACCTGGAGAAGGAACTGGCAAGCCACTCCAGTATTTGGCCAAGAAAACTCCATGGACAAAGACAATAGGCATATAAAAGTTATGACGCTGGAAGATGAGCCCCTCAGGTCGGAAGGCGTCCAACATGCTACTGAGGAAGAGTGGAGGACGAGTACAAGTAGATTCAGAGCTGATGAAGCATCAGGGCCAAAGCCGAAAGGTCGCTCAGTTGTGGATATGCCTGGAAGCGAAAGGAAAGTCCAACGCTGTAAAGAAAAATATTGCATAGGAATCTGGAATGTAAGATCCATGTATAATGGTAAGCTGGATGTGGTCAAAAATGAGATGGCAAGAATAAATATTGACATCCTGGGCATCAGTGAACTAAAATGGACGGGAATAGGCGAATTCAGTTCGGATGACCATCATATCTACTACTGTGGGCAAGAATCCCATAGAAGAAATGGAGTGGCCCTCATAGTCAACAAAAGAGTGGCGAAAGCTGTACTGGGATGCAATCTCAAAAATGATAGAATGATCTTGATAACATCACAGTAATCCAAGTTTATGCACAAACTACCGGTGCTGAAGAAAGTGAAATTGATCAATTCTATGAAGACTTACAACACCTTCTGGAAATGACACCAAAGAACAGTGTTTCCCAACCAGTGTGCCTCCAGATGTTTTGGGACTACAACTCCCATCATCCCTAGCTAGCAAGACCAGTGGTCAGGAATGATGGGAGTTGTAGTCCCAAAACATCTGGAGGCACACTGGTTGGGAAACACTGCCAAAGAAGGATGTTCTTCTCATTATAGGGGATTGGAATGCTAAAGTAGGGAATCAAGAGATAGAAGGAAAGAACAACTGGCAAGTTTGGCCTTGGAGTTCAAAACGAAGCAGGGCAAAGGCTAATAGAGTTCTGTCAAGAGAACAAGCTGGTCATCACAAACACTCTTTTCCAACAACACAAGAGACGACTCTACACATGGACATCACCAGATGGGCAGCATCGAAATCAGATTGATTATATTCTCTGCAGCCAAAGATGGAGAAGCTCTATACAGTCAGCAAAAACAAGACCTGGAGCTGACTGTGGCTCAGATCACCAGCTTCTTATAGCAAAATTCCAGCTTAAACTGAAGAAAGTAGGAAAATCCACTGGGCTAGTAAGACACAATCTAAATCAAATCCCTTATGAATACACAGTGGAAGTGAGGAACAGGTTTAAGGATTTAGATTTGGTGGACAGAGTGCCTGAAGAACTATGGATGGAGGCTCGTAACATTATACAGGAGGCAACAACAAAAACCATCCAATGAAAAGGAAATCCGAGAAAGCAAAGTGGATGTCCAATGAGGCCTTACAAATAGCAGGGGAGAGAAGGCAAGCAAAATGTGAGGGAGATAGTGAAAGATACAGGAAATTGAATGCAGATTTCCAAAAAATAGCAAGGAGAGACAAGAGGGCCTTCTTAAATGAGCAATGCAAAGAAATAGAGGAAAACAACAGAATGGGAAAAACTAGAGATCTGTTCAAGAAAATTGGAGGTATGAAAGGAACATTTCGTACAAAGATTACCATAATAAAGGACAAAAGTGGAAAAGACCTAACAGAAGCAGGAGACAAAGAAGAGGTGGCAAGAATACACAGAGAAATTATACCAGAAAGATTTGGAGGTCTCGTACAACCCAGGTAGTGTGGTTGCTGACATTGAGCCAGACATCCTGGAGAGTGAAGTCAAATGGGCCTTAGAAAGCACTGCAAATAATAACGCCAGTGGAAGTGATGATATTCCAGCTGAACTATTTAAAATTTTAAAAGATGGTGCTGTTAAGGTGCTACACTCAATATGCCAGCAAGTTTGGAAAGCTCAGCTGTGGCCAGAGGATTGGAGAAGATCAGTCTACATCCCAATCCCAAAGAAGGGCAGTGTCAAAGAATGCTCCAACTACCACACAATTGTGCTCATTTCACACGCTAGCAAGGTTATGCTTAAAATTCTACAATGCAGACTTAAGCAGTATGTGGACCAAGAACTCCCAGAAGTGCAAGCTGGATTTCGAAGGGGCAGAGGAACCAGAGTCCAAATTGCAAACATGTGCTGGATTATGGAGAAAGCTAGAGAGTTCCAGAAAAACATCTACTTCTGCTTCATTGACTACGCAAAAGCATTTGACTGTGTCGACCACAGCAAACTATGGCAAGTTCTTAAAGAAATGGGAGTGCCTGATCATCTCATCTGTCTCCTGAGAAATCTCTATGTGGGACAAGAAGCTACCGTTAGAACTGGATATGAAATACCTGATTGGTTCAAAATTGGGAAAGGAGTATGAAAAGGCTGTATATTGTCTCCCTGCTTATTTAACTTATATGCAGAATTCATCATGCGAAAGGCTGGACTGGATGAATCCTAAGCCGGAATCAAGATTGCTGGAAGAAATATCAACAACTTTAGATATGCTGATGACACAACCTTGATAGCAGAAAGTGAGGAGGAATTAAATAACCTTTTAATGAGGGTGAAAGAAGAGAGAGCAAAATATGGTCTGAAGCTCAACATCAAAAAAAACCAAGATCATGGCCACTGGTCCCGTCACCTCCTGGCAAATATGAGAAGAAATGGAGGCAGTGAGAGATTTTACTTTCTTGGGTTCCATGATCACTGCAGATGGTGACAGCAGTCACGAAATTAAAAGATGCCTGCTTGTTGGGAGAAAAGCAATGACAAACCTAGACAGCATCTTAAAAAGCAGAGACATCACCTTGCCAACAAAGGTCCGTATAGTTAAAGCTATGGTTTTCCTAGTAGTGATGTATG
This sequence comes from Zootoca vivipara, assembly GCF_965207765.1. Lineage (NCBI taxonomy): Eukaryota > Metazoa > Chordata > Lepidosauria > Squamata > Lacertidae > Zootoca > Zootoca vivipara. The sequence goes on from NC_142599.1 coordinate 4,441,106, forward strand.
GAAGTGAGATCATAAAGAAGGCCGATTGCTGAAGAATTGATGCTTTTGAATTATGGTGCTGGAGGAGACTCTTGAGAGTCCCATGGACTGCAAGAAGATCAAGCCTATCCATTCTGAAGGAAATCTGCCCTGAGTGCTCACTGGAAGGACAGATCCTGAAGCTGAGGCTCCAATACTTTGGCCACCTCATGAGAAGAGAAGACTCCCTGGAAAAGACCCTGATGCTGGGAAAGATTGAGGGCACAAGGAGAAGGGGACGACAGATGACGAGATGGTTGGACAATGTTCTCGAAGCTACAAACATGAGTTTGACCAAACTGTGGGAGGCAGTGCAAGACAGGAGTGCCTGGCGTGCTCTGGTCCATGTTGTCACGAAGAGTAAGACACGACTAAACAATAACAAACAATTTTTTAGAAGAAAAAAACACTGGCCGTATCAATGGATCAATGTATTGATCCAGCCAAATGCATCTTACAGCATTATAGCAGTCTGTAGAGGTACTCCAGTTGTGGTGGAGCACTTCCTTTGCATGCAAAAGGCTGCAGGTGGAATCCCCAGCAACTCCAGGTTAGGGCTGGAAGTCCCTGTCTGAAAACCTGGAGAGCCACTGCCAGTCTGTATTGACAATATATGCTGCATTGACAATAAACGAACTGATGTTCCTGCTTGAAGAGCTTCATATGTTCCTTGAAGCAATCTGAACATTGGCCTCTGGATGTAAATGCTCAAGGTGCAAATATGGGTTTGGAACAAACTCTTCTTTGCGATTTTGTCTAGGATCTAGCCACTCCCTCCTGCACACTATGCTGTATCAAAAACTACTTTTGGATCTCCTCTTGGTTTAAAAGGGATTTGCCTCATGACATAGAGGGGAGGTCACTGTTAAAGAAACACACACACTCACACACCACTTGCATAGATGCAACTAGCTGCACAGTTTTTTTGGATCCTGGCCTAAAGGGTTTTTGAGTTAAGGGTGTGTTTCAGCCTCTCTGTGGTCTGCCCTCTGTGTTGAGGGTTCTGGCAGCAAGCTTTTCTCTGACCAGACAGCACCACAATATTCTTGGCTCCTTGCCTTCCGGAGAAAGAGAGAGAGAGCGCTTGCTGAATTTCTCAGATCTGCAGCAGGAAGCAAATGATGAACTGGGGCTCAGTTAAAGGGCACAGAGGCCCTGTGTGTAACCATATTCATAGCACCTCTGCAAGTCAAAGAACCATTTAGGGAAGGGTTTATTGTAATCTTTGGTTGTACTTCTGTGTTGCAGATGCAGAAAAATGATTAGCACTTCCCAGTGAATCAGGGTATATTGAGAAACTGCACAATCACACACCTAGAATTATGCACTATGTCCCTTCCTCTTTGGTAGACACTCATCTCTCAACGGCGTAGGTTTCCTTCTTGGGAGTGGAGGTGGCCAGAACCTGACTTTAGCCCAATTAGTCAAGCACATCCCACTTTGGATGATCCATTTTTTTCCAAGTAAAGTAGGAATGCCCAGCCATTTTGGGGTCCAAGAGCCACATTCATCATTGGCCCGACTTCTGGGGGCCACATGCTAGAACCATACTCTTACACACACACACTCTTATATACTCACATGTACAGGACACACATGCGGGGTGTGAATGGGACAATTTGCATTCATACTGAATTCCCCCCCCCCACCTTTTTTGCTGCTGCCAAAATCAGTGTGAGAGCCAGAAATATTTCCTTGAGGGGCCAGATCAGTCAGCCTTTGTGAAAACAGTTTGGAGTGGGAGAAACCATTGGGTTTATTTTGTGAGAAACCCCCAGCTTGTAACTCTTGGTAGATTGCCTGAGAAGTGGTCCTATCCTAGCTAGACCACTGGCCCACTAGCTCAGTAATCTCCACTCTGACTGGCAGCAGCTCTCCAGAGTTTCAGACAAGGAAGTCTGTGCCTGGAGATGTCAGGGACTGAACTTGGGTCCTTCTGCATGCAAAGCAGATCCTCTAACACTGAACTACGGCCCCTTCCTCTGTGACCTTCATATGTGGCAATTTGTGGTCGTTGGCCCTGTACAAGGATGGCAGACCAGCTGGAACAGGCTCTGGTTTGGATTTCAGTCCAGACTGTAAGTGGGGTCAAGTTCTGTTTTCTGTTTCTTCTTTTAAAGAAAATGTAATTGATTGGCTGGGTTTTTATTGTTGTTGTTACAGCTATTGCTATTTGCTAATTTTATTGCTGTATTTCATAATTATTTATTGCATTTTGATTTGATCTTTTTTAAAAAAAAGAAAAGAAAATTGCTTTGCATGCTTGATACCCATAGAACATTTTTCAAATATTTCCCAGAATTGCACATTAGGACCTTAAACTGTAGCACTTTATTTTTTTTAATAATAATAATTAATAGAGAATGTGCATATTTCAACAAATAGGCAGAGTTCTCTCTGTGAGCAGAGAAACCCTATTTTGCCCCCTGCCCAGCACCCTCCAGCTCTACACACATTGCTTCTGTTCTCATTCTCTTTCTTTCTCTCTCAGGTGACATTATTTCCCGGCTGACGTCGGACACGACGATTGTGAGTGACCTGGTCTCGCAGAACATCAACATCTTCCTGCGCAATATGGTCAAGGCCACGGGGGTGATAGTTTTCATGTTCAGCCTCTCATGGCAGCTCTCCCTGGTAACCTTCATGGGATTCCCCATAATCATGCTCATGTCAGATCTTTACGGGAAGTACTACAAGGTTAGTGTTATCTGTAGCTTTTAAGCCTGACCCCAGAGCTCATTCTCAAAGCTTGTCTGTCTGTTTGCCTGTGGGAGTTCTGCTTTGGGGACACAGGCACATACTGTAGGAAGCTGCCCTTCTACCAAGTCAGGTCATTGCTCCGTCTACCTCAGGACACTGACTGGCATTGGCTCTCCAGGATTTCAGACAGGGGACATTGCCAGCCCCACCTAGAGATGCTAGGGATTGAACCTCAGACCTTTGGCATGCAAAGCAGATACTTTAACCACTGAGCTAACATCCTTTCCCACAGCAAATCTGGTGGGTCCTTAGCAATCTCCTGGCAGAGACTGTTCTGAGCAGTTTCTGAGAACTCTCCTACAGTGGTACCTCTACTTACGAATTTAATGCGTTCTGAATGCACATTCCTAAGTTGAAAAAACTTGTAAGTCGAATCCCATAGGAATGCATTGGGAGAAAAAATTCGTAAGTAGAAGCAACCCTATCTAAAAATTCGTAAGTAGGAAAAATCCTATCTAAACCACATCCAAGATGGCGGACGGAGCTCCATTCGTAAGTAGAAACATTCGTAAGTAGAGGTACCACTGTATTTTCACACACCATCTCTTGAGTGTCTCTCTCTCTCATATACTTTTTCTTCCATTTTTAACCACAAAAACTAATCATCAAAAGAAAAGAAAACATTAAAAAAAATAAATCTTCATGCTCATGCATTTTATCTTCTGAATTCAAAAAGGCTGATAGTGCACGGATTTCTGATTTTCTTCTCCAATATTGCACGTACAATTTCGGTCCTATATAGTCCAAGCCATGCACCTTGTTTTCATGGCTTCTGTAATACCAATGTAAAAAGGAGCTGCAGAGAAGCAACAGAGATGTACAGTGCTGCTGTTCATAAAATTCTGAAGGAGGAAGGCCTTGCAGAGGTCCCGTGGGGGTTTTTATTTTATTTCTTGGCCTTGGCAGTGCTGTTGTCCAGCTGCCTGCCTTGTCCTCGCTGTGGAACGGAATTGCAATCTCTCTTGCCAAAGCAAGTGGGGAAGAGGCATAAGGCAGCTGCAGGTCGTCTTACCTTCTCAGATGACTTGAAAAGAAATTAGAGCTGTCTCTAGAGAGGAAGTCCTAGGGCTGTGTCTTTGGGGCAGGGAGACTCACTTCCAAAGACTATACTGTACATACGTTATCTCTGTAGTAATGCTGTTGCATTTTCATGGCAGGCTCTCTCCCCCAGCCATCTCCTTTTAAAAGGAGGGCATAACAGCTAATACTTTGGCCACCTCATGAGAAGAGAAGAATCCTTGGAAAAGACCCTGATGTTGGGAAAGATTGAGGGCACTAGGAGAAGGGGATGACAGAGGACAAGATGGTTGGACAGTGTTCTTGAAGCTACGAACATGAGTTTGACCAAACTGCGGGAGGCAGTGCAAGACAGGAGTGCCTGGCGTGCTATGGTCCATGGGGTCACGAAGAGTCGGACACGACTAAACGACTAAACAACAACAACAACAGCTAAGTGTGTGTTGTAAGGTGATGATAACAATACTGGCCAACCCTCTCTAGGGTCCTCCATCCCCAATTCTCTGAGCTTCTCCCAGGACAGTAAGGATTCAAGAGACTGTGTATTGTTGTTGTTGTTGTTGTTGTTGTTGTTGTTGTTGTTGTTGTTGTTGTTGTTGTTGTTATATCCCAGCCACTCAGGGCAGCCTCCAGCACACATGCATGTGAAGTACTGTACACTGAACTTTAAATAAACAAACATTGCGTGAATCCTAAAGGTTGCTGTTTAAAGATAGATTGTAAGCTCTCTAGAAAGCCACCCAACTTTTGATGCTGCCATCATCACTATTACTATTTCCCGCAAAAGCACATTCCCTATTTGTGGAAAACCTTTTGTATGCTTTCTTTTAAATCCGGGGCCATCTGTTTCATGGCAAGTTTCCACCCCTCCCCTCCTGCCTTGCCTGCAGGAGCTAGGATTGAGGGGGATTGTTCCCTTTCTCTTTTTTGCCAATTTGTTTTTATTGATTTTTGAAATTTTACCAAATCAGCCACAACTTAGTTAAAACAATTTTATACATTTCCCCCCAAAACTTGGTTTATTGCCACTCCATTTTGATGTGTCCTCTTGTTGCTGCTTTATTTTCCTAGTTGTTTCTGGTATAGGGGGATTGTTCTCTTCTTGCGTGTGATTTGTTCATTCTGCCTCTCCTCTCGCTGCCATAACTTGTAATACCAGTTGGGACATCTGTGCACCTGGCTAATCTTTTGTCCTTTGTGAGCTGGCTGACCTTGCCTGCTTACCTCTGTGTGAAGCCTTTGCTGCCTGAGGTCATCGGCTGCTGGATGGAGTGCTTAAGTCTGCAAATGTGCGTTTCCTGTTCTGCCTTGTCCTTCATGCTTCCCCAGCTTGGCTCCCACTGCAAATGGCCTGTCCCATGGAGCGCTACACAATCTCAGTGAGGCTCTGCAACACTGGAATCACTGAATGCCTGGCTCCCAGCCAACAGAAGCTTCTTGGCTCTCGTGCTGCAATATTAATACTACTCAGCGCTGAGGGGAAGAGGGGAGGGAGGGTGTGTTTTTGCTATATCCTGGTCTGTGGGATATGCATAGTTTATTGGCCTTTTGTTTTGGGGGGGGCTGTTAGGGATGGGGGAGAAATTTGCTTGCGGTTCAAGGACCTGCCCCCCGCGAGAAATAAAGACACAGTGACACATGGTATTAGAGTTAATGGGTAGAATAAGGCCACAACTTTATTGGTTAGAGCAGGGGTTCCCAACAAAATTTTCTCGAGGACCCCTCATTGAGCCGCTATTGTGACAAGGACTCCCATTAATTCCTAATCCTAAAATTAAAAAGTGAGAGCCAAATTAAGAGTCTTTTTATATTTTATATTTATACGTTTTTTACAGTTCTTCCTCTTCATCTGTAGGCCTTTGTCGTTTTAACGAACCACTTTTTAACCAACGGTCCATTTTTAACTACGCGAACTGTAGCTTCCGCGAAAAACAACGCTTTGTTTACAAACACTACTGTTTTGCAAAGAGGCAGCGCGCGCCAGGGAGGAGGGAGGGGAATGGAGAAGACAGGGTACCTGCGCAGTAGCGCACAAATGAAGCCGACGCGCGCAAAGCATCTTGGGCAGGTGAGCGTTAGTGGAATGCGCGCGCTGCCTCTTTGCAAAACAGTAGTGTTTGTAAAGCGCCACCTAACGGCATACAGCAGAACTACTGCCTCTATCTAATTCTAGTTTTGCGCTAGACTCTGCTCATGCAGGAAGCGGCCAAAACAAAAAATCTGTTATCATACGAAATATATTTAATATATTTTTTATTCTAATAGCATCTTGCGGACCCCTCTGGCATAGCTCGCAGACCCCTGGGGGTCCCCGGACCACCTGTTGGGAACCACTGGGTTGGAGCAAGTGAGAGGTATTGGCTTAGGCATTGGACTCGCTAGCAAGTGTGACTCCACCCCGCTCAGCGGGGGGGTCATATCAGGTTAACACCCCGAGGAAGGAGCCTGTTGATGCAAATACAACTGAAAGCTCCCCCTGGTGTCACCGGGGGTCGTGCCATGGCCCTAGCTACCAGCCGGGCGTCGGACGGGATCCACGACCGCCGGATCCCTTAAGGGGATACCCCTATAAGAGGAGGGTTGGATGATGGCCACAGCCAGTCCTCGAACACACCAGACAACTCCATATTCCAATGCGCCTACCGCCAAATACCGAAGAAGTTGTGACGAATTGCTATGCTTCGATGAGGAGCAGCAGCGAAAAGGGGCGATCTGGAGGCTGCCGCGCTCATTTGAAGCAGGTAACCCCGCCCACAGGCTGGCCCTATTGGCCAGCCAGGGCTCTGAGTGCGGCAGCAGGTATAGGTAGAGCAGGTATAGGTAGAGCCCCCCTGCTTGGTGCGTAGAGCGGGTCCCGCCTGCAAATTCCCCCCTCCCTGAAGAGGAGGGATCTTGTCTTTGTATCTTAATGAGAAACTACCTAATCTGCACTTCTCAAACCAATTCTAGTACCAGAACACAGCTAGCCTTTGGAATTTGCAGTTTCCACAATTTGGAGGTGCCTTAGTCCAACCAAACAATGTGCACAGAGATGCCTATGCATGGGGAAAGGGTGCATAAAAGTAAAAATAACCTAGAAAAAAATTCATTATCTTTGGGGAAATTGCTTGCCAAAATGTGTTTATTAGTCAAAACTGTATACAAAAATGTGTTTGTTAGGAGAAATTAGCACTAATCTGTCAATTTTCATGAGATTTCCCCCCCCCCCAATATCTGCTCCAAAAACAATTGCCAAAGAAATGGGGAGAACTCAATTTAAGCCTAGAAAAAATATAATCAAAAATAGAATTCATCCATCCATTCTGTGTGTGTGAATACAGATATATCAACATGTATTCATTCTCTCTCTCTCTCTCTCTCTCTCTCTCTCTCTCTCTCTCTCTCTCTATATATATATATATATATATATACTTTTTGTTCCATTTTTAACCACAAAACTAATCATTAAAAATAAAATATTAAAAAATCTAAACACTTTATAGTGTCTTCATGCTCATGAATTTTATCATCTGAATTCAAAAAGGCAGGTGGTGTGTGGATTCCTGATTTTGTTCTCTAGCATTGCATGTGCAATACCAACCCAAAAAGGAGCTGCAGAGAAGCGACAGAGATGTACAGTGCTGCTGCTCATACAATTCTGAAGGAGGAAGGCCTTGCAGAGGTCCCGTGGGGATTTTTATTTTATTTCTCGGCCTTGGTTGATTTACCTGCTGAGCAGATAACAACAGGGATGGGAAACCTGTGGCCTTCCAGATGTTTCTGGACTATACAACCTCTCATCCCTAACCATTGGCTACACTTGCTGATGGGTGTTTAAAATCTGGAGAGTACAAGGTTAGGAAAGATTGTCTTAAGATATGCTCTGCAGGCCCTGCTCTGGGTGCCTCTTTGTGACCCCGTGGACCAGAGCACGCCAGATGCTCCTGTCTTCCACTGCCTCCCGCAGTTTCGTCAGACTCATGTTGGTGGCTTCGAGACCACTGTCCAACCATCTCATCCTCTGTTGTCCCCTTCTCCTTGTGCCCTCCATCTTTCCCAGCATCAGGGTCTTTTCCAGGGAGTCTTCTCTTCTCATGAGGTGGCCAAAATACTGTAGCCTCAGCTTCAGGATCTGTCCTTCCAGTGAGCACTCAGGGCTGATTTCCTTCAGAATGGATAGGTTTGATCTTCTTGCAGTCCATGGGACTCTCAAGAGTCTCCTGCAGCAGCATAATTCAAAAGCATCAATTCTTTGGTGATCAGCCTTCTTTATGGTCCAGCTCTCACTTCCATACATCACTACTGGGAAAACCATAGCTTTAACTATACGGACCTTTGCCGGCAAGGTGAATCCTAAACCAGGATATTAACCTGTATAATTTGGTGTGTTCTTGTTGTTATGCCTGAATTCACTAGCCATGACTATGGTTGGTGCCAAACCTCAATATGGATTTATTGGTTTTCATTCTGATATTGTATTACCGTAGTTTTTTACGGTTTATATTAATAGGGTTGTAAGCGTCCTTGGAGGTTTTTTTTAGTAACCTGATGATGATGATGATGAGAAGAAGAAGAAAAAGAAAAAGAAGTAGTTTAGTTGCTGGGACTTGTTGGGGTCTCCCAAATTCTGAAAGTCTGGGAAACCCTGAAGTATGATCGTTCCATTTCTTGGTTATGGGACAGCCTGCCTCTCTTCCCTCCTTCTCTGTGCCCACCATTTAGAAACTCTCCAAAGAGGTCCAGAATGCTTTGGCAAAAGCAAACAACACTGCTGAGGAAACCATATCAGCCATGAAGACCGTCCGCAGCTTTGCCAATGAGGAAGTGGAGGCGAACGTCTATTCAGACAAACTGCAGCAAGTCTACAAACTCAACAAGAAAGAAGCCATGGCTTACACCTACTATGTGTGGTCCAGTGGGGTAGGTGGAAACTCTTTCCCACTGCTGCTTTGTAGCTCACTGTCTTCACCTTCATTGTCGTCATGTTTACCTGTCCCCTTATCATGGGTAGGTTCTGAGCAAACACCAAGAGCCTTATGGCATCTTAAAGACTGACAAATGTATCATGGCAGAAACTTTCAGCCACATCAGCAGATGCATGGTGATGATAATTGTTTCTGTTAAAAGTGTGTGTGTGAAGTTGCATGAGTCCCTGTCAGGGACAAAGGTGGGGTGCATATATCTATATGTATATCTATATCTATATCTATATCTATAATGATTATACAGTAATTCAGGCACGTCCAACAGGTAGATCGTGATCTACCAGTAGATCACTGGATGTCTGTGGTAGATCACTGGTAGATCACTGGCTCCCTCCAAAGAAGCTCAACAACTTTGTTTCCCCTAAAAATACTCAACATTTTAGCCCTTCACCCCCCCCCCCAACAGGGCGTTCTTCCCACCTCAGAAAAGCTCAACAACTCTGACTTGAACCCCTAAAAAATGGGCCTTCCTCCTTCCTAAAAAATCTCAACAACTTTGACCTGAACCCCTAAAAACAGGGCTTTCCTCCTCCCTAAACAACTTTGACCTGAACACCCCAAAAGGGGGTAGATCACTGCCAGTGTTTAACTCTGTGAGTAGATCGCAGTCTCTTTGGAGTTGGCCACCCCTGCAGTAATTGTTTCATACAGAGAGAGTAGGGCTGGGCGATGTTAGATTTTCAACAGCGTGATGTATCACCAGCCAGACATTGCAGATTGGCAATATACCGTGATGTTGAAACAAGCTGCGTTGGCCCCAGCTGGCTAGACACAGGGTGAAGCTGTCGCAGCTCTCACCACCAGAACTGGAGCCCTTGAAGGCTAGGGCCAATGCAGCTGGCCCAGGCCACTGCTCAGCTGGGGGGGGGGCGGGAGGGCTCCCCCCACACCAGCTGAGCGATCCGATGCTGCTGAGGTGTCAGGGGTGCTCAGATGGGTGGGGCAGAGCCCCTACCTCACTGTTAGCTTGAGAAGCCAGCACTGGACTGGGGGCTCTGTTAAATGCTTGGCTGAAGGGAGTGGCAACCGGGCGCCCCCCCCCAGCCGAGCAGTTTAAAGATGCGGAGGGAGGAACAAGTCGTATCAGCACCTCGATGATGCAGGCTTGTTTCTCCTTCTGTGCCATATGGGGGCAGACCACGAAGTCGGTTTCACTCAGCGGTATATCGCTGGTGAAACTGCCGTGCTTGCAACTCCCTCTGCTAGCAGCACCCCCTGGATGAAGTTGCGCTGCTAGCAGAGGGACTCAGGCACGTGGCGGTTTCATCAGCGATGTACCACTGAGTGAAACCAACATTGTGGTCTTCTCCTCATACCAGTCCTGGGAAATATATCAATATATTGCCCAGGCCTAATATATATATAGAGAGAGAGTGTGTGTTACACGCCACCCCAATCCCCTTTCAGCAGTGCCAGAGGCTTCAGGGGTTCCAGGCCTGTGTTTCCTTTGGAAATAAGGCACAGCACAGTGTGTGGTATCTTCATGTTATTTGGTTTATTTACACACATATACAACCTGAAGCTAGATGAAGGGATTGTAGAGCATCCACACATTGTGTCCAGCCCGCCCTTCTCTGCTTGTCAAACCTCCCCAGAAATCCTAACTACTTTGGTCTCTGCCCACCAACACACAGCTGAGAAAGGGGCCCCTCTCCTTTTTGTCTGGCAGTCTTTGCTTTCTCTTTATGGTTTCCTTGATGGGCTGTCATGGGCACTGGTGGACAAAGGTGTGGGCGGGGGGCGGTTCGCCCCAGGTGCCATCCCGCGGGGTGACATTGCGGCTGCTCCTGCTCCCCGGGATGCTTGCCGCACACACGCGGGATGCTCAGCACTCACTGCGCACGCTGCTTGCCGCACCCCCTGACATGCGCCATGCCCCCGTGGACAGCGCACTACACCGCGCTCCCTGGGACATACGCCACTTGCTGCGTACTTCCCCCAACGCATGACATGCCCCCTGGGTCGCACGCCAGCCATGCCCCCGGATGTGGACAGCACCACTGGTCACGGCTGTTTGTATCTTAATGGCTTATTACACTCGGCTAGACCTGACAGGCTGGTTCATTAGCATAAACTACATCCAGCAGTGTTTGGCAGTTTAATCAAACTTAATTTTAACTTTTACTAAACCCAAGAATTATTGGTGCCTTACACCCACAAAACTCTGGCACAACACATAACAATATATATTTGTTGCATGATTATGACAATTAAGTGTTTATAAATATTTATATTTATGTTAGCAGATAATCTTGTGTGTGTGCATAAACGCCCCCTTGCTAACATAGGATAACATTTCATGCATCTGATAAGGTGGATTCTGGTCCATGAAATTTATTATTTTTATACTACTTCATTTATGAATCTCTTCTGATGAGGTGACTTACAATACAGTAAAATCATATACAGAACAGCTGCATATATAAAAGTGTGTGTGTGCGTGTGTATGAAAATTAGAACAATACCATACATAAAATCAATTCAAGTCCAGTGCAACTGAGAGTTAGGTATCAGTCTTGCTATATTTAAAAGGAAGACCAAACTCTGCTCTAGGGAGGAGGGAAATGCTGTTTTGTGATTTTGCAAGCACCAGGCTACAACTGCTGTGCGCAGCTGGTTCCTGCTACAAACTAGCCTGTCCCTGAGTTTGATCCTGGCCTGGATATTTATATATAGCACAGTGGATGTCTTCCTGCGATACTGTTGTACTCCCTGCATGTTTTGTTGCCAAAAGACCACTCATCCAGTCCCTATTCCTGCATTTAGCTGTTAATGAATCTGAATGTTTTACACGCTATCAGTTGTATACCAAACACATCACTAACTTCTCCTCTTCCTGGTACAGTGCATTTCTGCTCAGACCAATGCTGTGCCCACCGCCCTCTATCCCCTCACTGATTCAGTTTGTTCCTTGCCTTCATCTTCCCTACACCAGCCCAAACATGGTTGCCATTTAAGGTGAACCTCAGGAGATACTCTCTGTCTCCTGTTTTTGAATCTGGATTCTGTGCTCGGTTTCAGCTAACACTCCTCATTGTTCAAGTCAGCATTTTGTACTACGGAGGCCACCTGGTGATCACTGACCAGATGACCAGTGGGAACCTGATATCCTTCATTATTTATGAATTTGTCCTTGGAGACTGCATGGAGGTAAGTTTCACCCGTCTGAAAGCATCTGTGTCCCAGTCTTAAGAGAGCTAAAGTAACTGATCTCTGTGGAGTTTCTTTCTTATCAGGGTCTTCAGCAATCTCCCACAAACTGTGCTTGTTTTCCAGTCTTATGTGGGGCTCCAGCCTAGCCTGAGCTTCGGGTATATAGTTATATCTTCATAAATGTACTAGCAGATTTTCTATTCTACCACTGCTGTCAGAGGCAGTATGCCTCTCTGAATGCCAGTTGCTGCCAATTGAAAGTGGGGACAGTGCTGTTGAGATCAGGTCCTGCTTTCGAGCTTGCCGTAGGCATCTGGCTGGCTACTGTGAGAACAGGATGCTGAATTAGATGGGCCATATGTGCATTTGATGAAGAAGGATGCAACCAAATTTATTTATTTAATTTAAATTACAATTTAAAATGGATACTCTTGACCCACAACTCTTAGCATCCTCGACCATTGGCCATGGTGACTGGGGCTGATAAGATCTGAAGCCCAGCAACTACTTAGCTAGCTTCAAACATACACAAAATAATCATTTTTTAAAAGCACTATTGATTAAACATGACGGCTTAAGTACGTAAAAATAGCCCTGCTGAAGATCCTTAATAGTCCTGCTTCTCACAGTGGCTTCCATTGTGGAGGAGAGGGCGAGTGCCTCTCCATTGGTCTGCTAAAAGACCATCTCGTAAAACTTCCAAGTTAGATAAAAGGCGAAAGAAGGGAAGAAGGGTCCAGCACGAAAGTCCCAATGTTCAGGTGCCCTGAGCCACACATATCCTGGGCTGTCTTCACCCCCTAACAATGCCCATTAGTGAAGGCATGTCCAAAACTGAGTGAGGCAACTTGAGTAAATGCCAGCATTGGCCATGCCTTCCTGGCTTAACCACTTGGCACAGCTTTCTTTTAATTCTGAACGAACCTTCTTACAGCATGACGACTTATTTGCAAAACATATTTTCAAAAGCAGGAAATGTTCCCGATTTGTTCCTTCCTTGTTGTAAATTGAGAGGTTCTTAGAATTGTAATGTCCTCTACTTCTTTTATTTTTTATTTTAGTCTATTGGTTCAGTCTACAGTGGGCTGATGCAGGGTGTTGGAGCTGCCGAGAAAGTATTCGAGTTTATAGACCGCACGCCGACCATGGTACACGATGGCACTCTGGCCCCCGACCAGCTAGAAGGCAAAGTGGAGTTCAGGAATGTCACCTTTGCTTACCGCACTCGACCTGCAACCCAGGTCTTGCAGGTAAGCGTCTTGCGCCTGCCTTGTTGCTGCACATTTGGCTTTGGTGGCCATGGATAGCCAGTTTCTAATAGTTACTGTAAAGACTTTGGCAGTGGGAAGGGAAGATAAAATACACATATTATAAACAAATCAAAGAACTGCCATGGTCAGGGATGATGGGAGTTGTAGTCCAAAACATATGGCGAGCGGCAGGTTGGGGAAAGGCTGAAATAGCCCCTATTGGTCATGCAGAGACATCCTTTTGCTTTACAGAATGTCTCGTTCACGCTTCATCCTGGGAAAGTGACTGCGCTGGTGGGGCCCTCAGGCAGCGGGAAGAGTTCCTGTGTCAGCATCATGGAAAACTTCTACCCACTTGAAGATGGGGAGGTCCTGCTGGATGGACAGCCTATTAACATGTACGAGCACAAGTACCTGCACTCAGTGGTACGACTCGCTGGTAACCATATTCTAGCCCTTAAATGGCCCTGGGCAAGGCTGAGCCAATTCTGTTGAAGTGCAGGCTTGAGCTTCCTGAAAATATTACTTTGCTTTCAATAAGAGCAAGAAGGAGAGTTTCTAGTCCTTATGACTGTGAAAATAGGTTTGAAACCGCAGAAACCGAACAAGCTTTTGGAGGTAGTGTCCTTGCCTCTTCCCTACATTTTGCAAAACCGGAAGACATTATGAAAAATAAGATAATTTATATAGGTTGCAGAACTGATTAAATTGAATGAACCTGCTCAGAATCTCTCCCTCTTACCTTTCAAACATGAAAGGAATGTGTAGCTATTAGCCATTGAGCATCCCACTCTACAGTACCGTAGTGTTTGGTGAGAAAGTGCAGTGCAGGGGCTAATGACAGATATTTGCAAAAGGAAGTTATAAGAGGCTGTATTACTCACACAGGACAATGAAGCCATGTAATTAATGCTTGGAATTCACTCTGCTTAACAACGGATGCCTTCACAAGCAAGGATAGTCATTTAAGCTGACTCTCCTTCCTCCCTTCCCTCCCTCCTCCCTTTCTCTATGCAGATATCTCTGGTGAGCCAAGAGCCGGTCCTTTTCGCTCGATCTATTGCAGAAAATATCTCCTACGGCTTGGCCTCTGTCCCTTATGAGTCAGTCATTCATGCTGCCCAAAAGGCCAACGCCCACACGTTTATCACGGAATTACAGGATGGCTACCATACAGGTATTGAAATTCTGCTTATCTGTGTCTTCAAGAAATCAGCAGCTGAGCCCAGATTCATACTTACTTGGAAGTGGTGGTGATCTTGTGGGATGGAGGAGGAGATAAGTTCTCCTCTGCTTCTTGTGTGCACAGCTCCTAGACACCCTAAAACAAGTGTGTGCTCATGTATTTCCCCCCTCTCAAACTGTGTCATACACACATATACATATATTGGTCTTATATTTAAGCACTTGTTTAAAAACACTTACCTTTATTTAATCAAAAGCATAATTACATAGCATATTAATATAAAGAAACAATATAGTACAGTATAGAGGAAACAAGACATTCACACGAAAACTGAAATTACACACACAAAACAAATGAAAAAGGTTCAGGTTATATTTAAGCAGATTATATTTAAGCAAGGATATGCTGGAGAATCCTTGTGATTACTGACAAAGGGAATCAGTACTGATACAAGGCCTTCCCACTACCACAGTCATAAGAGTAGTGGGTAAGGGTTTGGTGTGTGTTTTTTTAATCCATCCCCTCACAGCAGATTAATATGTCCTGGTAAGGACAGAGATAGGGAAAGTCCAGCCCAATCTTGGCCCACCAGGGGTTCACGTTGACCTGTGAGGCCATTTCCCCTTAACCACACCACTTGTGACATCATGTGATAGGTGGGAGGACGAGGTTAAATCCTGCACTGGCTGTGCACCCTTGGTTTCAGCTGGAAACCGGCACACAGCCACAACAGTAGTATTTAGTGCACACGCATTGACGGATTAGTGGGGGTTAAACCCCACTCAAATTGGCAGGATTCCATGCAGACCCTTTTCTGAATGACTTGCCCTCACAATGATGTCAGATGCAAGGTGTTTTGAAATCCGAAAGTTGGAACTTTGAAGCACCTTGCAACAAAGAGTTTCCCCCTTCATTTAACAGGGGATTTGCAATGGAATCCCCTGTTAAATTAAGGGAAAAAACTTTATTTTAGCAATGCCTTGCAAGGTGCTTTGAAGTTCCAATTTTGGGACTTCAAACCTCTTGCACCTGATGTCACTGAGAGGGCAGCTGTACCCACCTGTCAAATTTGACCCACAAGGCTGATCCTGATAAGCATGTGGCTCATGAAGCAAAAAAAGTTCCCCACTCCTGCCTCACAGGAAGCCTATGAGGTCTGTCAGTTTTATTTTCACATTGCAGATGATGGAGGGGTGGGCTGAGAGTGAGAAAATGTGGCTTGCATAAGACCTCCCTGCTGACTTCTCAGCACATTTTAACCTAGGACTTCCTTGTCTGTCTTAGCCCTCCCTGCTACTTTAGATTTAATGCTGATTCCTCCCTTTCCTTTGAATCAACAGAAGCTGGTGAAAAGGGAACCCAGCTTTCTGGTGGTCAGAAGCAGAGAGTGGCTATTGCGAGAGCTTTAATCAGAAACCCACCAATCCTGATATTGGATGAAGCCACAAGTGCCCTGGATGCAGAGAGTGAACATGCGGTGAGCCTGATTGTTTGGAGGGAGTGTTCTTGTTCAGGCATAGCATTAGGGTGCCAATTATACAGTTGTAAGGGCTTGCCATACTGTGCTACCATGATGGACCCATGTTGCCCACTGTGGACTGGCAGCAGCTGTCCAGTAATTCAAGCTGAGGTCTTTCTCAGCCCTGCCTGATAATGCCAAGGACTGACCCTCAGGCCTTCTGTGCAACATCTGGTGGTTTGCTATTGAGCTATGGCCCCCCTCCTTAGAGGGAGGGAGGAATCAGGCTGCAAACATTGAGCCAGGGCAAATTCAAAGCAAAAAATACAGAGATATGGGAACCCGAGTATTGATGTGGTCTTCAGAGGCTTCAGTTTAAACTGGTTTTTTTAGATCGGCTTCCCTGCCTTGTCAACTGCAGGCTGCTGTTACTTGCCCCTGGCTGGCTATTTTCAAACCTGGTTTGTGTGTGTGTTGAGAGGGAGGAGTTTGGCGGTATTTTTGCTCTTTGTTTTAATTTACCTGTCATAAACCTCTGGGGCAGGTCTGTCTGGACATGTGCACAAGGAAATTGACACTTAAGAACCTCTTTCTATTGGCAGATCCAGCAAGCCATTTATGGGGATGTCCAGGGCCACACAGTGCTTGTCATAGCCCACAGACTGAGCACTGTGGAGAAGGCGCACAATATAATTGTTCTCGACAAGGGCTGTGTGGTACAGCAAGGGACACACAAGCAGCTCATGGAAGAAGGCGGCCTTTATTACAAGCTAGTGCAAAGACAGATTCTCGGCCATGAATCCGGCACGGGGGACAGCTGTCAGGATGGCAGCAGCTTGCCTGGCATCCGGAGAGAGTCTTCAAAGATGGGACTGGCTGAAGAGTTCAGAGTTTGATGTCATGTGTGCCGGGCTTGAAAATTTTGAACTGCACAGATGGGCTGTCACAGCTGAGCTCAGAGGTTGAAGCACTAAGGAATCCAATTGGCACCCCACTGGAAGATTCCACCTCTCCTCTTTAGCACAGCTTCACCAATGTTTTCTGTCCATTTACAGTGTTATGCACTAAATGTCCGGTGCACATGACTCCCAGCAGCCTGCTGATCTGAGAGGAGAACCAGTGGGCCAACAATTCCCACCACAGCCCCTGTATTTTCTTTCCCCACTGATACGCGTGCAAAATGTGCTGTTATTTATAAGCGGGTGTTTCTCTTAGGTGCATGTAATTGTATGGGAAGAAGGATGACCAGCGGAGGATCTCTGAGGGTGATTGTGTGGACTGGGAAGGGAAATGCTGCCTTGGGGCTAAGTCAGCAGTTGCTCTTTGGGATCACCCCAGTGCCTGTAGACACCCTTGCTAATGCCATGCCTCAAGTATGGCACCCTCATTAAAACAGACATTTTCTAGGGCCCTTGGCTCAGGTTTTGACCAGCTTACACCCAAAATTTGCAAACATGACTAGTGGTTCTAGATACCTCTGAGCTGAAGTGTGCAACTTAATATGGTGCCATATTCACATAGTGAATAATATGCATGGTGGCTTTTTAGAAGGAAGCATCCAGAATCATTCCTTTGAAAAGCCATGCTTTCAGTCCCCTAAGTGGCACTGCAGCAGGTGGGGATAAATGGTGAATTGTGTCCCTGGCCTATAAACAATTGCATATATGATAATAAACCCTGAGAGAGATTCTTCTTCCCTTGGTTAGCTTTTGATATTTGGAGGTGCACACTTTTAAAACACAAACAACTTAAATGGTTTAAATTTATGTTGGCACTTATCAGTTGTTGCATACTGTCAGTCTGTGCACCAACATTTGCAGCGAATAAGACAATCCTGTTTTCAAAACTTTGTTTTTGTGAGGGCAGTCAAGGCTTTTTCATTTGGTTTCAATGCATAAAGTCAGGCAGGAAACACACACAAAAAATTCCACTGGGAAAATTTCATATGTGAGTAAGAGCAGTGTACAATTCTTCTCCATTTGTTTCAGTGAGGTTTGCAGAAGAGACTTTCCCAATGGCTTGTCACCAGTTTTGTTTGGGGAATCCCAACAAGATCTTGTTCAAGGTGTGGGTTCTGCCAGCAATTCCAAATAACTGCTGGGGGCTGGGAACCATTTTTTACATTATTTAATTGTCAGTCATTGGCTGCCTGAATTATTCTGTTCACTTTGTTGTTTGGTGTTGTGTTTTGTTGTTGTTGTAGCAAAGCAAGGGGGCAAGGAGGAAATATGTTCTAGCTCCACTTTGCACTGCCTAATTTGACCAGGTCATTTTAAAGTTTCATAAATGATTTGGAAGAGCGCACAGGCATCCAAAAGTGTGCTTAAAGGGTCAGGTGGCAGGGTGGGAAATTACCAAAATAACTAGACTATGAATTGAGGATTGAGCAATTTTAAAAATCTTTCTCTTTCTCTCTCAAGTCTCTCCAGTTGCACTCAGTTGCAAAATAAGCTCAAGCACTTTAGCTCATTTAAATTCCTTTCTGATATTTTGATGCTGCTGTGTTTTTGGCAGGTTTTTTTGCTGTTGGCAAATTATATATAGTGATGTTTTACAAACACTTTACAAAATAAATAAAGACTACCTCTGACACTCAGCTTATTGAGAATCTTGAAGGATTGCTGTTTGCTGTGTTTTATTGGCATGGTTACCTCCACATGGGCAAGAGACTGGGCATTTGCCAAGCACACAAGACCAGCTATTCTCATTTTGCATGGAGCACTCACAAAGCTCAGTGAAACAGTGGGATAGAATTCCTGCATATTCTGCCTCAGGGAAAGGGAATCCCAGGGAGGGCCAGATGCTTGAGAGAACCCCTCTTCTCAATATATTAGAACCAGTATTCAGTGGCACACTTAGGTTATGCTAGTCTTTGGAATTAATCGTCTTATGGCAGACCTCCTTTTTCAATAGCAATTTGTATTTTACTTCAGAATGTGGTAAGCCTGCTATGATGCATTTGAGAGCCCTCCTCACTTTGCTTGGTGAGACCCTGGACCTCTGCCTCCAAAGTCCTGCAGTCTACCACTACCACTGATGGCAATTCTCACTCATGCTTTTCCAGTCACTCAAATAACAAAAGGGGACATTGTTCTTGATGGTGAAAAGTTCACCATATGTTTGGCTGCTTGGTGTGCATTTGGTCCATAGCTGCCAAGTCTCCCGTTTTTCGCGGGAAACCCCCGTATTTTAAACCGTTTCCCGCTGGCAGCCCGGATTGGAAAAAAATCCCATAAATCCCCCAGATTTCCTACCTGCCAGGGAGGCTCCATTTTGGGCGCTAGCGCCACCCAATTTCCGGTGCCCAGACCTGGGTAGCGCGGCACCGGAAGTCGCTTATATGCATGTCCGGACATGCGTAGAAGTTACTTCTGGTGCCACGCTACCCATGTCTGGGCACCAGAAATCGGGCGGCGCCGGCACCGGAAGTTGCTTCTATGCATGTCCTGGTTTAGGTTTTGCACATCTTGAGTTATGAGGGATGTTCTGTTTTTGTTTTTTGTACAGTAGCTTTCTTTTGCAAAGCAGAAAGCAAATGTACTCTAGGGCAACTTGAGCAGACTGTGTGGATTTAGCAACCCGCCTCAGGAGAGGGTTAAAAAGTTCCAAAGATTAGACTTGCAAATTAAATTCCCTCTGAATTTTCCAGTACAAACAGACTGTTGTGAAAGTGACTCATAGATCACAGATATACCCAACAAGTATGCTGAAGTCAACCTTGAAAGGATACCAGGTCAAGGGTGTGGGTGAGCATGCAGAGAGCACATTTACAAATAAATCAGGTCACATCACAGTTAAATACAAGTTGGCTGGATGCCAATTCTCCCTAATGAACAAATATCCTGTAATTATAATGGGTGGGGTATGTACTGCAAGGATGCTGTGTTTGCATACACGCAATGCACTTCTTGTAAGCGAAGATACGTATCAGCTTACGGATTCAACAGATAATGCCATAGGAATCCAAACTGCAAAAGGGAGAAAGATACAACTCAATTTTACTAAACAACAAATCAATCACAAGTTCCAGCTATATTTATCACCTTCAGTAAAGGAGGATGGTCAGTCCTTCTGATCTTCAGGTGGAAGAGAGACCTTCAGGTGGAAGGCTCCACTGATGAAACAGAAAGTCTGTCCTGAAATTGACCAATCAGGCAATATTTGTTGTAGGCCTTTGAGCCACATTGTCTTAATGAACACAAACAGAACTAACTGTGATAGTTCTTGCTTAGAAGTGTCCTTCTGCTAGCTGTGCCTCTTGTGCCATTTTCAGCAAACCCAGCAATCATTGTCCATGTGGTCCTGTAGTACTGAAGCCACATTGACCTAGTTTGCGTGCCACAGTATGTCACAGTAAATAGTTTGCCATGTTGAATGCACCCATTAGGGTTTTTCCACTTCTCCTCACTGATGCAGGAAAAAACCATAATGTCTGGCTTTAAATTACTTCTAAAACCAGAAGTCATGGTTTGTTTCATTTCCAACAAACCACAAGCTGTTCTTGGCTTACTGATTGTGTTTTACTGGGATGAAACAAACTATGATCCCTGGTTTTGGATGTAATGTGAAATCGGGATGTGATTTTGTTTCCTCAAGAAACGCAGGGAGAATGAAAGAGGTGAGATTGCATTAAACAATACACTTTGATTTACTGCGATGTGCAAATGGGGCTGCTCTGCACTTTAAGAGCTTTTGCTAAGCATTATGTGCAGTCAGACCCCATTTTCATGTTGTGTACATGCAGAGAGTGATGCCCAAACTAGACATGCAAAGTTTTACAAAGCAAGGGTTTGGAGATGACTGCTAAAGCAACAGAGGTGTGGGGAGCTAAACATTTATTCTCCCCATGCTCCTTTTCCACCCAAACCAATTTAAACTATTTCCCTCTCAATAGGACTCAATAACCAGAAAAAAGCACCCCATTAAAAATCAGCTACAAGAAAGCGGCATCAGAGGAAGAGTTGGTTAAAGAAGGGCTCAATTTTGGAGAAGGGCTGTAGCTCAGTGGGAGAGCATCTGATGCAGGAGGTCTCTGGTTTAATCCCAAGCATCTCCAGGTACAGCTAGGATATACTCCCTGTTTGAAACTCTGGAGAGCTGCTGCCAGACAGTAAAGAAAATACTGAGCTAGATGGACTGATGGGTCTCATTCTGTATAAGACAACTTCCTATGTTCCTTTCTTGTAGCTCTGCTGTGCTTTAAAGTTTATCCTCTCACCTATGCCCCAAATTATAACCAGTTTTCTGTGTCCCATAAACCTTAACTGGGGGAACTACTTGGAATCAAATCATATTTGCATGGATGCATCCTGGATTCTGTTTCTTGTTCACACTAAAGTGTTATATAGCATTTGGAAGTAGTTTCTATATTGGTATGAAGAACTTAGCATTTTTTTTGTCTGCTATGCATAGAATTTTTTTTAATTGAATAGCAATTCTCTTGTTTACCTTGTGTTGGTTTTTCCTCCGTCTCTAAATGCAACCCTCTTCCATGGTTTTTTTGTGTGTGTGTGTGAGCCAAGCATATTTAGTTATACAACTTATTTAGTTATACAACCAGGAAACCCTGGCTAAAATTGATCAGCTGTTCAATTGTTGACATATCTACAAGTGAATGCTCTCATAATCCTGTCCACACACAAATGATTCCCAGACAAACAAGAAACCACACCTTGCTTAAATAACACACAACATTTTCCACTCAAAGCCTGGTTCTTTAAGTTGTTCTGCAAACTGCTACTGGTAATATGAGATGAGAAATGTGTATGATACAGTTACGTTTCCTAAAGTAATAAATTTGAAGGCAAATATGCTCTTAGAAAGTCCATGTGTTTGCTGCAGCATGTACAATTTTACAAGCGCTATTCCCTCCTGTGTGAAGAGGGAATGCCTCTTCCAAGATGGCATCTGCTATATGCAGATTTCATTAGTTGCCTCCCCCTTACTGATGAATTTAAATTAACAAAATTAATGTGATGCCTTTTTAGTTCATTAAAAATGTTTAAAACCAATTCATCTGATAGATGGAAGTTTGCAGCCCTAAATTAGAATATAGCTGATCTAATAATCACTGGCCCCAATCCAACTAACGCTAGCTGTGACTACATCCTGTTGATTTTACCATGAAATTTACCGCTCCTGCTTTGCTCCTTTCTGCTAATGAGCAGGAGCAAAAATCTGCAACCTTTGGCTTAGGGTAGCATCCAAAACAGAGACTGTGATTTATTTTGTTCAAACAAGCCACAATTGGCAGGCTGAGAACAAACCTTGGCTTTGGATCCTAAAAGAAAAACAAATATTGCCTTCAGACTTGAATACATTGCATTGAATAATGTACAGAGGTCAAGGTGCAAGGCTGGCTTTACCACTAGGCAGGCAGTGTGAGCAAGCTGCTGGGCAAGGGGCAGGAAGGAGTGTTGGAGTATTGGAGAAAAGGTCCCGGTGTTCTCGTCCCTAAACTAGCCTGCTGCCTGCTCAGGTGCGCTGGAGGAAGCTGTTCCACCACCAGTACTGAAGTAAAATTAGATTGTGTACACACTATACATGTAAAGCACATTTGAAGCACATTCCCCCCCCCAAAGAACTCTTATCACAATAAAAGAAAGTCCACTATTATATTTTATTATAGAGGCACTTTAATTCTTCACATTGAGTTCCTTTGGTGTGATTAAAAGTAATTTTAATTTGGCTGCATTTCCATTCCTTTTTTTAACTAGAACTGGCACATGCAAGGGTGCTAAGTGATGCTCATGTTGTCATAGCAACAATGTGCTTTAAAAAAACCCATAATAAAGTCTGTGTGGTAGCAGCAGCAGCAGCGAAGATTTAATGCCAATCACTCATCAGCCCACACAAAGAAGGCGGGGGGGGGGGGGGAGAAAAGCTTTTGATGGAGTTTGCCACAGGAAGTTCAGTTTATGTCATTGAACAGGTGGTTTCCCAGAGTTATGTAACTAAAATTAATGGCATATATCCAGATTTTACCCCACCCCACACTGATCATATGTAACAAAAGGTAAAAGAAGGGAGGCAAATTCTTATTGGTTGCAAACAGCTCTTATAAAAATGGGAGACGCAACAGGTCCTCTTTTTAGAGCTAGTCCCTTCTGAGTCATGTCTGATGCCCCCAACCCCTAGTTTAAAACAGCAATGAAAGATCAGCACAAGGTGGGAATTTAAGCAGCTGATCAGCAAGAAGTTGAGAGAAATAGCTGAAACAGCTGATCAGTAAGGTGTTGAAAAGCCACTGAAAGAGAAACCTTCAAGTTGTATGAAAAACAGATATATTATAAAGCTAATGAGAAAAACAAGTTTTATTTCAGATGGCATTCTATATTTTTACACTTTTCCTGCACGTTTGATTTCATTGAGAGTATTCATATAATTCCCAACTTTTCCTCAGCCACAAATGCAGATTGACCCCATTTTGTACAGCATAATACAGTATAGGCCTACATACAGTAATATTCCCTACTATGATAAACTAACAAAAACGATTCTTTCCGGAAACTTTCATTTTTAAATTTCAATAACGTTGCGTTTATAATTTGTTTATTTTTCAATCTGTTTCTCACTTTCGTTAGTCACCTGAAGCATCTTCAGATGGAAAAGAGGTAACTAAGATATATATAAAGAGCGAGGGGTTATATTTATATGCATAAATATAACATAATAATAAAAAACAGAAACACTCATAAATTTAAATATTGAATTGCAAACAAGGTTAAAAGAAAAGCGGTGCTACGGTAAAAGTTCTCTTCAGAGTGAGCGCCCGCGCACTTTTCCCGCCTCTTTTCCCTTTCCCCTCCCCCCCGCCACTCACGTGCCGCAACTCTGGCGACCGAGGCGGTGGGGGAGAGGAAAGGAGAAGGGAGTGACAGGTGACGTCACACTCCTCCCCCTCCCTCTGGCGTTGAGAGAAACCCGGAGGGAGGAGAGGAGACGAGGGAAGAGCGGCTGCAGCACTTCCGGTGGAGCGCCAGGCGGCGGCGGGAGGGGCAGGAACAGCCTCCGCCGCAGGAGTCGGGCGGGCGGGCAAGCGGAGTGGAGCGGAGATTTGGACTGAGGGAGGCGAGCGGCGAGGAGCGGAGTCCGGGCGAGTGCTGGCTTCGTCGCCTTCCTCTGCCCTCTCCTTCTCTCCCGCCATGGCGGTGGACGTGAGGCGGCTGGAGGGCCTGAGCCTTCACCAGCTGAACGAGCTGCTGGACGATGAGGAGCAGCTCCAGAGCATGGCCAGAGAGATGGAAGAGGTAGGGTGGTTTGCGGGGGGGGAGAGGGGGTGCCAGCCTTGTCACGTTGCCTTGGAAACCGGGTTAGGGGTGTCTGTCTCCCTTCCCTCGCCAGTAGATTAATTTAATTTAATTTAAAATTTACTCCCCCCCCTTCAACACCGGCGTTAAAATCTTAGGTGTTTACTTTAAGGGTGCGGTTGGTTTTCATTTCTGCTGGATCCCTGTAACTTCAGGCTTTAAGGTTTTACTCTGAATAAGTTTTTTTTTAGTTCTTTTTTAATAATATAAAAAACACACAACTTAGTGCAAAGTCGTCCAGAAAACTTTGTGATAGCGGGGCGGTGTGTAAATTCTGTAAGCAAATAATATAAGTTTGCAATATTGACGCGGAATGCTTACTATATTAGCCACGAGTTTGTTGGCACTTTAATATTTAGTGCTGGCGGTTGCTGCTGTTTACTATCCTTGTGATGTAAAGGTCCTAGTTGCTTCTCTGCTCAGAAGCCACTTAGGAAGTTCATTAAACAAAACCATACCAAGCAATCCTTGATGTTCTTCTGGGCTGTAGGCGTTTTTCGTTTGCTTTTGTTAACAGGAGGGGGAAGAAGGTATGTTTAATGTCGATAAAGCATAAACCTGTTTACAAAGCGAACAACGGAGTCCAAATGCTATTTAATATGCTTGCAGTTTGATCATGTATGTGTTTACTTGGAAACATACATGTTGGCTATGGGATTGACTCCCAAGGAAGGATCCATAGGCTTGCTGCTATGCTAGGCTAAGGTCCCCCCAACAACATAATCCAACAATAAATATATTGAGTTGCTCAGTGTTCTGTTTGTATTGACTCTGGTTGAGTCGCATCAAATTAAGTGGGGCTTACTCCCCTGTGTGTATTGTTCATACTAGTTTAGCCCAATGAAAAATTGATGGGGAGAGAAGGAAGATTATGCATATATGGCATCTGCAGTCACCTGCTCTTCATGTAGGTGGTGAAGGGACCTTAGTCTTAATTGTCCCCATTTCATAGAATCATAGAATTGTATGAAATCCCTTGCAATCTTTTGCTCAACGTGGGGCTTGAACCCATGACTGAGATTAAGAGTTTTATGTTCTACAACTGAACTTTTTTGTCTTTGTTGAAATCAGTGCTTAGGTGTTCTTTTTCCTGTCCAGCCCCATTGTGTTGTATGGTTTTAAGGATTGAGGTTAGGGGCAGATTGGGTAGAGACAAAGACAGATTAGGGCACCCTTCTCCATTTTAGATCTGCCTTTTCCCCTCTCAAACTATTTGCTGTTTTGCCATTGGGATGTGGGGGTGGTCATGAAACGTACAGGTAGCTAGCCTTCCTCATTGTCTTTCTCCAACCTTTAATGCTGAATTAATACTCCTCCTTTCCTGTTATTGAAATGTTTGGGACTGTGTGTTAAGATCTGGGCAATTTTTCTTTTAGGGGTTTCTTCAACTGTGTTGAGCTTTTCTCCCACCCCATTGCAAGATACAGTACTGTACTGCAAACTGTAAGGGACAGGTGTGTCCCTGTTTAGTGAATTCCATTTTCAGAATGACCCTTCCGCTTTAAGTATGACTAATCTCCTCACATGAGTTGGATCAGGCCTTGGAGCTGTCTTGCTAGTGCAAGATTAGAATCTATGGTATGTTTGATGGGTGAGAGGTGTCTGTCTATGAGTGACTGGTAGTGTCTATGAGTGACCGTGTTGGTCTGACGTAGTCGAAACATAATAAAAAAATTCCTTCCAGTAGCACCTTAGAGACCAACTAAGTTTCAAACTTAGTTGGTCTCTAAGGTGCTACTGGAAGGATTTTTTAAAATTTTTGTCTTTGAGTGATTAGGGAGCAGAGGAGAGAGTGGTTTAGAATTATGTGGTGTTGTGGAGGTAGGTGAGAGAGAAGCTGAGACTTTGCAGCTGCCTAGGCAACTGACTTCTGATACACGGAAATAAAATGGGAATTAAAACATACATGGAAGCTTGCCCTCCTCCACTGCCTGACACTGCCTTTAAACTCCTCATTTAGCTAATGAATTGACAAAGAAGTGTTCTCTCCTTCCTTCCCCTTTGTGGGTCTAATAAAAACTTTATAATGAGAGCTACCCCCCCCCCCGTCTGTGTTTTCCCCGTCTGTGTTTTCTTGTCTTGTAGAACCTGATTGGTTCTGAAAAAATAAAAGCACCCATTATGGCCTTCTGGAGTTGTAATGTATTTGAGATAAAGGGCACTATCTGAAAAGGAAGTACATATGGTAATTTTACCCTATGGGGTAGGCTTGAATTCATTGTTAATGTCAGCTAGCTTCAGTGACAGATAATAGTTCTCTCTTCTCTGCCCCCTCTTCTCCAGGAAGATTGAGAGAAAGGTAGAGAGAAGGTAAGATTCACAAGCCTCTTCCTTTTGACTCTTTCAATTCTGGCTAAATCATACCACCACACTCCAGTAATAATTGTAACTAAGGGGAACATCATGAGCCCTCTTTGATTCTCTATGAATTGAGTGCTAGACCCTCCCCATTTTGTCTAGGAACAAAAGCAGTTGTTCTTCATTGCTTTTTGAGTTGACTACATAACCAGCGTCCTGGACTTCCAAATTCAAGGAAATGCATTGAAGACATTTCTTCAGTTTAAGTTAATCTAGCTATTTGTCCTTTGTAAAAGCAAACTCCCTCGGAGATTAGAAAAACAGTTTATCTCTTTTCTCTTCCTATTAAATTTAGCAAATATAAGCTTTGCTAATTAACCAGATTCCACACCTTTCAGACACAAGTCTTCTCACTTTCTTTCCATTTGTTTTGCAGTTTTGAGGCTCATAAATGTAGTGTCAACTTTTTCCTCCCTCCCACCCACCCATTCCTCACTTAATTTGGTTTCTGGGATCTGGGTAATGTAGTCATTTGTCAAATAAAGGGCTTTTGAATCCTCAGAAATCTTTGCTGCTTCTCTCTGTGCTCTTTTGTTGTCTGGAATTTATAAATGGAGGGAGGATCTCTAGTTTCCAGTCACTCCTTGGTAACCACTAGTACAGAACCCAAAAGCCAGCCTATTGGGGGGGGGGGTGAGTGGGGAGGCCACAGGTCTGAAAAGTCATTGTGCTAAGCTATAGAAGTGCTCACTGTAACTAAGATTGTATCCAGCTTTTTGATAATACTCCTCTTGTTTTCAAGGCTATAAGGGAACTTGCAGTGGAATGAAACTAAGATCTGTTCGTAGTTCTCAGTTAAGGCAAACATGAAAAAAGCAAAGTGCCCAAGTGTTAAGAAGGTCTGCATAAGTTATGTATAAATTTATTTATCTGCTACCTCTTTAGGAGTAGCCACTACAAGGAGGCTTACATTTCATAAAGTCAGTAAAATATAAATAAAACAGCCATGTAGATTTCAGGAACAAAGAACCCCCTATACATTGTAAAGTTTAGATCTCTGCAGAGACTGAACTGGGTGAAGCAAACCTAGTTTTCAGAGGGCTGTGCCTTTGTACTGTAGCTTGATTACTCTACAATATTTTTGCATGACTGTTTTTGCATTGGTGGCGGAAGAAAATGATGCTTACAAAGTGTGGCAGAGGTGTAAGGTCCACCTGCAAATCAAGGCATCACTTCCTGCTCTGCAGATGCAGAGACTCCTGGGGTTAATATCATTTATCAAAATGAGAACCAAAGAGCCCCAGAATAAATGAAGGGTTGTGAAGAAAGTTGACTGTCAAATCAGACCCAGATATGAATTTTGCATTAACTCTTTATTGCCTATTGCTTTTATTTTATAAAAGTCTGAAATAAAAGTGTCGTAATTGCAAACTTGCTCTTCCTTTTGCACGTTGTGTCTATTCCTCATAGAATAGATGTAAATTATCCTCCGTTGCATGAGCTGTCTTCTTTAGTGAATCTGCTTGGGCTAATCCTCTTCCGTGTGTAACTTGTAATGTAACTTGTATGTTACATGTAACTTGATGTTTCTATGTGTTCTGGTCAAAAGAACCTTCCAAAATAGGTCCAGCACCAGTGTGATGTTCCCTAACCATGCTTAAGTGATCAGGCATGTTCTGCAAGTTCCCACCTCCCTTCCCTGCTGATTTATCCACTGTCCTTTTCTGCTTTCTGCAGTGTGAAGGCATATATCTGCCACAATGGTTTATTGATGCTTGTTTTTAATTTATTTTTGTTTGTCACTTGCTTGTAACTTTTTATGATTTTAGTGGTTTTGTTTTTATATTATTGTAAATGCTGATATATTTTAATGATAGAGAGGTATATAAGTGGTTTTTAAATAAATAAATAAAAGCAAATCGTAATAGAAATGGGAGTGAAATGCCTTAAGAAGCAAGTAGTGAAAAATCATAAGGAAATGCAAGCACTCAGGTGCTTCTTGTCTTGTATTGTCTGACATCTTAAAAAGATAATTTATTTTTTGGGGGAAGCAGGTAGTAGCTTTAGACAGAGTGGGCTAAAGTTTATTCAATAACTTGTTTATTTTCAAAGGCTAGCTTAATATAAGCTTGACTGTGTTCGCTTAGAAGTGAGCCCTACTGAGTTCAAGTAGGACTCACTCTCAAGTAAGTGTGCCTTAGCTAAGTGAGAAGTCATATGTGTTGCCTGATGCTCTTGCTTTGTATTGTAAGCTGGTAATGGTATTCTTCGATATACTAATGGTAAGCTGGTATTCCTCTATATACAGCAAAAGCATTCATTCTCTGAGTGTGGATCTTTGTACAGCCAAAACAGCACCATCCATGCACAGACGGAAGGGATTGGCAGGCTTTGGGCTATCTCAAGGTTTTCAGAACCACAAAATTTATTTAAGGGGGGAACTTAAAAAGAATATAGTGAGCACGTTCAGTGGTTATAGAATGCAGATGCCTGTCAGAGGGAGGAGGGAAACTAGAGGGCATTGTTGAAACAATAAACCCCCCAAAAGGGCATGGCTAACGAGTCCTGAGTAGAGGTGCCCTGTTTCCCCTATTTTAAGACATAGTCATAAAATAAGCCATAGCAGTATTTTTAAGCATTCAAGGAATATAATAAGCCATACCCCGAAAATAAGATATAGTGATAGGAGCAGCAGCAATGCTGGCCGCGGCAGGAGGAAAAGGAAAAAAATAAGACATCCCCTGAAAATAAGCCATAGTGTGTGTTTTTTGAGGAAAAATAAATATAAGACGGTGTCTTATTTTTGGAGAAACATGGTACTCTACAGTGCAACCTTTTCTTGCAAATCTCATTGGTTGTAACTTTCTTAACAGTCATTTTATGAATACCATTCACTCAGTGTTTAAGACTGGGCATGGAAAATATTTGATTAGTTTGCCTAGGAACCAACTTGAAATATTATGAATGTCAACCTTGCCTAGGTAGAGTAAATATAGATATTCTGAATTCCTAGATGCTAGCATTAGATTTTTAGGGGCATGAAAAGTGAAGCATCTGAGAAATGTCCAGCCTTGGGCAATACATCAGATGAAGCACAACTTTAATTTCCAGACCTTCTAACTTCTGAGGGAAAGCATTTCTGCAACCAAAGATGATAGTCAATTGTCCTTTGCACCATTGTAGTGGGAAATGTCCAGAACTAGTTACCATGGTTATCGTGGAACGTCTTCAGTACATTCATACCTCGGTTTAAGTACGCCTCGGTTTGAGTGTTTTCAGTTTAAGTACTCCGGGGACCTGTCTGGAATGGATTAATCCACTTTCCATTACTTTCAATGGGAAAGTTCACTTCAGGTTAAGTAGGCTTCAGGTTAAGTACAGACTTCTGGAACCAATTACACTCATACCTCGGGTTAAGTACGCTTCAGGTTGAGTACTCCATGGACCCGTCTGGAACAGATTAATCCACTTTCCATTACTTTCAATGGGAAAGTTTGCTTCAGGTTAAGTACGCTTCAGGTGAAGTACAGAGTTCCGGAACCAATTGTGTTTGTAAACCAAGGTATCACTGTAATAATTTTGTGTTAAAACAGCTTGTACCTCTTTTGATTTGCTGTTCTAAAGTGTGTGTCCAAAATGTCTCCTATTATGTCTTTTGCATAATAGGGCTGTAATGTGGTTGCATCCTCAGGGAGGGCTGTGAAAGACTCTTGTCTGGAAGGTCGTTGCCTGTCTGCGTAGAAACTTTGGAGCTAGATGGACCAATTATTTGGCTCTGTATAAGGCAGGTTCCTTGTGGGGCACAGCTGAATATCTTTTTTAATTCTGTGAGCTGAATAAACTTGATGGGTTTTTTTGCTTTGTTGCTTAGCAAGCATCAGAGGTGCCATTTGGAGTGTTTGTGGGGTTGTGTGAGTTCTCAGCAAATGAATATGTGCATGTGAAATGAAATCAGTAGGTGTACTTCATGTGCAGCCTCTTTCTCAAGCTATACTAGTGGTAATGGAATTCAGAGTTTTGTGTGGAGGCGTTTGGATGATGTGGCTTTCTGTTGCTGAATTTTCCCTGTTCTCAGCAGCATCCAAGCTTTCCTCCGTTCCTTTGGTACAGTACTTCCACACTGATCTTGAGCTGTCATTCTTACTACTATCTTAAGATATTTAGACCTATGCTTAGCCGTTGAATCTGGAATGACTAGTCGTCCCCCCCACACGAGTACTCTGTGCTTACTAGTAGCTGTATTGTCACTATATTATTTTAGGTGACTAGTGAAAAAATGGATGCTTAAGAAGGTTTTTATCTGATGGGTGTTTTTTTTACTGGTATATCCTTGACTTAGTTTCATTGGATTTTGTTCTGGATTTTGTTAAGGGAGTTTGACTGTGGTCAATATTTGTTCATCATTCTTCCAATATTTTAATTATAATTGCTATATATTATTGTGTTCTTGACTGAATCCCTGAAAGATTTAGGGATGGTAAATTTGGTAGGGCACAAGGACAGTCCCTTGTATACTTGCAGACAGATGTCAAAAGAAGAAGAAACAAGTTAATGCCTGAAGTTCTTGACTCCATAGTACTGTTCCTCATCTCAACTATGAATGTGGTCATGTTCTCTTTTGCCAACATTAAATTAGGTTTTAAGGCTACTAATTAAACATGCCTATAACTACAGGCTTTCTCTTCTCTCTTGTGGTCACCAATTAGGAAAAGCCTATGTCTACAAGATATAAACTTATGTCACCCTGGCATAATAATACAGTCTCATTGCACAGTTTTAGTGAGATTATCCAGAATAGGACATTAGGGGCAGTTTGGGGTGATACTGCAAAGGCTTAGTTTTGTACCAGCACAAGGCAGTAATTGGGGGGGGGGAGCAATAAAACTGGGCATATGAAAGCATGCCCTTTGGCATCTTATTGTGGCGCAAGCTTTTGTGGTCTTGAACTAAATTTGCCAACTGATTTTTAAAATGTGTGCAGACGGGGTAATCTTTTGTGTATGTGTGTAATATCTCTTCAGGCATCAGAAGGAGTTGGCATTAGTCTATGAAAATTTAGGAAACAATCTGATGATCTTTGAGGGCACCACAAGGGTGGTAATAATAATAATTTTATTTATATCCCGCCCATCTGGCCGGGCCTCCCCAGCCAATCTGGGCGGCTTCCAACAGAAATATTAAAATATAATAATTATGTGTGTACCTGCAAACTTACGCAACAAACTCTCTGAAACGGGAGAGAATTCAGAGGAGGACCTGGGTAAAAAGTTTGCTAGGTGGCCCAAATGGAAGCTGCTGGATCTGTATTAAGCTTGAATGCTGGGAAAAGGGCAGAACAATTTGAAACCATATCCTGTTGTGGAGGGACGGGGGGGGGGGATGTTAATCTGCTGCATCTGATGAAGTGGACTGTACTCTGTGAAAGCTTATAACTTTCTAGGCTTAAAGGTTTCCAGAGGATTCTTTGCTGTATATCTAATGATCAGTTGCATAAGTGTGAAACATTAGTGTACTCAGTGAAAAAATCCACTTCTCTTCTGTTAGATATACAGTGCAATCCTATGCTTAACCTACTCAGAATCAAGACCCACATGAGTGTTGGATTGCAATGATGCAGATATATATTTTGCTTTCTACTTTATCCTGGATTTTTCCAGCCAAGTGTTCTGAATATTGCTTTGAATTTCAGTTTTTTGCTGGGTTTGCCACTAATTTGAAGCTGTGTAATACATGTAAAATTGATTCCACATTTAAGTTTATGATGCGCTATTTATTCCTCAAGGTGAATATTTGTGTCTCAGAATCTTGCAAATGGGTTGGACTTTTGACAAACAATAGTCATGGTATTGATTGGATTCCTGCAGTTACATGAACCTACTCCAAATGATTCAAGTTAGGGGACAGGTGGAATTCCTGTGGAAGAATTCCTACTCCATATTTCTAGGAAGCTTTCTGGACTGACAGAGTGCTGTTTCAAACGGGCTTTTAGATAAAAACATACACCACCTTAAAATAACTTGGTACAATAGAATCTGAGCCGCCTGTCTTACGTAATAGGGCTTCTCCCTCTGCACTTTGTAAACAGAGGTCCCTTCCGTGTTATATAGAGAACAAAAAAATGACTGGGTTAGGGAGGGAAGAGGGATACCAGGATGTGCTCTGTTTGCAGTCAAGGCAAGGACACTATGGGTCATTAAATAGCAGCATTGCAGAAAATTGTCTTTTGATTCTTATGCAGTCCTGTTAGATCTCCAACCTTTACTGACTAGAAAACCTTTCAATGCTTTACCCACTAATTTTTAATTATATTTGTCCTGTTGAGGGCTGCATTCCCCCTAGGTTGATCTGGATCACATGTAGGCAGTGGGAGGGACCACCCCTTTATCTCTCTAAGGTTGCACTGTGGGGACAGTAGATTCTTCTTTGACTTAATTTCATGCAGGTAGAAGAAACCAGGGGGGGGGAACTCCCCTTGCAAGTAATAATTTCAGAGATCTGAAATTATTACTTGCAAGGGGAGTCCCCCCCTGGTTTCTTCTACCTGCATGAAATTAGGTCAAAGACTGCAGGTTCCGCACTCCTCTTGTGTGACCAGATGAAAAGGAAATGTACTCATAAGTAGTTCTTATGCAGTCAAGGAACTGTACCTACTGAAATTCCATCTTCTACCCAACTCCTGGATGTACAAAAACAGAACATGAAATGTTATTGACCCACCTTAGGTCAGGCATACCAGCAGAAGGTAAATGCACATACTGCGCACATACAAGCCCATCTGCTGCTCTCTATATACGTACACACCCAAATATGAGAATGGAAATGGGATTAGTGTCAGTACCTCAGCTGGACTTTACACTCTGGCTCTCTAAGTGCTTTGCTCCCATCCACAGTGATACAGGCAGGGCATCAGCAACCATTGCAAAACAGTAAGAGCCAACTGGGGTTTTCATGGCCCATATGCACCTGCAGTTTGAGTCTCTGTTGTGCCTGTGTTAACCTGTCTTGTCCACTTCAGCCTTCTTTCTGAACCAGTAGTTCAGTTTAAAAATTGAGCTTGTTGGATTTTGCACACTGCACCTTCCTATCTTTGATCCAAAGTAGTGTTTATATAATTAGAATCCAGTCTGCTTTGAAATCTGGTCTTGTTCTTATCTCAGGAGTTTGTTCTGTTTTCCTGCCTTGTTGGCAGGTTACAAGGAACTATTATTAGTACAAGGCTAGTTTGTTTCTGTTGGGCTGGCTTGCTTCCTTGACAGAAAGGTGTGCTTTTGAAGAATTTTACCTTTCCACCAAATACAGTCAAACCTCGGTTCTCGAACGGCTCCGTTTTCGAACGTTTCGGCTCCTGAACGCCAAAAATCCGAAAGTAAATGCTCGGGTTTTCAAACGTTTTTTGGAACCCAAATGTCCGACACGGCTTCCGCTTGAGTACAAGAAGCTCTTCCAACCAATTGGAAGACGTTCCTCGGTTGTCGAACATTTCAGAAGTTGAATGGTTTTCCAGAACAGATTACATTTGATAACCGAGGTTTGACTGTATTCCCTTTCTTATTGAATTACCCCTTTTCTTGTGCATGTGATGTTGCCTGTAGTTAGTTTCCAATTTGGCTTGAATCCAGATTGTTGCTTCTGGTGTGCTTAATCTTTCCCTCAGCTGTGATGTTATATGAATACAGTTATCAGAGTTCCAGCATAAAATTAATGGGACCATAAATGAGGAGAGTGTTCCCTCTTCTGTCTGGAAAGGTCCAGAGGGAATTTGCTTATGATACCATTTGGAAGTTTGATTTTGAATCCGTTGCATTGCTAATATTCCAAGGAGTCTTATCGATTCCCTTAACTTTCACTTCCATTTGCAAAGCAGGTGGTAAGTATTCTTAGCTAATCTGTGTAAATTGAACAATGTCAGCCTCTTTTTAAAAAACTGAATTTGAAATAGTTCCATTTCATTCCTTTTTTTTTGTCTTCACATTTTTAGTTGAATGTAAAGAAGTCCCCAGCCAACATTTTGTTGTAATTCCTTGAATCTCATCTATATATATATATAAATGTAAAAATCGTGAAAGTGCGTGTTCCACTTTTCTCCGTAACCGCTTGACCGATCGTCCTGAAATTTTGACACAACGATCCAGGCCACTCCCCGAGCGTTGTTGGAAAAGAAAATCCCTTAAATCTCACACCTAGGCAGATATAAACCTGGTTTTCCACCAAGTCAAACAGTGCCCTCAAGTGGCGTTATTCCCTCAGCTCCTCCTCCTAATCCCCTCCCTCACCATGGAGTCTACGCCACACCCACAAAATAATGATGTCATCAACCAAGCAACTGGAACCACCAAGGCGGCCATTACCAGACAACCCACAGAGTCAGGCCAGGGCCAAGGAATGGAGAGACAGGGCAGAGGCCTCGGGTCACATTTAAATACTAGCCCAAGCCAAGGCCTCGCCTCTACTATCCCAAATGGAGCCCTGGGTGGGAGGTGGGGGGAGGAGGAGCCCAAATAGGTCATGGGCTGACATAGGGTGGGGGGAGCAACTTCCAACAACCACCAAAACGGCAGCTGCATTAATAAATGCCTGGCAGCATTAGGCAGTCGTTCATCATTTCTCCTAACATGCACTTGGGGGCACAGCGAGGGGTTTTCGCTTTATAATTTAGTGGATGTTGTGTCACATGCGAGGCTCCAGCTGCCATTTTAAGTAAGGGCTTTATATACTACAACTGATTGCAAGCCTCTGCGTCTTTTTTTAAAAAAACAACCATGCACTTTCTCTCCCCAGTTTAAGTCCTCAGATATTTGCAGTGCCCAACTCCCCCCCCCCAATTTACAACCCCCTACCTTCCCCATGCCACTTCCTGGGTTTTTTTATGGAACTGAACAACTCGGGTTCTTCAGGCCTTTTTGCAGGGCCAGACAGAGGCCCGGGCCAGGTAGATAATGTGGCCCTGTTTTTAACCTTTTTTTTACTTTTTTCATTTTACTGATTGTGAATATGCTGACCGAGGCCCCCTTTGGATTTGGAGGCCCACGCCAAGTGACCCATATGACTCCCTCTCCTTCTGTCTGGGCCTGTCTGTTGCTACGGGGCTGTGGGGCTTCGCTATTTGGACCCCCCCGGTCGGGATTTTTAAAGTAGTTCTCTGGGTCCCAGGGCACATCATCACCCCCGATCCTTAATCTAAATATATAGAAATGTTCACGATGCGTGCGTAGGGGCCAATGTATGGAGATACAGGGGGGAGGGGACAACAGAGGGCTCAGACAAAAGTAAATACTGGGAAATGGAACCCAGAAACTGACAGTTCCTTCTCCAAGGGTGGGGGCCAATGTAGGAAGATACCGGGGTAGGGGCCGACACTCCCCAGGGGACAACCAAAACACAGGGATGAGCCAGGGAGGAGGGGCAGGATACGTCATGGATCGGGACAGGGGGGGTGATCACAGGAAAGAACCACAGCAACGCGTGGCCGGGTCAGCTAGTTCTTTATAAAAATGGATTTTGCTTCCTTTTATATACCATGTTAGACAATGAAATAGTCAGGTTTCCTTCTGTTAACATCTGAGGATGTGGACAGGCTGCTTGGATGAGTGAAACTGACCACCTGTCTCTTTGATCCTTGCCCATCCTGGCTCATAAAAGTGAGCTGGGAATGGCTGGGCAATGGGCTCCGTGGGGTAGTGAATGCCTCCCTCTGTGTGGGAGTCTTCCCACACCTGCTGAAAGAGGCAGTTATTAAACCACTTCTTAAAAAACCATCTTTGGACCCAGTCAATATGGCCAACTATCGCCCAGTCTCAAATCTTAAATTCTTGGACACTGTGATTGAGCAGGTGGTCACTGAACAACTCCAGGCATACCAATTGTGATTCAGGCCTCATCATGGGACTGAAACTGCCTTGGTCGCACTGGTTGATGATTTCTGGCGGGCCACACACCGAGGTGAAAGCTGTTTCCTGGTCCTGCTGGATCTCTCAGTGGCCTTGACACAATTAATCATGGCATCCTTATGGACCGTCTAGAGCAGGGGTCCCCAAACCTACCTGGCTTTGGGCCGGATGCCCACTGTGCCGATTGTGTGGTGGGCCGGAGGGTGGGGAAGCGCGCGGCTCTGCCTGCGCATGTGCAAATGCTATTTCTGGCACACTCCCGACCTGGAAAGCATCAGAAGTAGCGTGTGCGCATGTGCAGAAGCCACCTCCGACCCAGAAGTACACCGGAAATGACGTGTCTGCACAAGCTATTTCTGTTGCTTTTCCGGGTCGGAAGTCTGCAGCCGTGCCGCGCTGGTAAGAGCGGGCAGCGGGCGACAGGGGTCCCCGGGGGCTGCATAAAAGAGCCTCAGAGGCCGTATGTGGCACCTGGGCCGTAGTCTGGGGACCCCTGGGAGGAATTGGGGGCACTGTTATTTAGTGGTTCCACTCCTTCCTCCTAGACAGCATCTTAAAAAGCAGAGACATCACGTTGCCCACAAAGGTCCGTATAGTTAAAGCTATGGTTTTCCCAGTAGTGATGTATGGAAGTGAGAGCTGGACCATCAAGAAGGCTGATCACCGAAGAATTGATGCTTTTGAATTATGGTGCTGGAGACTATTGAGTCCCATGGACTGCAAGAAGATCAAACCTATCCATTCTTAAGGAAATCAGCCCTGAGTGCTCACTGGAAGGACAAATCATGAAGCTGAGGCTCCAGTCCTTTGGCCACCTCATGAGAAGAGAAGACTCCCTGGAAAAGACCCTGATGTTGGGAAAGATTGAGGGTACAAGGAGAAGGGGACAGCAGAGGACGAGATGGTTGGACAGTGTTCTCGAAGCTACCAACATGAGTCTGACCAAACTGCGGGAGGCAGTGCAAGACAGGAGTGCCTGGCGTGCTCTGGTCCATGGGGTCACGAAGAGTCGGACATGACTAAACAATAACAGAACTGGAGGCCCCGCGATTGTCTTTGAGTCCAGTATTGAACCACTTTGATCGGATACTTCCTGCCGATGTAGACAGATTCCTTCGAGCTGGAAGGCCCACCACTTACTCCCTTGACCCGTGCCTGTCCTGGTTGATTAGAGCATGTCCAGATGAGGTACGGGCCCCCCTGGGTGAGATCATCAACTTGTCCCTTGGCACAGGGACTTTCCCAGAGGAGTTGACGGAAGCAGTGGTGCGCCCGCTCTTGAAGAAAGCATCTCTAGATCCTTTAGATCTATCCAATTTTTGCCCGGGTTCGAATCTTCCGTACCTGGGTAAGATAATTGAGAGAGTGGTTGCCGAACAGCTTGGTAGGTTTCTGGATGAAACATCAGCTCTAGATCCATTTCAGTCTGGCTTTCGCCCTGGTCATGGGACCGAGTCGGCTCTGGTCGCCTTAACAGATGATCTCCGTAGACAGCTAGATCAAGGTGGGTCGGGACTGCTAATTCTTTTAGATTTGTCAGCAGCCTTCGATATGGTCAATCACGAACTTTTAGACCACCGCCTTGCCGACATGGATAGGGCACAGTCCAACGATGGCTGCACTCCTTTATCTCAGGTCGGGGACAGAGGGTGGCGCTAGGGAGGGAGTTGTCGCTGCGGCACTCCTTGGTGTGTGGAGTCCCGCAAGGTGCAATCCTTTCCCCGATGCTTTTTAATATCTTTATGCGCCCCCTGCCGGCGTTTTGGGCTGGGTTGTCATCAATATGCTGATGACACCCAGATCTATCTGTTGATGGGCCTTAGGTTGCCTACCCCTGGTCTTGAGTTTTCCAGACAGCTTAAGGCAAACACTTTGTACTTACAGGTTGTTTAAAATAAAATAAGACACAGGCACATTCTGCTAAAACTGGCTACTTGCTAGCTAGCTGCCTCCTAAAATGGAGCTGAGGCACTGTAAAATGGCAGGTAATGTCTCATTAATCAGATTCATCACATAACTTACTTTGTGTCCTTAAGTTGTTAAGCTGAGCATTTTTTCCTGCAAGCAGCAGCTAGTGATGTTGACAGGAGCTGGAAACTGCATAAATATAACGAGATTGGCTGGGACATGCAGGGATTGGGGCTATAAATTGCTGGGTTGGAGAGGAGCAGAGCTGGCATGGGGCAGATCTGCTTTTTTGACATGCTGTTCCACCACACTGTGTCTGAACTTGTAGGACGTGCTTGAAGTTGAGGATACAAAAAGTCTTTTAACTAGTATGAATTGCTTCCCCTGTTGCAGGTAGGAAAGGCTCATGAACTAAGCAACCCAATTGCTTTTTCATAATTGACTCTTATTTAGAATCTAGTAATGTAATAAAAAGGACAATTACATAATTCCCCTCTCCTTGCCTAACATCAGTCATTAGCTTGGTGGAGCTTATGGTAGTCATTAATGCATCACCTCTTTTTGGGGAGTGTATTCCTTGCTCATCAGTTTGAGGTCCCATCTGCACCATACATTCAAAGCAATATTTCACCACTTTCAAACAGTCATGGCATCCCTTAAAGAATCCTGGGAACTGTAGTTTGTTAAGAGTGCTGAGAGTTACTAGGAGACCCCTGTTCCCCTCACAATACTACAGTTTACCGAATTCCCTGGAAAGAGGGATTGATTGCTAAACCACTCTGGAACTACCAGTATCTTATGAGGGGAACAGGGAATCTCATAGCAACTCTTCTTTGCAGGAAGTCATGAACTGCCCCGAGGGTGGTATATAAACCCAGTGCTTTTTTTCCCCTTAAAAAATGTTTAGGGGTATTCTTATTTTGACTCAAGAAAATCACTATTTTATAGTTCAAATCGGAAGAAATAAATACAGTAAATGGATAAAAGTACAAAGATTCACAAAATGTTTATGGGTATCCGTCCCCCTGTGTCCCCCCCCCCAGAAAAAAGCACTGTATAAATCTAATAAATGTGTGGCTGCCTCTCATGTGAGGCCCTCTGGTGTCCTTGATAATTTTTTTACTTTGGCTGTGAGCCACTGTTGGTGTATTTGACACTCAGTGCACACTAACTGTTTTATTGTCTTAATTATTTTAAAATAATTTTTTTATATTTAATTTAATTATTAATTTAATTATTCTTAAAAAATAATTTTGGGAAATGTTATTTTTACTGTCTTGGAAAGCATTTTCTACCCTTCTTGATGTAACTGTGTTGGAGAAACCTAGTAAGCTTTAGTTACTGCTCCCATGTGACAGGAACACTCAGCTTTGTTAATTTATGGGGTGGAAAAGTAGTCCTATATTTGCTACATTTGCAAACCCATGTGTGCTACCAGTTGGGAGCACAGAGTTATTTATTGCTTCTAACAGAAATATTTAAGGTGATAATGCTAAGTTATACACGGGCTTCTGAAAGCTAAATGTCCAGAGTCAGCAGACATTAGCTTGGGTTTTTTGTATAATATAAAAGTTTTAGTTGGGAGTGAGTGAGTTAGTGTGTATAATGTCCTCTAGATATAAAAATAGATGGGAGAGATAGTAGGCAGATGAATTGGAAAGAATTATTAAGAGCAAGCCACATAAGAAGACTTAGTGAAGGGAATTGTGCAGTGAGCCATGTGAGAATAAACAATTTATATAAAGAAGAAATCCACTCTCTAAATCATGCACTTTCCATTTTTTTCTTAGCTTAAGTCAGAGGTTGGCAACCTAAGGTCCATGGGCCAAAAGCGGCCCATGAGGGTCACTTAACCGGCCCATGAGCT
This sequence comes from Zootoca vivipara, assembly GCF_965207765.1. Classification (NCBI taxonomy): domain Eukaryota; kingdom Metazoa; phylum Chordata; class Lepidosauria; order Squamata; family Lacertidae; genus Zootoca; species Zootoca vivipara. The sequence goes on from NC_142599.1 coordinate 4,481,182, forward strand.
GCCCCTGAACTGAGCCGCCCGCTCGGCGAGTCCCTGCGCGCTGCGCTAAACTGGCACAGCGTGGTGTGGGGGCTCTCTTCTGCACCTCCAGAAATCGCTTCTTCGCAGGCGCCATTTTCGGCATCTGGGCATGTGCAGAAGCGATTTCAGGTGCCACGGACATGCAGAGACGCGATTTCCGGCCCATGGAGGATCTCTGCGGGAGCGATCCGGCCCCTGGCTTAAGTGGATCTTAAACTTCGGGTTTAAGGGATGTTGGTGGACTAGGCTTAATTAAACTCGGAATATCCCCCCCAAAAAACCCATTCAGGAGTGTCATCCGAAGAGTCTGGCTTGATGAGACCAATGGCCCACCTGACTAAGCATCTATTTCCCACAGTGCCTAAATAGCTGCTGTCCAGGACTTCCCAAGTCACCATCATGTGTCTTTCAGCAGCTATTAGCCCTTTCCTCTAGGAGGCCTATTAACAGGATAGGATTAGAAGGGTGTTTGGTATGATTCATTATGTGATTTAACATCTTGGGTGGTGTTGCAATTTGGTGTGTGATTAAAGGAGGCATGATTCAGCAGAGCACTGAGTGTACTGTTGCCACACACCCACCCCAGTCCTGTTCATATTAGTGACACAATTTTTAAATATGCATCATTTTGTGACACAGTAATTCAGTTTTACTAGCAAACCTGAGGTTAAACTAACCGCTTTCCAGCCCAGGGAGGAGCGCGGGAGCTTTTGTGAGACACATTTACACACTGCAGCTGACACGCTTACATGTTGCGACACCATTTGAAAAGATCTGAGGTACAGTAGATCACCAGGACAAGAAAGTAAAATCTGTGTGTAACACTGGGTTGTATCCAATGCTGGTGATTGGAATTGATGGATGTGACTAGCAGGCCCCATTAATTCCAGTGAGTTTACTATGAGTAAACTTAATTGGATGCAGTCCATTTTGTGCAAGGCTTGGTGGTACCTGACTTACTTAATGTTCTCCTTCCCTTCCCATATTTGTGTTACCTATCAGATTGTAATTCGTTGTTGTTGTTGTTTAGTCGTTTAGTCGTGTTCGACTCTTCGTGACCCCATGGTCCAGAGCACGCCAGGCACTCCTGTCTTGCACTGCCTCCCGCAGTTTGGTCAAACTCATGTTCGTAGCTTCGAGAACACTGTCCAACCATCTCGTCATCAGTTGTCCCCTTCTTCTTGTGCCCTCAATCTTTCCCAGCATCAGGGTCTTTTCCAGGGAGTCTTCTCTTCTCATGAGGTGGCCAAAGTATTGGAGCCTCAGCTTCACGATCTGTCCTTCCAGTGAGCACCCAGGGTTGATTTCCTTCAGAATGGAGAGGTTTGATCTTCTTCCAGTTCATGGGACTCTCAAGAGTCTCCTCCAGCACCATAATTCAGATTGTAATACAGTTTTTTTTAATTTTATGCTGCCTTGAATGACTGACAGAAATTGTGTGGGTGTGAGTGTACATTAAAATGTAGGAAGCATATATAGGCATTAGGCAACAAATGAAGATATCCAGTCTTTTTTGAGAGTAGCTTATGTGCATGCTAACTCCTGAATGCAATAAAGAGCTCTTTATCAGATTTGTATAATCAAGGAAACAGGACTTTGTCCTCCCTATCCCATTAGAAGAAACAGTATCCTGCTGTTCACTTCTGCTGAATGACCAAGTTCAGATCTTACAATTTCCCCTTTGATCTACAAATCTTATTAGAGATCTCATGGGAGATTCTGCCAAGCCAACTTTCCATGTAATGTTTGGTTTTCCAAGCCCCTCTCTTGTAAACCTATCTTCTCTCTCTGCCCTCCCTCATCCACTAGATTGAAATGGCAGGTTTATTTTTAGAGAGTTAGCATTTCTTGCTAGTCTGATTTGAGGCTGTACATGCAGGCTTTTTCAAGTGAGGCAGAAAATCCGATAGCAACACATCCTTTCCTCCTGCTAATTAACACCAGTTCTGTGTGCTTGCACTGGGCCCCCTCATTTTAATGCCTAATGCTGCCTAGGTCATAACCGCCTTTTGTAGCATCCAAATCCTGCCATCTCTTCTCCCTCCTTCCCTCACCGGAAGGGGAGGAACCAATGTTAGCTGGTCCCATATTTTCCTTTGCTGCAACTAGATAGTATACCTGCTAGTAGACAACTAGCATGTGGTGTTGACTACTATGTTTAGTCAGTAATAGAATCCTTAGAAATGTTGCCCATTTAACACTTTCTCTCTTTTGCAGGCGCAAAATGTCCAGCTTAGCAAGGACATGACTCTCGCCAGCAACCGCAGCCTGGCAGAAGGCAATCTCTTATATCAGCCCAAGCTGGATGCCCTGAAGGCTGCATTGACACAAAAATATCAAGAACTGCAGGTTATCTTTGAAGCATATCAAATAAAGAAAACAAAGTTAGGTAATGAACCCTTCTTTCTGCATATTCCTGTTTGAAGTGTCTGGCAGAATGGGCATGCAGTAGAACTCTCTGTGGCAAATCATATTTATCATTTCTAAGTTGGTTGGTGTAAATGCATACAGGGTGTTGCTGTCTAAGGGCCAGTAGAAATGTAAGTAGCTAAAGCTGCCACATTTATTCAGTTAGATCCAGGATGGCTGACTGGTGATTTCCCAGATGTTTTTGAACTGCAACTCCCATTAGGCTCAGCCAGCATGGCCAACATCTGGAGAACGGCACAATAGCCACCCCTGAGTTAGAGCACCCATTATTAGGGATATTTTTTATTTTTAGAATTGCTTTACTAAAATGTCTGAAGTTCAATATTTCATTTAGCAATTTTGCTTTGATTAATATCTCTTATCTCTTTTGTTCTGTTTAGACCGACAATCCAGCAATGCTTCCTTGGAGACCCTTCTAGCACTGCTTCAAACAGAAGGGGCTAAAATTGAAGAAGACACTGAGGTAAGTGAAAAGAGCCTAGGAGATCAAGTTGCCAACATGCCTCTGGCATTGGAGGACCTCTTGTCCCCTCTGGGTTCTCAATGCAATCTTGCAAGTTTACCACTTCTCCTAAAAGAGCTTGCAGAAAAATACAGATTACTTTAACAGCCCACCGATTTAAAGATTTCCCTGAGTATGACTGTTTTCACAGGACCGCTTGAGCAGTGGCTCAACTGGGAAGCAGGATTGGTGTCTCCATGATAGAGAGTTTTGCTGGAGCCCTTCTGAACCCAGCATTCAGTGCTGCAGCTTGACCTTGTAGAACTGGGCATGTGACATTATTCCTTCTCAGATTAAACCAGGGAAATGGGCATGAAAATCTAGCTGGGAGGACAGAGCAGCTTGTCAGGGCACTCACAGAAATTGTGTTACTGGCTCTGTTGGTGAGTTGAATTTTGGGCCCTGCTGGACAGTTCCTTCCACCTTCTTGGTCCACCACCAGCCTGTGTCTCAACAGCCTGTGATCTTAATGTAGTTCAGGAGGCCACATGCACTGCAGATCAGTGGTGTGGGGCACAACATTTGCCCCCCAAAAAAATTCACAGAAGATTTTCTGTTCCATAAATTCATTACTTACTATAAGTGGGTACTAATTGAAAATACTGTATTAAGTGAGCTTGATAGTTTCAAAGTTTTTAGCTTTGTTTTATTAAATGATAGTTAAATCATTCTGTAGGGTAGCAAAATTTTACTGGAAAAAAATGAATTGGAAAAATTTCCAGAGCCTACAGAACTACCACAGATGGCAGCCTCCTTGCTTTAAACTCCATCCTTGCTTTAAGCTGCTTAGGGTTGAAAACAAGCAAATTCCTTGGTCACTGCACTACAGAGTTAGTGCAGAGAGCCTGGCTGTATCAGTCACATTGTGCAAAGAAATAGCTGCATGTTTTCAAGGCTCTGTGTGTGGTGCACGTAACACAATTATGTAAGTTGGTCTAAATGCCAGGTTCTTGGCAGAAAAACAGTGCGGAATTTCTTCAGCAAATCATCTTGAGAATCTTATATTAAAAACAAAAAAGTACCGTGCTCTGGTAGTCATGGTTGCAAACATATGGACAGTGTCTAGAGGTTCAGATCAGAGAGGGAGTGGAGGAGGTGAGGGGCAGAAGCTAATTACCTTGTTCAATCCCAGGCTGTTTCCAATGCCTCCAAGTGCATCAGAAACCTTAAGAAAAGCTAGTACAGTGGTACCTCGCAAGACTTAATTTAATTCGTTCCACAGGTCAGTTCGTTTTACGAAAAATTCGTCTTGCGAATCGCGGTTTCCCATAGGAATGCATTGAAAATTAATGCGTTCCTATGGTCAAAAAAGCACAAAAATGCTGCCGACTCACCTGCCACGGCCGCTCCGGAAGTTTTTAAGGCTCTGGCGCCGCCGCTTTTGCCACCAAGGGCCGCCTGGCAAGCCCCGCTGCTGCTCCTGCCGGATCGCCAATGACTCCGAACTGGTGAGATACGGCGGGCAGCAGGTACGGCGGGAGGCAGGGAGGGAGGGCGCTTTCCCGGGAGGCTTGGTGGCGGCGCTCGCCCTCGGGCCGACCCGGGATCGGCCCCCCTCAATGCCGCAGCCGCCGCACACTTTCTCCTGCTCGCCCCCATGCGCTGCACTCGTCCTCGGGCCGACCCGGGATTGGCTGTTTCAGCGCCGCCGCCGAGGCGAGTAGGAGAAAGCGGGGCTGCCGCCTGTCTTCCCCGAGCCAAGGAGAAGGCAGGTGGCGAAAAGCTCCAGCAAGCAGCGCCCGCCACGCTTCGGCACCGGGGGACAGAGCCAAAGCGTGGCGGTGCGGGGGCTGTTGCCTCCTGCCTTCCCCTTGGCTCGGGGAAGGCAGGCTGTGAAAAGCCCTGGCAAGCAGCGCCCGCCGCACTTCGGCTCCGGGGGACGCTGCTTGCCGGGGCTTGTCGCCGCCTGCTTGGCAAGCCCCGGGGAACCAGCTGTAGTGCGGAAAGAAGGCAAAGGAAGATCAGCTGTCAGCTTCCCGCGCTGAAAGCTGATCTTCCTTTGCCCCCTTCCCACACTACATTCTATGGCCGCGCTTCACAAGACGAAGCGGCGGTCATAGAAAAGCTTGTCGTCTTGCGAGTCCCTTGTGCAACGCAAAACGCTTTCATCTTGTGAGTTTTGTGTTGTGCGAGGCATTTGTCTTGCGAGGTACCACTGTAGTAACTTCTGCAGGAAAGAAAATCACCTGAACATGAAAGAGGAGTGGGAGGAAAATAGTCGGCTTCAGACTATGCACTGATAGTCCACTGTCACTCATGGCTGTTCTCCTTTCTTCTAGCTCTTCACTGGGGAAAACATTCTCCTTTATTACTTTTATCGTTATTTATTAAATTTATATAATAAATTTCCACCTGAGAATCACAGGGAGATTTACAGTATCAACAGTAAGCATATACTCTCACAATATTCACACCGTCTGTGTAACTTGTTTCATGTGTCCAGTTTGGAGTAGGGAAAAGACACACAGAGTATTCTCTGGCATAATTCAGTGGGAGAACACCTGCCTTGCATGAAGAAGGTCCTAGGTTCAATCTCCCTGGTACCTCCAGGTGAGGCTGGGAGTCAATGTAGGGAGTATTGAGCTAGGTGAACTATTTGGCCGGCTATAAAGCAGCTTCATATGTGCCTGTATGCTTAAAATATCCATATTCCTATTAATATGTTCCCAGTTAGCATACCCCATGGCCTTTGCACAACTTGGCTGGCCATTTGGAAAATTATGTCACGGTACATTCCTGTCTCTAACAGACAGGGAAACACCAACTTAACCCCCCTAGCAAAAGGAACAGGGAGGTGATTATTGGATTTATAATGCTGCTTGGATGCAGACCTGTACTTTACTGCCTCTTAGCCTAACCTACCTCACAGGGTGGTTGTGGAGATAAATGAGGAAGAGGAGAACCATGCACACCACCTTAAGCTCCATGGAGGAAAAATGCTGGGATATAAGTGCAGTAAATGTTTTTAAAAGAACTGCTCAATGTTTCAGAGGCCTTGCTGATCTGTGGCAGAGCATCATGTTTTGCAGGTAATTGGTAGCAAGTTCAGTCCTGGTATCTGCAGTTAAGAATCTGGTATAGTGGGGCTGAGAGCAATTTCTGTCTTGAGACCTTGGGAAGTTCCTGCCAGTTACTGTGTAACAGTAGACCCTATCGAGCCACTGTCTGGCTTCCCAGGTAAAGGATCGAGCCTTGGCAGCACAGCTCATTGGTTGTGCTGCTGCAAGCTGAGAAAATTATATTCTCTCTCACTTTACATAGGGATGGGTCACCCGTGGACCTCCATATGACTATGGACTACAATTTCCATCATCCTTGACATTGGCCATACTAGCTGCAGCTGATAGGAGTTGGAGTCCAACCACATCTGGAGGCCCACAGGTTCTCCTTTCCTGTTTAGCACAAAGAGATGCAGTGATGAATGGAGCCTGATGTTTTTTGATTAGGGAAAATATTTCCACAGTATGTGCCTCCCCTAATGGTTTGTTTGTTTGTTTGTTTGTTTGTTGTTTGCAACAGAACATGGCTGAGAAATTTCTGGATGGTGAAGTTCCATTGGACACCTTCATTGATGAATATCAGAGCCAAAGGAAACTGGCTCATTTGCGACGTGTAAAGATAGAAAAACTCCAAGAGATGGTGCTGAAGGGACCAAGACTTCCCCTGGTGCCACCACAGCCAAGAGCCACTGAAACACCACCAGCAATTCAGACTTCAGAGGCAAATGCTACTCCCTCTGTTGTGCCTCGCCGCAATCCTCCACCGCCACCCCTGGCGCCCGGAGTCCTGGCAGGACGCTTCCCGACTCCGTTTACAGCAGCAATGAATGCGGGACCAACCCTCCCCTATTCAGGTGTCCCATACCCTCCACTCCCCCCTCGAACAGGAATTCCATCTACTACTCAAATGCTCCCTCCAGGCTATTCAGCTCCGTTTACCGCACAGTACCCACCAGCGTTGCCCCAAAGACCACCGCCTCGCCTCCCACCAAACCCTGGCTTTATCCTACAGTGAAGATGCCATCGTGCCCTGACTCTTGTGTTTGGTGCTGGACTTTTTACTCTTTATCTCCCAACAACTAAACCTAAGTAGTGGAAATCTCCAGACTTTGCACACAAGAAATCATAGCTGACAACCTGTGCATCAGTGCATCCTGCAAAACATCACCATGTTTTGTTTTGTTTTGTTTTAAATCAACAACTGCATAAAACACTTGCTTAGAAGGGTGGTGGGGCAGCCAAGCTGTAAATTTGATTGTTTGCATATTAAGTGGGAACTTGCATAGCTCTTAAAAGAGATTTCAAGTCAGTGTGGAATGACTGTGACTTCCCAAGGGATCATGTTTCTTTCTCTACTTGATTTGCGCATGAAGAACTTCAATCTATTTCTGCAAAACAAGCAAAACAAAAAACTCTGTTCTGATAATTTGAATGGTAGCTGTTGCATATACATTCTGACTATGAAAACACAGTAAAATGGACCAGCCAGCACCCCTGGTGACTCGGTGCTTGTGCTACACAAACTCTTTCTGAAAATAATTTTGTAGTTTGATGTTTGCTAACTGGGGCTTTAGCACCTAATGCAGGACAAGGTGCTTCTCGTGCTGAACTAATCCCATTCATTTCAGTGAGCTGATGCCAGTGTAAGTAGGTCCCTAAATTGCCTTTTTAAAATGTGTGGTAGGGATCAACTTTTTTTAAACATGATGACCTCCAGAAAGTCTCAGGATTAAAAAATTAAAAATAAGTAGTGAATGGACACGTTTTTCCTCTTGTTGGATCTTTGGACCAGATCCAAAATTTTATTTTTTGTTCCATTGGATACCTTCTGCAACCTCCCCATTCTGCTTGCTGTAACCCTTCTCTCTTCATCAGTCTGTCTCCCAAATTCCTTCATTGTGGCATGTAGGGTAGGGGGTCATCTTTAAAAGGCTTTTGGGCCTGTATTGTCTTTTTGCATTGTGGAGAGCAAATTCTGTCAAACACACTTTTGTGTGTCATGACTTCTGACTAATCTGATGGGCAGTTAGTTCTATCAGTTTATATTTTCATCACATCTTGGTCTTAAGCTAAAACTCCCACCTCAGTGGAGAACCTTAAATCTGTTTCGTATTGAGCCAGGAGAGAATTTTCTCTTCCCTCCACGCCCCTCTACTCTTCCAAACCTTTTGTTTCTGAAAATTGAAGACCTGCTTCCATTTACAAACTTTTCTAGACTGACTGCTGCTCTTGAATGAATCTTGGCTGTTAGTTTTTTGTATTTAATTAACTTTTGCAGTCATGTGACAGCTTCAGTGTATTGGAATTTCAGTCTTGCTTTAGTCCTTCTGGGGGGCTCACTCTTGCTATTAGATGGGTCTGACAGAACTCTGAATAACAGCTAAATATGCTAAATGCAGAGGGTGAAAGATCATAGAGGGATTAGCACACCAATTTCACATCATTGCTCATTGGTGTGTTTGATTGATCTCTCATTTTAATAAGTGTGGGTAGCTCTAAAATGAATAATGTTTCAAGAGGGATTGGAGAGGGACAATTGTTGTTGAGTTCAGTAGGAAATGGTTCTGAGCCTTAATTTTTGCAGGGGAATCATCCACATTCCAGGTCAAGATAACCTTGTTGATGACTGTCTTTGTATGCTCTTGCATTCTTCAGCATAAAACTAGCAGAAGCTTAGTAAGAAGCTGATGGAGAGGAAAAAAGAAAAATCTTTTGAGGTGTGATAGAGGTATAGGGTTGAATACACAGACAGTAGTAGTTAAGGCACAATGTAGTTAGAGCAGAGTAGCTACTTCCACTCTCAAATGTTTCTGTTACCAGTTTCTTGCAGGAGTAGTTTGTTCTATACGAGGCTGTGAAATTAGTTGAAGCAAAATGCAGATTAAATTGCTGCTGCTCTTTCTTTGTAGTCAGCAGGATTGCCTTGTATGCTATTGAATGGTCTATCTCAAGGTAGTTGGAATAAGTGTGATTTTCATAAAGGAAGCTCCTCCTCCAGTCTTGCTGCAGGTGTCCTGCCATAAGCATGAGCCATGGTTGAGTTTGTGTTGCATTCAGACCTGGGCTTAGAGCTTGCCAGGAGCAAGATTTGTAGCCAAGGCTTGTTCTCTGGTTTACTGCTTGTGGTTTGTCTGGGCAAAATAAACCACGAGCCCAGATTCAGATGCAGTGCAAAGTCATAGCATTATACCATCTTCCTCCATTTCCTCCCTCTTAACCGAGCTAGGAAAATAGACCGTGAGAATACTAGCTATGAACGCTGTTGAAGTGGATGAGCAAGACCCCCAAACTTGTGTGTGCAGTGTCCATGCACTAAAGAAAATTATATAGGCTGTAGAAGTAAGAAGAAACTTGACATTTACAGCTACAGCTACTTTAATTCCAAATTAAGTAAAGTGTGTGTGTGTGTGTGTGTGTGAGAGAGAGAGAGAGAGAGAGAGAGAGAGAAAATCTGCATTGGACTTCAATAATTTGTGGCAGGAAAACATGCTTCAAACTAATTTGGGGCATTGTGCATCTTGACTGTGAAGAACATGGAAGCGAAACAGTTGCCTTCCTTAAAGCTACTGCAGCGACACTGTTCATTTCTATCAGCTTTTCACAAAGCATGTATTTCTCACAGCTCAAGAGTGCAAGGAGGAAAGTGTGCACATCAATTAGCAACCTGCCTTAACTGTTTTACTGTGGAAGTCTCAAGCAGGCCTGCTGCTATTGCGTAATGCCCTTTAAAACATACTTTAAAAAACCCAAACCAAGCTGCAGTTGCCAATCTAGACCTCCTTATGCACCCTCCAGCTTTCTTTCTGCCACTCCCCCCCCCCGGTATGTCATCCTAGTCTGCAACTGGTGCCCTTTTTGTTAGGACAGGAGCTAATTTTTTGTCAGCTTTGCAAAACATAAAATGGCCATAAGAAACTTTATATTGTATCATATTTACATTCTTCTGATCTCTGCCCCTTTTGGGTAAGCTGGCTAAAAGAGCAAAATGCAAAAACTTTTCAGCCTGGAAGCCTCTTTCTTCAAGCCATAATCTTCTGTTGGAAGATAAAAGATGAAACATGGGAAATCCGTGTGCATTTGTGCCCGTCCTTGAACTGCCATTTTTTCTGTTAGAGGCCATTCACACTTGCCTTGGAACAGGATATCCTCTTCCCATCTGGCTGTGGGACTCTGAGGCTAATTCTGCCAGGACCAAGATTTTGGTAAATCTTGGGGAATTGTGAAATTCTAGCTTGATGTAGTAAAAATGGTTTCTAGGGTCTAATCAGATATGGGCTTTTAGTATTCCATGGATGACACAAGATCTCTTTTTTAAAAAAATGGTGACAAAAGTATACCTGTATTTGCTGAATTCTGTATCTATTATAATTTTATTTGGGCATGGTAACTTGAGTTTTGCCTTTTTCATTTTCATTTTCTGTGCTGCTTATTGTGTGTGGAATATGAACCTTCAGAGGTTGGTGAATTTGAAAAGTTGGTTCCTTTAATCATCTGTTCATAATTTTTCTTGTAAAGGATGCTTCTTGTGCACTCAGAATGCGCATGGGGGACTCCTGTGAGTCACTTCTGTGTCCTAAAAAATTAAGGGGACTGAATGAGTAAGACGCATGACTTAATCCTAGACAGAGCCATGAACTGAAACTTCTGAAACAGCCTTTGAATAATTGGTCTGTGTTTCAAATAAGTTGTCTGTTACTTGTTCAGATGAGTAATTTGAATGCCTTTTGGGGTGCCAGAGTGGCTTGTGAAGGCCATTCCATGGTTGTAACGCTACTTAAATTTGAAGATCTGATTAAAAATTCTCCCAGAAGTTCAGTCTTGGGTGAGTCTTTGAGCCAATCGTGTTACTCATTCAGCATGATGATAAGTCGTCCTTTTTCCAGCAACCAGAATACAAACACTGGAGCTAATATAGCCATCTTTTTCCTGCTGCTTCTGAGCTCATATTCGAGTGCCTAAGTGACAGGCAGACCTCTGTTTGCTGCTATAACTCTGTCAGTTGCCCCTCGAATTAGACACAATGTAAGTACCAATTATGTCTGCCCACCCCTTCAAAAATAGGTTTTGTTTAACAATAGAAATTGGTTGTTGGTATACTGTTGGCTATCTTTATTCCACCACCATCCTCAGCATTACATACTCAAAAGAAAAAACTTGAGGCAAATGTCTAAATTGAGGTAGAGATGTTGATCAATTGAGGCAGAGGCATCTTACGTTTAGATAGCGTGTGCTGGGCTGGTGGTAGAATTACTGGCATTCTCACAGATTCTCCAGGGTTAAACTGGTTGGTGTGACCTTAGCTGATAGCTTCAAATGTGAGCCATCAGTTAATAGTCTGGATGCTGCAAGAGCATCCTTTGTGCGCAACAGAGGAGGCCACAAGCCCACGTACAAATTTCACAAAACATATTTATATACTTTTTGACGTGTTTTTAGACAATGATTGTCCCTATCAAGAAAGAACCCCAAAGCCTGTTACTAGTTTTTAAAGAAATTTTGCCTTTTAAAGCAGCAACAATGTATTTTGCAATTGCTGGGCCGTTCAGGGTTTCCTCATGGAGAAGACAACCACACTACCAGCAACAAAAGTGGACTCTCTCCGTCTCCAGCAGCAGTGCATCATGGCTGATGTGTGCCTTAGGATCACGGTTTGTGACTTGCTGATAGAAGATACCTGCATCTCTTTCAGTTCAGTGGCCATTCAATTGTCTTTTTCTAAGGGCTCCTTTTTATGATGCAGGACTTTGAAAGTAAACACAAGGCAGTATCTGCAGTTTGCTTGTGGCGAGAAGTGTAGATTTGTGGTTGGCAACCGTTGTTACTAAACTGCTGCAATCGAGGAAAAGGTGGGAAGGGCTGATCCAGTATGATGATTCAAGCCTGCCAGAAGAACTTCTGTTTGTCTTAGATGTGGCAGTTAAAGGAGGATGCTGCAGGCAGCAGCCACCTGGGGCTGTGCAGGGGGAGGAGGGTGTTGCAGTTGTGGCTTAGGGGTTATTGGTTGGCTGGTGCTACAGTGGAACACTTGTCATTGTGTTCAAAATGGTGGTAGCAGGAAATGCAGTTGTTTATTGTGCAAGACATACTTTCAAATGTTTGTATCTGCATGAATTCTGGAGCGCAATATCTCTCGTTCCCTCTTGCTTGGTGGAAGTCCAAATGTTGTTCAGCAAAATGTTGGGGGATGAGCACAGAAAGGAAGCTGTCCTGTGAGGTCCTGTGAATGCAGTGCCTCGTACCAGACAACACTGTTGGACATTTCTTCTGATTAAGTGGGACCTGAGTGGAGATGAAACCAAAGGAGTCGGGTGCAAATGGATGAATGGTTTCTTCCCCAATACTTCATGAACCTCCTGCTTGCACCCTGAACCTGCACCCCACTTCCTTCTACTCTGTATTCATACAGAAGGAAGTATTGCATGTGGGGCTTGGCCACCAGCAACCAGTTGTGGGGCGACAAAGGTGAGAATGGCATTTGAATGGGAGGCACCCCACTGTGGGTGGGGCTTGTTGATCTGCAGGCCACCTTGTGAACAAGTGTTAAGAAAGCATTCCCCCTTTATAGACTTGATTCCAGTACAGTAGTGGCAAAAGATTTAGGAGCAGTCTGGTTATAACCTTGTTCAAAACACTTCGACATATGACTTCAAAATGCCTGCAAGTGGCAAATGTTCCCTGAAAACTTTACAAGCTTTTTTTTTTATAAACAAAAGCATTTGAAGCTCAGAAGTTTAAATAGTGTTAGAATATAAACTGTTTTAGTGTTCCATTTCAGATATTATTTTGCTGACCTTTGTGTAAAAAATTGCAAATGTGTTTTTGTTCATTATACCTGTATTGTGCAGCTAGTGATGTTTTTAAAACAAAAACAAAAAACCACCCATTGAACATACACTTTTGTGAGCTGAAGAAAGCCATACTCCCTTGGCAGGGTTGTGTGTGTGTGTTTTGGAGAGGGGATAGCCACTTTTTTATACACAACTGTCTTAATTGCCCTTTCTATAAGAGTATACACATGGAGGGATGTCTGCTGTAAAGGGGAATTTCACAGTGTACTTGCTTGACATTAGCCCATCCCTATTTCGAAATTTGTATATATTGTGGGGAAAGTATAAGTGGATTTTGCTGGATTAGCTTCATACATACAGTGGTAGCAGAATGCAGAAGGGTTGGGGGGGGTTAGTACGTAAGAAGAGTCAAACTTAGGATAGGTAACTAGTTTTACTAAGGGAGGCTGGCAGTGTATTTAAGTCAAATAAAGAAGCAGATGTGTCAGATGCTGCCAATTTGGTAATCCTCTGTAGTAGGCTATATTCTTGTTGCTTGTGCTTCAGAGGGAGGCTACTTGACACTTCTCCCAGAGTAAGCTAGTGTTAGGAAGAAGTGCAGCGTGTTACCTCTAACCCCTAAAGAAGCTACTGGATACTTTTAACTAAGCCCCTAGCAGAATCTCACTTCTGGAAGTAGGACTGTTCCTAATGTAACAAGTCTGTAAAAGTTTCCTTTGTGCTATACAACTGATGAGGATGTGGTCTCAAAACGAGTTTCAGTGTTGAAAACCGTTTGTTTTTCTTGTAGAATTTGCTGTTAACAATTTCAGGATTGCAGTGATTACCGAATAAAAAAAATGCTAGATTTCGTACAAATGTGTGTCACTGGCTTATGGGTATGTGTGTTCTCAAAATTACCTTTTTCAACTCTTACAGTCACGGGGGGGGGGAGTACACCCTTTTTGAATTCTGTTGGTTTATATATGAGGACATAATAATTTTCCTTAGCAAGTTTTAATGGTAAAGGGACCCCTGACCATTAGGTCCAGTCGTGACCGACTCTGGGGTTGCGCGCTCATCTCGCGTTATTGGCTGAGGGAGCCGGCGTACAGCTTCCAGGTCATGTGGCCAGCATGACAAAGCTGCTTCTGGCAAACCAGACAGGCACAAGGAAACGCCGTTTACCTTCCCGCTGTAGCGGTACCTATTTATCTACTTGCACTTTGACGTGCTTTCAAACTGCTAGGTTGGCAGGAGCTGGGACCAAGCAACAGGAGCTCACCCCGTCGCAGGGATTAGAACCGCCAACCTTCTGATCGGCAAGCTCTAGGCTCTGCGGTTTAACCCACAGCGCCACCAGCATCCCTTAGCAAGTTTTAAGATTAAGTAAATACAATCTCAGATGAACAACAACACATGACACATTACACTGTTCCAATGATTTATTTAACAGAAATAAAGCCAAGTACACCTTAGGATTCAGTAGCTTGTAGAACCACCTTTAGCAGCAATAACCTGAACTAATCTTTTTCTGTATGACTTTTCAATCTCCCACATCATTGTGGAGTAATTTTGGCCCACTCTTCTTTACAATGTTGTTTCAGTTCTTTGAGGTTTGTTGGCATTTGTTTATGCACAGCTCTCTTAAGGTCCTGCCACAGCATTTCATTTGATTTGAGGTCTGGACTTCAACTGGGCCAATGCAACACCTTGATATGTAAAACCAGAGGATTCAAAGAGGGTGTACTTTCTTTTCCCCCATGAGTGTACATTGTGCAATTGCTGCTCAGTAAAGTACCACTTTGCTGCTTTGTTTTCCTCTCCCATTGACAAAGATTGAAAGAAGTGACTGAGCCACCTAGTTGACTGTCAAAAGGGAAATATATTACCTTGAAATATGTTAACTATGCAGATAACTGCTTCTGTGCTGAGGCTGGTTTGACTTTGTAAAAGAATACTGCACCACTTAATTTTGACAGCTACTACTGTTGGAACGTCAAGGCAAGAAATAACCCATTTGTTTTCTCAGACATTCACACAGCAATTTCAGTATCCTAACACACCACTTGTCTTATTTTATTGCTTATGTACAAGAATACCAGAAACCACTTGCTATTCAAAGTGTAAACAAATCAAGGCAGACTTCCAGCTATTTGCTTAAAATGTCGTTGTTTTTGCTAGTAGAAACAATTATTTTGTGGTACTAAAGTCATTTGCAGTTTGCATGTACAACGAGCACCCAAAATAATGGCCATGGTTCAGTTCCAATAGCAGAACTCTTGCTCTGGCTACAATTCTACTAGACATACTTGGCAAGAGCAATGTCCCAGTGAAGATACCTTTATATAGGGTCAGCCTGCAAGAACTGAACTTGGCAATTGTAAAGTACCTGCTCAGCAATATCATTATTGGTTTAAATGGAGAAGCCAAGCTGGACAACTTGGTAGAGAAGAGGCCGTATGTTGAAGCCACCCAGCTTCAAGGAGGTGGTACTGATTAATAGTTGTAAAAAAAAAAAAATGATCTAGAACAGGGGTCAGCAACCTTTTTCAGCCGTGGGCCGGTCCGCCGTCCCTCAGACCATGTGGTGGGCCGGAGTATATGGGGGAGGGGGGGGATGAACGAATTCCTATGCCCCACAAATAACCCAGAGATGCATTTTAAATAAAAGGACATATTCTGCTCATGTAAAAACACGCTGATTCACGGACTGTCTGCGGGCCGGATTGAGAAGGTGATTGGGCCACATCCGGCCCACGGCCTTAGGTTGCCTACCCCTGATCTAGAAAAATGTCAGGAAAAAGAACACTGAACAACGTTTCAGGCAATTAATCCATTTTAATAAGCTAAAGAGTCCTATTAAAATTTAGCATTTGGTTCAGTTCCCACCCCCTTAGCTTTCCTATAAGTTGCAAATCTTCCTGCTCCCCAACCCTATTAAATGTCAAACTCTACAACTGTTTCCATCAATAATTGTGAAAGGAGTTGGGTGGTTGTCATTTTTTACATTTTATTCCCTTAAACCAGTGTAGACTTTTTCTCTGCTTGTAGTGCCTATAGAAGTTGTACAGTAAATAAATCCTATTCCTTTTTAATACGTATACAAAAACTGACAGTCTAAAAAGATTATCCTTTTCAGAGTTTTCAACCTGGGGAGAACATTTTTCAGCCTGTAGCATAAACACTACAAAGAAATCCAAACAGCCGACTTAAAAGGGGGGGGGGATCACATTTCTTTAAAAAGGCTCCTGTAGTGCAGTTATAGGTACACCAACGTTTACTCAAAACAGCACAATATTCCTATTGCTTATAAATAACTGATGTCCACAAAGTAAACTTTCTCCCCTCGCCCTCCTCTTTCTTCCCATTTAGGATCTGTGTTCCACATAGGTAACTGGCAGCTTACCGTTGCTTTAAGAAAGCAGTCGTTCTAATACTACAGATCAGGTCAATCTATACAATTCAAAGGTACCTTTGCTTCTTTCTTAGTCAAGGAAGTAAGTTTTCAGTGTAAAGGCAATGCCAGACACAAGGCAACTGAGGATTTATCCAATCTGTATCTGTTTAAAACACAGACATTTTTAAATGGTGTTGGAATGTCTATAGTTCAGGGCCTTCCTGAGCAGCCCCCTCTCTGTTGAAAGGCAAACAGTCTTTGAGTCTTCCGCCCAGAAATCTGTTGCTTGGAGCCTGCAGGGAAACAGCAGGCAAGGCACAGTGCCTGAACCCCTCCAGGCAGCAGGAAGAAGAATCAAGCTGACTAGAAGCTGAATCCCACATGCCCTTTGCTCTGTTCCTGCTGTTGTTTTCTTCCTTCCCACGTTGAGTCGTTTGCCATTTACACCTTAGAAGTTGACAGCATGTGCATGGAACACACCATCCTCCTGAACCAGGTACAGAAAATGATAAAGATACGGATCATTACTACCTAACTAAAAGAAATTTTAATGCAATGAGATCTAATCAATACATTTGTGGCAACTGTTTTAAGACACACTCTGTTTTTAGATGATGCATGTCAGTTCTATGCTTGGGACTAGAGGGGATGCTTTTAAGATGGCATCTGCAAGATTATAAATGCTTTTAAGGCAAAATCTTGTGTCCAATTAAGTTAGGGATGTCTCAGTTAATAGAAAACAGTTCTGTTACCAGCCCTTAAGCTGATGCCCTCCAACAATCCAAAGGGCAGGAGTGATAGAGGTTGGAAAGGGTGTCCTATAAATGAAAACGAAGAAGCTCCCTCTAGCTTGTGACCCTTTCAGTAAGAGTAGCCCAGAGGATCATTCCAAAAGTCCAGCCTCTTGCCTCTTCCACCCCAGGAGGTTCACAGCCTTCTAATGCTTCTCTGTTGCCTCTAAACATGGAGGCACTATAGCCCAGGGGCATGAGGAATCTCTGGTGGTCTCCCAGCCTAAATGACTAGTGGAATGGCCAGGGATGGTGAGACCTGCAGTGCCACAAGTTGCCCACCCTTGCTGCAGCTTGTGAACGGCTGTGTTTTCTCATTCAGCAAATGGCAGTTATCTTGGGGCAGCAGATCGCAGAGATTAGGTGTGTGAAGAAATACTTTCCTGTATTGCTGATTTCGGTTTCACCGGAGTGACTCCAAATTTCTAGTATTACGGGAGAGGCAAGGCAGTTTTGTTTTAATCTACTACTGCAGCTTTGGTTGCCATTCTACAGACACTATTACGTGCTCCAGCATGTTCCTCAATGGGAAGATGCTCCAGTCTCCCATTAGCCACTGCAGTCCTCTTCTGCACCCTCCACAGTATTATGCCCACTGCCTGGGAATCACCATTTTTGTGGCAGGCAGAGTCTCCAAAGGATTCCTCAGAGGGGGAAGTCTCAATTTGGCTTCCCCATGTGAATCCCGTACAGCTGTGACAAACATGCACTTATCCTGGTAATGAATGATTCGCATAAGCTTGCTAGCCTCATAATGTTTTCTGGGCCTGACTGCTGTGAAAAGGCCATTGCTTTCTCCAACCATGCACACCCCTTGTTCTGCTGTTTAAAGTATACCGTACCTCACAGGCTGGCTTCAGGGACTGGAAAGGCTTCTGAGCAACTGGAGGCTTCTTTAAGGTACCTGGCTTGCGGGCAACTGTTGGTTTTCCCCCCTCTGCGGTCTCATAGTCAATACCAGCCAAGGCATAATGCTGCCTTCTCAGCTCGCCGAGACGAAGCCTCTCATTCTCCAGGGTCTTTTCCAATTCTAGCACTTTCACCTGCAACAAGCAACATTCTCTGTTGAGAAATATCAGAGACAACCCACTTCTTATGCAGCTGTTGAACATAGTCACTGTTGCTTAGTTCACATGTTATCCATGGATCACAGCTACTCCCATGGAACAGAGTGCGAGAATATTTCTAACTTGGCATCTCTACTCCCAGGTGGCCAAAGGGTCTCCCACTGCTGCCTTTTCTCCTCCTTATGCCTGGAAATGCATCCATGCAGCCCCACACCTCATTTTCTCAACTGCCTTGTCTTCCGTGGCATAACTGCTTAGGTTTGGAGAATAGGGCCTGGGGACCAAGTACCGTATTTTTCAGTCTATAAGATGCCCCCATGTATATTTTTGGGGTACTCAGATTTAAGAAAATGGGGGTATGCCCATGTATAAGACACCCCCTAATTTTTGACATTTTAAAGGAAAATTTTTAGTCTTATACACGGAAAAATATGGTATGTGTAGCCGATTGAAGACACACTGTTCTCATTTACCTCTACTGCTCCGTTGTCTGCCCTGTGATATTCACAGAGTCCACCCCTTGCTCAGCTTGTTCAACTGGTTTGGACCATGCGAAACTCTCATCACCCTCAGCCATGCTGGTTGCGGCTGATGGGAGTTGTAGTGCAAAACAGCTGGAGGACACCAGCTTTTGAAAGGCTAGTTGTGTCTCCAAGCTGTGCCAGCTGTAACTGACATGCTGAAGTCAAGCCACTGTGTTGTGGGGAAAGGTAAGGATTAGAGTAGACAGACAGACCCAAATAAGGGCTACTGGGCAAGGAGAGTCAGGTTCATTCTTAAAGGCTTGCTTTCAACTCACTCTCAGCCAACAAATCATGGCTTACATAACACCAGTATGAAACCTCAGTCTGCATGGCCTATTTAAAGACATCCCAATGACGACATCTCATCCCTCAGATGCTCAAGGGGCAGTTGGCTCTTGTGTGAGAGTCACTTTGGGAACTATTAACCCAGCTTCTATTTTATACTTCCCCAGGAATCTTCTCAACACTTCCCCTGTTTTTCCAAAGAACCCAAACAGCACCTGTGTCTCCATTTCCTCCATCTTAAGTTTGATTAAGGACATTCCAGAGAAGTCCATGGTCTCTGAAAGGAAGAGAAAAGCAAGTTTGTTGTAGAAACTACGTATGTTTTCAGCAGGGTGCATTTTTTAAAATTGAAAAGTTGCCACTTTCTGCTACCCTAAACCCAGCCCCTCACCAGTGTGTTTTTGCTGCAGTAGGAGTGTTGAGCAACTTAGTAAGTAGCAGGAAAGACTGGAAACATTCACCATTTTGAGCAATAAGAGCATTTGGGGGAAAGCCTTCTGCACTATTGCACCTTTTAGAAAAGCCTCTTTGCTGTTCAATAGAACATATTTGCCACCGACACTTCTAGTCCGATACATGAGGCAGTTCAATTAAGTTCTGCCTCCGGTCTTTTTACTAAGTATAACCTTTCAAAAAGATATTCCCATACAGGCAAAAGAACTCCTTCTATATTCATTAGCAGCGGCTCGTATTGTTATTGCCAAAGGATGGAAAGAAAAAGAAGCTCCAAAAATTATAGATTGGCAAAATAAACTTCAAGAGTTTGCCGAAATGGCACAGTTAACAAACAGTTTGAGAGGAAAGGTTAAAGAAGAATTTCTTTAAAAATGGGACAGGTACAAGAAATATGTTAGAAAATATACTGAGAACAAAATTTCTATGATAGCGTTTGAGTAAAAAAGGGAAAAAATCTGTCTGGATTTGCAGAAATTTGTTTCCTTAAGAAATAGGAGTGTCAAACGATATGTAAAAACAGAGATAGCATGGATTGAATATACACTCTGCGACAAAAAGAGGAGAGTATGCTGATGGAGATAACAGGAAGTCCAAAGATAAAATTTCTTTTCTTTTCTTTTCTTTTTCTCCTTTCCCTTTTTTTCTCTGGGAAAGGAGGATTAGAAATACGATACGAAAAATTGTAACAAACAAACATAAATGTATATGTATATGTATGTATATGTATACAAGCATGAAGAACAATGTTCAGGTTTGGTGGTGGGAAAAAATGAATAAATATCATTCAAAAAAACAACAACAATTAAGTTCTGCCTCCATCTCCCTGGAAGTTGCACATGGCACCGAGCATAAAACTTCACAGCTAGGCTAGGCAGGGGGGAACCCTCTCCTGATTAGCTTAGTACCGGTAGTTTCTTTTTGAGAACCACAGAAGACAAGATGGGCCACAGCAGAGGCCAACCAGATGCCTCTAGAGGAGAAGCCCACAAGCAGGTCAGGAGCACAGTCACCCTCTCCCACCTGTGTTCCCCAGGAACTCAAGAGGCACAAGGCCAGCCCCATATAGCCAGCATGACTAGTCTCTATGTACAGCCGCCTCCTCCTCCTTGGAATTGCCTAATCCCCTTTCGAAGCTACCTAGGTTGGTGGCCATCACCACATTTTGTAGAAGCAAATTCCACAGTTTGTTACACAAGTGTGCTGTGTAACATAACGCAACAAAAAACAAAGCCCCTATTAACTGCCCATGGAGTCAGTGTAGTTGAGCGATTAAAGCACTGGTCTCACTCCAGGGACACCCTCTTCTTACAGAGGTCATCCAGATACCTTTGGGAAGCCTGCAGGCAGGACCTGAAAGCTACAGCACCCTCCCCACTTGTGCTTCCCTGCTCCTATTTCTGAGAAGAGAGTCTCACTGTTCAATGGTGCCTTACTTCCTGGTAACTGCATTTTAAGACTGCAGCCTGAACGGGCCCAGGATAGTCAGTTGCTCAGCTTAACCTTAACAACTTAACAGAGTTGTTGTGTAGATAAATGAAGAGCAGCATGTACACCACCCTGAGTATGGGGTAATAATAATAGTAATAAATAATACAGTAATGGTGCTACTCTGTTAGCCTTTCATATTAGCCCTGTTCTCCTCATGTCACACTTTCCTTCTCATAATTTTGCAAGCACCAGAAAGGCTTTAAAAAAGCATTTTCAAGAACGCAAGCCTGCCGTTTTGCGCTTCGTTTCCCACCTCCATGCCCAGCTCCACTGCCATGCCCAGACCCCAGCAGCTCACCTTTGTCTTCAACCTGCTCTTGGCCCGACTTTGTGGAAGCCACGACGTTGGCGGCCATTTCATTGACTGTGCGCGAGCATTCCTGGAGCTTTCCCAGGTTTCTGCTGTGCTTCTCGGCTTTCACCTGCCATCATCAAGAATATTGCTTCTTTCAAATCTTTCGTCAAGTGTAGGGAAAACACGAGCAAAAAAAGTTCTGCTACTCCAACCTAAAGCTTTGAGCAGCAGCAGCTTGAAGCCAGTTCATTTCAAAACCAGGGCTGTGTACAGACTTGTTACAGTAAACCACTTGGAGGCAGAGCTCAGGATGCTGAAAAATCTCTGCTGTTTTATTTCCTAGTCTGCAGGTGAAGGACATAAGCCTTGTCCTGCTGCATCAGAGCAAAGGGCCATCTAGTCCCGCATCCTGGATGGAAATCCTTCAAGAGAAGTGAGCAAAGGCACTCCCTCAAAGTAGAGGTATTTAGCTGAGCACCGCCAGAGAGACAGGAAAGGAGCATGCCATTCCACAGTTGCTTTGAAATGGGGACGTCTCATAAGAAGAGTCTTGCTCAGGCGTTGGCAACGTTTTCCGGCCATGGGGCGGAGCATTCCCATGGACTATTGTCTGTGGGCCGGACATGCACAGAAGCAATTTCCGGCGCCATGCTTCCCATGTTCGGGGTGCCGGAAATGGCTTCTGTGCATGTCCGCAGCGTCGGAAATCACTTCTGTGGCTGCACAGACGCAATTTCCAGCATCCGCGCAGGCGCAGGCATTTCCGACGCCGCTCGGTGAGTCCCCACACCGTGCTGTGCCAGTTTAGCACAGCACACGGGGGACTTGCCGAGTGGGTGGCTCGGTGACCAGGCGGCTCGTGGGCCGCAGGTTGCCGATGTATGGTCTTGCTGGATCAGACCAAAGGCCCATTTTGTCCAGCATCTTATTCTCACAGCAGACAAGCAGGTGTCCATGGGAAGCCCACAGGACCTGAGTACAACAACTTTCCCCAGTTGCAATTCCTAGCACCTCAGATAGCCTTGTCCTCCTCTGTGAATCTGTTGAAACCAGTGAGGAGTGAAGGTGGGGGAGAGAACTCCCAGGGCCAACCTCTGATAACTGCAACCACTTTACAAAAGTAAAGAGGTGAAATAAGAGGATTGGCAGTGTGCTTTTCTCTGGGTTCAGGTTTGGGGCCTTGAGAATGAACCTAGGAAATGCAAAAAGCTTCAAATGAAGATGGTAGCAGAGGAAAATGGTCCCCTGAGGGAACCACGGTTGGGGAAGCTTGCAGCTTCCCACAGGCATCTGGCTGGCTGCTGTGAGAACAGGATGCGACATCAGATGGGCCATTGGCCTGATCCAGCAGGGGTCTTACGGTGTTCTTATGAGTTATAGCCGTTCAGCATATTTGTACCTGCAGCATGTAGTTGCTTCTGCAAGGGGCTCTGGAGCACACTAGAGCCTACTTTGGCAACAGAACCCTCACTCTACTCTCCTTTTCTCACTTGAGATTTCATTTGATGTTTTTGGTACAGTCCTAAGAGCAAAAAAGGTCTCCAGAATTCCCAGCCCAAGGCAAAGCATGTTGGTTCTGAGATGGGGCTGTAAGCATGTGAAATGCACCCAGTTCTGCAGAGTTAAGAGAGGAGTGCAGACTATTTTCCCTTCTGGGATGATTACCTTGGAGGCAGCTACAAGCTGAGCTGTGCTGGCTGCGATTTCGTGCGAACAGACAATCAGTTCCTCGTATTTGCCTGTGTGTAGGACAACTTTGTCCGCAGACTCTCTGAAGTGGGGAGCAAAAAGACACAGGATTAGCGAAGCTCTGCATTCCCTTGTGTTTCAATCAACAAAGCAAGTGGCTTGGAAAAGGAAACCCAAGCAGTTGAGATACGTACACAAGCTGTGTTGCTCCCCATCCCACGGCTTTAGAAGCAGAGATGAGTCCCTCGGTCCAACGGGAGTTCTTGGCATAAAACTCCTGCGTTGTTGCTGCCCCCTAGTGTTCAATGAGAGATAGGACACTGAGCTTTCACAACAAAGGCTGAGCTTCATTTGGTAAGCAAAACATGCTTCAAAATGGAAAAGGTGATGCAACTCTGCCTGGAAAACACACCCTCTGGTAGCTTCTGGGGTGGCAGGTGTGCTTACTGAAAGGACACAAATGGGTAAACAAAGCCACCTTATACTGGGGGCAAATGCAAGTGGTGGCAGGATGAAGTCCATCTAGCTCAGGGATTAGGAGGAACATGGTCTAGAACTCCCATCAGTCCCAGCCAGCACAGCCAATGGCCAGGGATGGTGGGAGTTGTAGTCCAGCAATGTCTGGAGAGCCACAGGCTCACAATTCCTGATGGAAATGGTTCCCCAAGCAGAGGCCCTGGTGGGATGCTTAATACAGGTCTGCAGCAAGAGTTGTTTTACTAACTCAAGAGAAGAGAAGGAAGACGTGGGGTCAGGGGAGTTTCTTCTCAGCATTCTTTATTCCAGAGCAGCCTTTTTCCAACCTTGGGTTCCCAAATGTTGTTGGACTACAATTCCCATCATCCCTGACCACTGGTGCTCCTAGTTAGGTATGATGGGAGTTGTAGTCCAACAACACCTGGGGACCCAAAGTTTGGGAAACCCTGCTCTACAGCAGGCATCCCCAAACTGCGGCCCTCCAGATGTTTTGGCCTGCAACTCCCATGATCCCTAGCTAACAGGACCAGTGGTTGGGGAAGATGGGAATTGTAGTCCAAAACATCTAGAGGGCCGAAGTTTGGGGATGCCTGCTCTAGAGCACGGATGGGGAACCTCTGGACCTCCAGGGATTGCTAGATTCCAACTTTTATCAGCCCCAGCCAACATAGCCAATGGTCAGGGATGCAATAAAAACAGGTTCTCTTTTAGAGAAGGAAGAGGCATTATCTGAATAGCATTTGATATAACTTTAAATGCTTCATAGAGGCCCCCCTTTACTTGGGAGTCTTCAATCTTAAGTAATGATGTGACACAAGGAGCTGGTACAGCCTACATTTCCAGGCTCCTCCCTGACAGATGTTCAGTGCTCCCCCCATACTTTTCATGCAAAGGAAGAATGTAAGGTTCGATTTGAACAGCCTCACCCTTCCACTTTCTACTATCTCCTTCTGTAAATGTGTAGATGTCATCACAAGAAGCCGGATTGCCTGAAAGAGACAAAAACAACAAACCACTCTGTTTAATAGAAGGATTTCCCTACGGCTTTAGGAATTCCAGTATAACAATAAAGACCCTCCCCTCCAGACACAGTACAATACTTCTGAAACGTCTCTTAGTGGCAATGCTAACCTGAAATAAAAGGTCATGCCGAATATCTAGAGATCTCGTTAACCATGCAGTGTTGAATACCCTCCCATGTATTCAGCTGGTAACAGCTGGGTTTTTCAACTACTTAACTGGGGCTTTAATTAATTACAAAGGCACTCACCTTCATCAAGTCTGTGCAAGAGTTCAAGATTCTGTGGGGATAAAAAGAAGATGCTTAACTCTCCCAAAGGATTAAGCCCGAAAATTTGAAAATAACATTTAAAATAATATTAAAAAATCTTTCAGTAGCACCTTAAAGACCAACTAAGTTTTTATTTTGGTATGAGCTTTCGTGTGCATGCACACTTCATCAGATGCAGTGTGCCTGCACACGAAAGCTCATGCCAAAATAAAAACTTAGTTGGTCTTTAAGGTGCTACTGAAGGAATTTTTTTATTTTGTTTCGACTCAGACCAACATGGCTACCTACCTGTAATTTTAAATAATGATAATTGCATTGTTGTTTGCATCTACACTACCAAGGGAAAACAGTTTTCCTTGTGTGGTTTCTCCCAAGAAACCTTGAAATTGATTCTCCGAGGGTGCACAATAAAAAGCATGGGGGTGGTTATTTCACTCTTCTCTTTGTTGGTGAATTGCTTCAATTCTTTCACCAGGCATCTTTACAATGCTGTTTGTGTTATTATATAAAAAGAGGTAAACAGCCAGTACTGCAGCACCATCTACTAGCAGAAGCTGGAACAGAGCAATGGCAGTTCACCCCATTACGCGGATTAGAACTGCTGACCTTACGATTGGCAAGCCCATGAGGCTCAGTGGTTTAGACCGCAGCACCACCTGCGTCCCTTTACCATCTAGTGACAAGAACACAACATTAGGACCCAAGAACACATTGAAGGGGAAAATAATCATGCACACCAACAGCGTCTCCTTCCTTAGTTATCTATGGCAAAGCCTCTTCAGTTCTCTGGAACTACACTATACTTATTACACACAAACAAAACAAAAGACAGGTGAGCTGAAGCATGGGAGAAGAGACCCTTCAGAAAAGTGGAATCGCCTCTACAGCACAGCAAGAGGATATTCAGTAGCAAAACAATCAGGAAAACTCATGCTTCAATTCAAACGCTGAGTGCTGGGGGTTCAGTCTGTGCCAACAATATTATGCAAATCCACATGCTCAAGGCAACAAACAGTGGATTATTGCTTTTTATCCTCACAACAACCCTGCAAGATTAGCAGCTTAGATCAGGAGAGATAACTACTTTCCCAAATATACCTTCCATATATACCTTCAGGGTGAGCTTCATGGCTGAAAAGTGATTTGAAATGTGATTGTATTGAAAACTCTTCGAAGAAATAAATACAGGTAGCAGATAAGAATGTAAGAACAGTCCTGCAGGATCAGGCCAAATGCCCATCATAGTCTTCCAGGCTTACAATATTGTTTTTGAGGCGAGATGACCATAACTGTATGTATGTATGTATGTATGTATGTATGTATGTATGTATGTATGTATGATGATTATTATTACACTTAATATTTTCAAAATCTCCAAGTGGTATTCCAAGTGTGCTCTCTCCAGGTCCCTAGCAAAAGTCCCTTGTGGTCTCTTCCAACTCTATGATTCTATGAAAAGTCTTTCCTGTCTGCGTTACCAGAAATTATTTTTTACCTTGAAGTGTTTCAAATGAATAAGAAACGTAGCCCAAGTATAAACTACATCCTTGTGGATCTTTGATCCTGCCGACTCACCTTTCATTTACTTCTAATTTCACACCAGAACTCTCTATTCTGGCCTGATTCATCATTTCCTGCAGAAAAATCAAACAGAGCTTCATTCAGTCGGGCATCACCACAGGTCCGTAGTGAGTGTCTAATTGACAGAGGTCCTCCTGGTCCTTATAGCAGCCAGCAAGATGCTTCAAAGAAGCCGTTAAGCAGGACAATGATTCCGCCCTCCCCACCCCCACCCCTGCTGCCCTCCATTTAGCTATTGGGACTAATAGCCACTGGCAAGCTTCTTTCTTCACAAACATGCCCAATCACCTTTTAAAGCCACCGACCAACCACTACATGTTGTGGCAGCGAAGTCCACCTATTAATCCTTTATCTGGGTAGTTTACATTTATTTGTTTCATTTAGGTAGATTATATACTGCTTGACATGTCAAAGAAAATTGCTAAGCAGTTTACAGCATCCTAAAAATATCACAAATAACAAGTCAAACAGTTGTGTATTGAGTGGAGTTGGACTCTCCTTTTGCCACTCAAGTACTTCTTCACCCATATGATACCTGCCCATTTGATTAAGTTCAACCAGTGCTATTTTTCTAGAAAAAGAGGTTCTGAACTGAGTTCCGTCTGAAAAAAAGCCCTGAGTTCAACTTAACAGAGAGAGGCTCTAACTTGACTGCCCACAAGTGTTGTCAATTAGGGTGGTGGGGAGAAAGGACAGGGTCTTCTTGGTGCAGCGGAACTCCCTTCGGATCTACAAAAGGCCTTGAAGACATATTTGTTCAGTCTGCCTTCCTTTAATGTTTTTGTGCCACTGATTCTTGAATCTTGGTAGCTGCTTACTACAGTGGAACCTCGGGTTGCGGGCGTAATCTGTGACGGAGGCATGTCCGCAACCCACAGCATTCGTAACCGGCAGCGCTGCGTCTGCGCACACACGTGACACGATTTGATACTTCTGCGCATAGTGTGATTTAGCGTGTCTGCGCATGCGTGAGTGGTGAAACCCGGAAGTAACCCGTTCCGGTACTTCCGGGTTTCCTGTGATCCGCAAGCTGAAAACACGTAACCCGAAGCGTTTGTAACCCAAGGTACCACTGTTTTCTCTCTTTTTTTTACTACTCAAATGTATTTCAAGTGGATCTGCTTTAGTTGCACACTGCCTTCCCTAAAAGGTTGACTATTAATAAAACAACCAACCAAACCGGTTCATCTCACCTCTATTCTCCTGACCGCGTCTTCGATTGCAGCAGAGGTGGAGGCCATCTCTTTGTCAACC
Source organism: Zootoca vivipara (assembly GCF_965207765.1). Lineage (NCBI taxonomy): Eukaryota > Metazoa > Chordata > Lepidosauria > Squamata > Lacertidae > Zootoca > Zootoca vivipara. The sequence continues at coordinate 4,508,499 of NC_142599.1, forward strand.
ATGTCGCCAAGTTCTTCTTGCCGGATGTCTATGCTTTGGGGCCTCAATTCCTGGTCAAAAGAGAAAGAGAGTCCAGGAAGAAGTGTCTGGGCTGAACGATGGGGGTGGAGACGTTCCTTCAGGCTTATAGGGCTGAAGCTGTGTAGGGCTTGAAAGGTCAACACCAACACTTTGAATTGTGAAGAACCTGCAGCCCTCCAAGTTTTTTTGGATTCCAACTCCCCTTAGCCCCAGCCAGTATGGCCTATGGCCAAGGACAATGTAGTTGAACAACATATGGAGCGCTGCAGTTTCCCCACCCCAAGATTACACAGTTAGCTGCTCTTTTACTGAAAGAAACCATTAGTCAATGGATACAAATGATAAGGAAGGAGGTTCCAACTAAACATTAGGAATAAGTTCCAGACAGTGAGAGTCATTCAACAATGGAATGGACTCCCTTGGAAGGTGGTGGACTCTCCTTCACTGCAGGTTTTAAAGAGAGGTTGGGTGGCAATCTGCCAGAGATTCTTGTGATTCCTGCATTGCATGGGGTTGGACTAGGTGATCCCTGGGGACCCTTCCAACTGCCATGGCCAAGTTAAAGGTAAAGGGACCCCTGACCATTAGGTCCAGTCGTGACTGACTCTGGGGTTGCGCGCTCATCTCGCATTATTGGCCGAGGGAGCCAGCGTACAGCTTCCAGGTCATGTGACCAGCATGACAAAGCCGCTTCTGGCAAACCAGAGCAGCACATGGAAACGCCGTTTACCTTCCCGCTATAGCGGTTCCTATTTATCTACTTGCATTTTGACGTGCTTTCGAACTGCTAGGTTGGCAGGAGCTGGGACCAAGCAACGGGAGCTCACCCCATCACAGGGATTCGAACCGCCGACCTTCTGATCAGCAAGCCCTAGGCTCAGTGGTTTAACCACAGCGCCACCTGGGTCCCTATATGGCCAAGTTAGGGAAGTGTAAAAGTACACTAATAAGCATAAACTGTGAGATTACAGTGTTCCCCAATGGATTTCCCCACTCCATTCCTCATCTTTGTCTACCTGTCCCAGCTGAAGAAGTCCCTGCAGTATCTTCCTCACATCTGCCAGATCTGCTTGTCGGAGAGACTGTTTGTCTTTCAGCTTGCTCAGATAGTCCAGACTCTGCTGTCCACAGTCCCTGCAGGTTTCAGTCAATTCTGGCAAGAAGAAGAAAACAAAATAAAAATTACACACACACACACACACACACACACACACACACACACACACACACGGGAAACTAGCAAAGACTGTGGGAAGCTCAGGAATAGGCTCATTTTTTAGCTTTCACTGGAGAAGCTACAAGAGAAGCATTTCAGAACAAATACGTGGAAGTCCTGAGGCTCAGGGAATGCTTTGGGAGTAACAGATATTGCAGGATTATGAGAGCTATGAGGATGTTGGCCTGATCTGTAATCTGGATAAGAGACCACTGCAAGCCCCAAGGAAGAGCAGAGTTCATTACACACATTTTTTAAGGGAATCCCTCAGAAATATGGATGTTATTCTTGCACAATGACCATGCTTGTGTCCCCTTATCCCCATAGTATTTCTAGGATTGTCACCCAATTACAGAAGCCTTCAGTGCTAAATTTATGAGTTTAGAGACTGATGAACATGCTCAAGTTTGCACACAGTAAACGCACCTCCTCTGTTTCCAGGGGCCACATGCCAGCAGTCGGCAAAAGTGGGCAAAGGAACAATGTGGGTTTTTTCCTTTGTATGGCAGGCTTGTTTCTACACATTCATGCCTCTCTTCATCCTCCCATCCAGGTATGCAAGAGGCATTCTCAAGGGCAAATTCCAGCCAAGCAAAAGTTGCCCCTCCCCTTTCAGAGGATTCATGAATGGATTGCAACATGTCTGGCTAACTCAAGAAGAAAAAGACCAGACAGCAAAGAGGCGCTTGAAGTCTCCTAGTCCTTACACACTGGGCTCCAACCATTTCTAAAAGCCTGGTTTCGCATTGAGGAAAATCGTGTGAAAAGAGTTGCATCGCTTCTGACTGCAGGGGTGAGGGGAAAAAGAACTTTTGCAAAATTTACTCACTGTCTGCATGATCTGTGGGCGCCAGGTGGGAAGTGGCACTGCCATTGACAATGGTGTCTGCAGTCAGGTGGGCAAACTGGGCCAGAGCACCAACCAATCCAGTGACATCTAAGGAACGAAGAGAAATAGCAGGGTGGAAATCCAGAAGTGGATCACAGGGATAACCCGTCTCATTTGAGATAAGCCAAGCAGTAAGTAAGTAAAACCTTTATTGGCATCAAACAAACTCGCATACAAAATAATAACAGATTAAAACTGTCACTGTGGCAAACGCTGTGCCAAGAGAGGGAAGGGAATAATCCGCCATCCGCTTTCACGACAATGGGGCTTCCGGCGACTCAGACGACTGCAGAGTACAACGCCGAGAAAATAGTAAATTAAGATATTGAGCCACCATCTCGGTGAGGACCGGGTCCTTCCCCAGCAAGAGGAACCGCAAGATTTCCCGCTCTGGTCTCCCTCTGGGAAGGCAGAGCCGGTCCAGGAACCGTTGACGAAGGTCGACGTAAAGGTTACAATGAAAAACCATATGTGGAAGGCTTTCCACCTGAGGGTCATGACACGGACAGATCCTCTCATCCTTCGCCCTGCCCGAGAATCTTCCCCACAGGAGGTTCGATGGATTTGCATTGAACCTGGCCAACGAAAATGCCCTTCTTTCTTGTGGGTTCAGTAGGAAGTCAAGATAGTTAGGTTTTGTTTCATGAGCCCACGGGAGGTGGAAAAGAAGGGGGGAACATGTTGTGCCTGCTGCCGCTATAAGATCCTGTCTCTCAATGTCCCACAACCTAGTAATGACTGTGGCTTTGGCAGATTGTAAGGACATTGAGCGGAGGAGTTCTATTGAAAGCCCCAGTTGCAGTACCTTCCTATTGAAGTGTTGCAGCCCTGGGGGGAGGAAGGTGTCCGAAAGCATTACCTGGAGGAAGGGATCTCTGTCAGAGTTGAGGCAGATTTTTAGCCAGAATATAAGGAATCTTGCCCAGGCGACAGATTCCACCTTGTGTTGAGCTCCCTCTAGACATAAAACTGCATATGGGACGCATCTTGGAACAGAGAAAATCTTGTAGAGAAAGGTTGATTGCACTTGCTCTACTGTCTGGGTGAACCCCGGGATCCAGATTGGAATGCCGTAGAGCAGTTGTGAAATGGTCTTGGCAATGAAGATCTTGAGCGCAGAAGGGATATGTGAGTTGCCCCTTGTTGTAAAAAATCGCGTAATTGCCTGCGTGGATATCTTACTGGCGTTCACCACCACGCCTCGATGTGGAGACCAGAGGAGCCTATGGTGATAGGTGATTCCTAGATAATTGAATTTAAAGACCTGCTGGATGGGTTTACCTCCAAAAACCCAGCTATAACTCGTGCGTGAGTTACCAAACACCAGGATTTTGCTTTTTTCAAAGTTCAAGCATAAGTTCATTTTGGCCATGTACTCAATGCAGGCAATTACCAGACGCTTTAGACCTATTCTGGTCCGCGAGAGCAAAACCATATCGTCCGCGTACAGGAGGATGGGAATGTTTATGGCCTGGAGTTTTGGAGTGTGGGCATCCACCTGCTTTAGTAATGGGGCTAGATCGTTGAGAAAAAGATTGAAAAGCGTAGGAGCAAGTACGCAGCCCTGTTTAACTCCTCTGTTGATACTGACTGGTGTTGTGATTTCATTCCCAGAATGGATTTTTATGCAGCAGGTGTTATTGGTATAAAGCTTTTTGATCAGGTAAAGAAGTCTGGGTTCTAAGCCCATAGCCTCCAATTTGGCCCAAAGCAACCTCCTGTCAATGGTATCAAATGCCGCTTGAATGTCCAGGAAGGCCACATGTAGATGTTCTTTATAGAATCGTGTGGATTTGGCGACTAGGTGAGACAGCACCATGCAGTTTCGTAGGGTCGATTTTCCTGGTCTGAACCCAGCCTGTTCAGGGCCTAAGATGTTATTGTCATCGAGCCAGGTAGTTAATCTGTTTAACAGATGCTTAGCATATAATTTCCCAATGTTAGAGAGAAGACTTATTGGCCGATAATTTGCTGGCAGCTTTTTGTCACCTTTTTTGAAAATAGGGATAATTATGGATTGTTGCCAGGAGCTGGGCATAATTCCTGAGCTATCGACCAACGTGAACAAATCAGCCAATATTGGAGCCCACCACTCCGGTTTAGTTTTAATCAGTTTAGATGGAATGGCGTCCGGGCCAGGGGCCTTCCCTACTTTCATCTGATCAATTAAATTTATGATTTCTGACATGGATACTGGAGGCCACTCATCTAGGAAAGAGAGAGTGTTCTGATCTTGCCTGTCCGGTGGGATGCAGTTGTCGAAAAATACTGACTTGAAATGATCTATCCATGTGCCCGATGGAATTGAGGTTAGCTGCTCATTCTGTGGCAGTGGGGGATCTGCTACGGCCTTCCAAAATTTTTTGTGATCTCTAGATTGTATGGCTGAGAGTAAAATTTCCCAGCTTTTCTGGATATGTCTTAACCGGCCGAGCTGGATGGACTCCCTTAGTTGTTGAGTTCTAGAAAAATAGATGTCAGGTAGGCGGGAACTGCCCGATTCTCTGGATTCTCTGTACAGTTTCCTGATTTCGGCTTTCATAGCTAAAGTCTCTTTGTCGGTCCAATCACCTGGGCTCCTTTTCTTAGGAGGCCTATGTGAGTGCGTGTGGGACAGTTCTGTTATTAAGATGTTAAGATGTCCCCAGAGTGACAGCATTCAACTAAGCACCACAAGAGGCGGCCAAGGAGCAGAGACCCTGAAGCTTTGTCCAGGTTAAATAAATGTAGGTTAACCTCAGTCCAGCTCTTCCCCCAGTTCTTCTTCTCCCTTCTAACCCCACTGTAGCTCTGAACTGTGGCCATCCCACAAGAACACCAGAAGAGTTCAGGGGCCAAAGTGCTCAAGATCACGATCTTTGTCAGTTGGTCCCATTTCATTTTATACACAAATACAGCAGCTCAGGAATATCAGGTTAAACAGGGCTATGCAAGTGTCTGGGTTCAATGTATTTTAATCTTCTGTTTTGAAATAACGATTTGTAATTGTTTCAATTCAGACCATGGGACCTGTAAGGGGGTGGGCTTACAGGGGACAGCCACCCCTCATCAAATCCAGCTCTTTGAATGGCTCTGACAACAGCGGAGGGACAGGAGACAGGAAGGAGGAAGTGAGCGGTGCGGGGCAGGGCTCAGGCAACACCCTGCCTACAGCAGGCATCCCCAAACTTTGGCCCTCCAGATGTTTTGGACTACAATTCCCATCTTCCCCGACCACTGGTCCTGTTAGCTAGGGATCATGGGAGTTGTAGGCCAAAACATCTGGAGGGCCGCAGTTTGGGGATGCCTGGCCTACAGCCTGTGATACCAGCAAGGAAGGAGGGGCCAGCAGAGAGTTCTAGCGGGAAAACAGCAGAGGGGCGTCCTTTCAAATTCACCCCGGAACTGAGGCGATCAGCGGCTCGCAAACGCAGGGGGAGGAGATTTGGGGTCCCCAAACTACTCTGCTGGGGGAGGAGCCGAAAAGCACCATTGGGAGAATCTGATAGTACTGAGTAGCCATGTTTTCATGAAGCTCTTGCACTGTAAACAACTTTCACAATAAAAGTATTAAAGACAAGATAGTTTGGAGTGTCATTGCTCCAGGGTAGCCAGCAACCTCCCTGACAGAACCCTTTGCAATTATAGACTACACATCCTCTTCCTCTTGATATGTTTTATTTTTTCACTCCGCAAATCACACAGCTGTTTCCTATACTTTACTGGCAATTGTGACAACTTAATGTTGTTGTTTTTAAAAAACTATTTTTCTCCCCTATGTAACTTGCTTGTTGTTATTAAAATTCAATGCAAAACATTTGAGAAGAAAAAAAGAATCAGAAGAACCTGGCAGCTAGTTCAGGCCAAAGGTCCAGCAACCTGGTTCTCACAGCGGCCAGCCAGGTGTCTCTGGGGAGCTCACCAAAAGGACTTGCGCACAACAGCACTTTCCCCACCTGCATTCCCCACCAACGGAATGCACAGGCTTAACACCTCCAAGACTGGATAACTCGTGAGCAGCAGGGCTTTGCAGCTGCAACTTTTGTTGACTCCATCCAAACCCATCCCACAGACCTACCCCACCACACACCCACAGGCTTCCTGCTGAGAACTTCTACCTAAAAGTGCAAGGATTAAAAATCAACCTGAAGCTTTACCACTTGGCAAAATGGTCCATGCAGTCACCAGGCATTTAGCTTTTCTTTTTTGATGAGGGGGTCAGTAGGGGGGGGGGGAGAGAAGCATTTGAAGAAAAAACATTTGTGATGGCAGGAGAGGCACAATCTGCCTTTCCCAGCAACACCAGGCACCTACACTCCCACCCTGCCCCGCAAGAACTGCAGCGGCAAACCCAGCAACGTTTACCTGCTGGGTTGGACAGGTAGCGCCCATGTCCACTTTCCACAGCGTTCGCTGACTCCAGTGCTGCTTGTGCGCGGCTGACGAGGTAATCTGCAGAGAGAAAAGCAAGGTCAGAGAAGGAGACCTATGGGAAAACAAGATAAAATGGAATCTCGTGCAGGTGCCTTTTGTGCCTTGGAAGCAGGGCCAGCTCCAGGCTGCAGAAGCCTCAGCTGCCCAGGTTTCCTCTGTTAGGCTCCCTCTTACATCTCTGGATGGGGTTGGGAGGCTCAGCCCTGGTGGGATTCCTTGGCAGCGGCAGTGCTCCAAGACAGGCAGACAACCACGTCTGGGGCAGCTGCCATTTAAATGTTTCACAATGGCCTCAATGCAGCATCACTTGGGACATTGTGGGACATTGAAAAGGCAGCTCTCTCAGGCCTGGTTGCTAATTGGAGCATGGGGTGGGGGATGGATTTGAGGGGAGGGGGCTAGGACAGGCATCCCTGGGAGGCCCCTGTCCACTGCCTCAGGATTCTGCTTGAGAGGTTTACTTGAGGATTCCTGGGCTGTTACAAGGGACAGGAACTTGCTCTTCTTAAAAAATAGGTTAAGAAAAACAAAACAAAGCCAAGCCAAGCCACTGTCAGATTCATCCATGCCCTTGGACCTTTAGACCTACCTGGCGAACTGGTGCATCGGATGTGCAAAGGATCGTCCAGCTTGCCAACGGCGTCCTGAATGATGCTCTCGGCCTCCTTCACTGTCCCTTGCAGGATGCTGAACTGCTCCTCCAGGAGTTTCTGCTGCAGGTTCTGTTCCTGACCTTTCTGTGGGATTGGCCCAAAGTGTTTAAGTTAACAGTGCCCTCCTGGGACCCACATACTCACTGTTCTGTCATGATCCAGACTGGGCAAAGGAGAGGCCTACAGTGCTGCTAACTGGCTCCCTCTCTCCATTGCTCAGCCCGCTGTTTCCCTTGTCTTCCCACCCCAACCAGACAAAAGCTTTCCAAGGCTCAGTTGTGCCCAGTGCCTCTTGGGGTCTGGCAAGGAGGCTGAGGGCAGGTAGAGCCAGAGCCAATGGCGAGCAGAGCCAACGCATTCTAGTGTTGCCCCCGTCCTCATATTGACTTCTGAAATGGCAGTACTGGCCCTTCCAGACATCCTTGTTGCGCATTCATGATGGTTTGTGCTCATGATAATATAAGGGTGGTTATACACGACCACCCCATTTTCAATACTGTTCACACCTACAAAAGTTTCAGGGCAGACATCCTGCTTCATTTCCAATCAGTGCATGTCTTGTAACCTTCTGCAGAAATTCCTGTAACTTTTCATGCCACAAATGTTCCAGGGGTCCTTTTGCCTCACTTTTGTTGCCCTACAGTGCAGGAGTGCCCCTCAAGACAACAGTAATGCAGCCCCAAAGTAAAAGACTTCTGGGATAAGATTTATAATGAATTGAAGAAAATGTTTAAAAATACTTTTATTAAAAAACCAGAGGCCTTTTTGCTGGGAATTGTGGGGGAAGAAATACCAAAGAAAGATGTTACTGTTTTTTTGTATGCCACAACAGCAGCGAGAATGTTGATAGCACAGAAATGGAAGACCCAGGATACACCATCAGTGGAAGAATGGCAGGCGAAAATGTTGGACTATATGGAACTGGCTGATCTGACTGGGAGACTCCGTGACCAGGGGGAGAAGGCGGCGGAAGAAGAATGGTCGAGTTTTAAAGTCTATTTGAAGAAATATAGTATATTGATTGATTAATAAGATATGGATTTTGAATCACAGAAGAAGTTGTAGCGTAGATTAGGAATAAGGGAGAAAAGATAAGATGATAAATGTAAATAATGAATTAAGAATCAAGAATTAAGAATTTGAGAAATTACAGAAATGGTTTATGAGATAGAATTGCTAAACAGGATTAATAGTGAATCGCAGAAAATAAGGAGTTGAGGAAGCCATAGCACAATGATTAGGACAAATGTTAGGAATTGTGAAAGTTTGTGCGATTTTTATTTGTGTGTTTTTATTTGCATCTTTGTTGTTATTGTTTTGATTGTGTTAAATGTGTTGGAAAAAGAATAAAAAAATTCGGGGGGAAAAAGAGACAACAGTAATGCAGGAACACTGGGGAAGCACCACAGAATGGCTAATAAAGTGGAATGAAGTGTGGATGGTCCGGTATAAATTCACCACTAATGCTCTATTATTGTGTCAATGACATGTTTCAGAATACACTAGCAAAAAGCACCATTCTGGAGGAGCCCGGGGAGGAGGAAGCTGATAGCCAGGATAATCTCTGGGCTGGTGGGAGGTAAGCAGGCAGGAGAGGTCTGGCCAAGCACAGACTGAGTTGTCAGGGCAGCGTCCCACACACCCGATGGACCAGCCTCCACTTCGTTTCTCCCTTGAGTACCTTTTCCAAGAGCTTCCCTTGCAGCTCCTGAACTTCCTTTACTCTCTTCTCTGCTTCTTGGCTCAAGAGCAGCTCCTTCTCTTGGATCAGGCCCTTTGTCGAGATGAGCTCACAGTCCTTCTCAGTGACCACTTTCCTCAGCGTCTCCTTCTCGGCCTGGAGGGCTTCCAGTTGGGTATTGAGGTCTGAACCGGCCTGCATGGAGGACAAGGGACCTTTCTGGCTCACAGCTTCATCACCCAGCTCTCCCACCTCAGCTTGGCCCACCCTCTCAATCACCTCCCCCTGCTAATGTGGTTTTTCACATGCTCATTGTCCTCTTCATGAGGTAATTTAACCTAAGAGGCTCAAATAACTTGGGTGGGAAGGCTTAAGAAGAGTGTCCTCCACCTAAACCACATGACACTGCCAAGAGGCTTCACAGGAGAAGGATTTGAGTTACAAACCTCAACTTTTGGCGAGTTTGGGACTGTTTTAATCCCAGCTGCTGGTTATTATAAGAACCTTCCAACAATCTGGTGCTCCAAACAAACACCAGTTTGAGTTCCTCTTCCATCCCCACCCCTTTTTCTTTCTACATCATGGCTTTTTAGATTGTAAGCTTGTGTTATTTCCAGTGATTTCTAAGCTGCTCCATGAGCCTTTGCAGCTAAAGAGCAGCATATAAATGCTGTGAATAAAATGGGGAAAAAAACAATGAGCAATAAACAGTCTAGTATATGGGCACATCCAAAGCATGAGATGAGCTTCTCCAGAGAGTAGTGGAGAGGCTTCTTAGGGGAGGCACAACCGAAGCACCCTTAACATTGGGACAGGGCAAGATGGGCCACCTAAGGCAAAGGACTGTGCACAGCAGGGCAGCCAAGTGGAGAAAGATGCCTCATCACTTTTTGCAAGACAACCCACAGGAATACTCCCACTGCTCTTTTATGAGAGCTCCCAACTATTTTTTTTTTAATGCTGGCTTTTATTTTGCGTGGATGCTGTTTTAATCCGATTTATTTCAGGATTGAAATCCTACTTGACTATACCTACATGTGCTCAAGGCGGCATACAAAGATACAAAAGATACATGCAGTTAAACAAGCTAAAATAGAACCTTGAAACAGCAACAAACAAAAGCAATACTGTACACACTATATATAATTAATTTAATATTGTTGTCAGCTGACTTCAAAGTTTTCTAAAATGAAAGGTGTCTTATACATAAATCTAACTCACAATGCATGGAGTTCTTTTGAACTAAATCATACTCGGAGAGCAGACCCACTGAAATTCATGGATCCAAGTTAGTCATGCCCATTAACACCAATGGATCTACTCTGAGTATAGCTAACATGGGGTATAACCAATAAGGAGCTGTCCTGTATTAAAAAAAAGGTACCTCTCAGTGGCTGATACATCAGAGAACTCCTCAGTAGAGCCAAGCATCATGTGGGAAGGGGGCCCCACTGCAAGATTTTAACCCCCAGCCCCACAAACAACCCCAGCCTGCATACCTGCTTGGAACGGCTGAGCGACTGCTGAAGCTGAGCCAATTCCTCTTTCTTAGATTCCAGTTCTCTCTTCACCTGCTCCATCTGCAACATGTGATCTTCTAACTACACAGAGGGAATCAAAGAGAAAGTGCATCCTTGTAAACATGTGCAAACTTTTCAGATGCCTCTGGGCAAATCAAGGTGGTGTGTGGCTGGGTTCTTAACACCACTGCATTTTGCAATGCACCTAACTATGCCCTCCAATATCTTTTTTTAATGTTAACAAGGGGGGAGGAGCAGGAATCAGGGGCCTGGCACTATAAACCTGGGACTCAAGCTTGCTGAGCCATCCCTCAACGATGTCCCGAGCTGCACCAAGGCACCATACCATTAAAGCACATTCAACACACCCTGCTTCTCCCCAAAGACTCCTGAGACCTGTAGTTTACCTCTCACAGGCCTACAATCTCAGCACCCTTAACAAACTACAGTTCCCAGGATTCTTTGGGGGAAAGTCAGGTGCTTTAGATGTTTACTACCAAACATTATCTCAGGGGACATCTCAGCCCACCCATAGATCAAAACAGCTACTCAACAGTTTCTGAAAAGGGAGAGCCCTGCCCTGTTACAGGAGAAGAGAGATCAAAGCAGCAAACCTTCATTTCTGACTCCCGTTTGACTTGGTCCATCTGGAAGGCCAGCTGCTCCTTGACTAGGGCAACCTCCTCTTGGCTTTGTTGGGTAACTGTCAGCTGCTTGGCCGTGTCTGCATTCTTGGTATTAAAAAAACATCAAACATAACTTAAGTATCATTTTGAGATTGCAGGGGTAGTCTGTATGGTGCCGCCTGGGTCCCTTCTAATTCCTAGGGCCCTGGATCCAGCGAGTACCATTGTTAGTACAGTCATACCTTGGGGTTAAGTACGCTTCAGGTTGAGTACTTTCAATTTAAGTACTCCGTGGACCCGTCTGGAACGGATTAATCCACTTTCCATTACTTTCAATGGGAAAGTTCACTTCAGGTTAAGTACGCTTCAGGTTAAGTACAGACTTCCAGAACCAATTAAGTATTTAACCTGAGGTACCACTGTATAGGGACCCAGGTGGCGCTGTGGGTTAAACCACTGAGCCTAGGGCTTGCTGATCAGAAGGTCGGCGGTTCGAATCCCTGTGACGGGGTGAGCTCCCGTTGCTCGGTCCCAGCTCCTGCTCACCTAGCAGTTCGAAAGCACGTCAAAATGCAAGTAGATAAATAGGAACCACTACAGCAGGAAGGTAAACGGCGTTTCCATGTGCTGCTCTGGTTTGCCAGAAGTGGCTTTGTCATGCTGGCCACATGACCTGGAAGCTATACACCGGCTCCCTTGGCCAATAACACGAGATGAGTGCCACAACCCCAGAGTCGGTCACGACTGGACCTAATGGTCAGAGGTCCCTTTACCTTTACCTTTACCACTGTATAGCAAAATAAGTTGCTCTGAGAACAAATGGGTGGGCCACAGGATGGTAGTGAGAAAGACAAAGTTGTGTGTGAGAGCTGGGCTAGAAGCAGGCAGAAGCCAGAGACTTAGAGCCGTGCTTGACTACTGCTAGAACTGAAGGCTGTGACTAAGAGAGAAGCCAGCCCTTGTGGGTTGTGAATGCGGAGGTGCCCCTCCCATCTTCTCTTGCATGGCAAATACCCAATGGAACAGTGTGGGAAGTCGGCAGCCAGCCCTGTCATTACCTTTCTCAGGAGCTCTGCATGTGTGTTGATCAACTCGTTGTGCTTCTCCTTCAGCTTGGTGTAGCGGGTTTCTGTGGCGCTGGCCTTCTCTGGGGGAAAAAGGAAGGAGATTGTCATGAGCTGCATTCTCAGTCCAGCTACTGAACCTTGGAAGCCATGGTGGGCAACTAGCTGCCTAGAAGAGACTGTTCCAAGGAACAAGCATGACAGCAAATGAGTTGTGGGTCCTGCCTTACAGATGACTGCCAACAGCCATTCTTGCTTCCACAGGCTGCAGGACCATGAAGAAGTAATTTGTGTCATCAAAAACTGCTTCCCGCTGGTGTTGTGCTCGGGGTGGGTGCTTTTTATGCAGATAAGCAGTCAGCAACATTTTCCAGTTAAAGGGACACATTCCCTTCTGGGCAGCCTTCCAGTGGTGGCTGGGGCCACAGACAGCAGCAGGCAGAGGAACATATGTGAATCGCTACTTCTGTACAGTAGGCTAGCTTCTGCACACACTTGGACACCCCTCTCTATCCTCCATCCAGAGAAGGAAGAGGCAACATCAGAGTACAAGGTCCCATTCCATAACCTGGTAGAAACACTCAGGGTTTGAAGCAGGGCCAGTGAGGGGCATGGCCTGGGAAGAGAGGGCATGTGTGGGCCTTGGGGTAGTTCCAGGGGCCAGGCAGAGAAAATTGGAAGGCCATATATGGACCCCAGGCTTGAGGCTCCCCATCCCTGAGGTCTTACCTTCCAAGCCCCGGACTGCAGAATCCGGGACCGGAAGCCGTGTGACACTGGAAGTTGCGTCGACGTAACTTCCAGTGTCGCTTCGCCCTTCTATGGGTACCAAAAATGGCCGCCGCCGGCTTCGAAAGTCGCTTGTACGCATGTCAGGAAATGCGTCGACGCAACTTCCGGTGTTGCTCCGCCCATCTATGGGCACCAAAAATGGCCGCCGCCTCACGTCTATGCACTTCCGGACATGCGTAGATGCGACTTTTGAAGCCGGTGGCGACCATTTTTGGTGCCCATAGAAGGGCAAATCGGAAAGAAAAAAAATGGCCGCCAGCAGGAGAAAATAGCAGAGAAAAAATGGGAGACGAAGTGATACGGGGGACCACCGGGAAAAGGTAAGTAAAATCGGGGTTTTCCCGGAGAAAACGGGGTACTTGGCAGCTATGCCCTGAGGGAGACAGTGCCAAGTTCACATTCCTTAGCAGAATATATAGGGTTTACTTATTATTGCTGTTTGAAAAGCACAGGTCAACACACACAACCTGCTTTCCAAAGGCACCACCTACTTTCTGCTTCCAGGTAGAGCCCTCGACTCTTGTCTCCCTCCATCTTTGCCTTCTGCAGTCTTTCCAGCTCATCCCGGAGCTGCTCGTTGTCCACCAGGGCCTTCTGCTTCTGCTTCCGCTGCTCTTCCACCTCTGCCTCCAGGCTGTTAATCTGGGCCTTCAGCTGAGTGATGTATCTCTGAGCCTGAGGATTGCAGCAAAACACATACAAAGCAATGGCTATAATTATGACAGCTCCTGCAGGATCAGAAGCAGGATGCTCTTGTGCTCTTTGCTTTTGGGCTTCCCACATAGGCACCTTGCTGACCACTGTGGGAAGCAGCAAGAGTCAATGGGGTGCAATGGTAAGAATGTCGGCCTGGGACCAAATCCTTACATGGCCATAAAGCTCACTGGGTGCCAGTCACCAACTCTCTGCCGTATTATTCAAGGCAAGCAATGCTCATTTAGCACTTGACACACAAAATCTCACAAGTGCCTCTCCCTACTCCCTAGCAGTAAAAATATAAATAACTAGGTGGTTTTGCCATGTGTTGCTGTGGCTCAGTCTGTTAAATGGAGTCTCAGAGTCCCCCTTCAGACTCCCCTCACCTGTACTCCCAGGATGCACTTTCCTATGATTTGTGAGTCCTGGAACACATGGTTTTGGGGTTTTTACCTGGCCCAGGTGCAACACCTGTCCACGCAAATGGTATGGGCTTGCTTTCGTAGTCACATCTGACTTTGTGTCCAAATTTGAACGCAATCGGTCAAGCGGTTTCGTTGATCATTGGAGACACATCCCCAGTTTACATTTTTTTATATATAGATTATCAGTTTACTTCCTTTTCGTAGCACCCAAAGTAAGACATCTCACTTTGCCTAAACACACACACAAACAAACAAACAAACACAAACACACACACAAACAAACACACAGAGTACCCCATGTTACCTCAAGCTTAATCCTCTCCAGCTCTGCTCGAAGAAGATCAACTTCTTTCTTCAGGTTTTCAATTTGGAGATCCCTGAGGGTTAAAAGGTTTTAAAAACACAAGAATGCTCTGAGTTGATGTTGTACAGTGATGAAAAGCTATGAGCTTGAGGCCTCCGGGGCAAATCTCTCCTCTGCTGCAAAGGCTTCAGGGTCACATCAGAGCCTCTCCTTTTCTTTGTCTCAGCCTCAAACCACCCACCTCCTGCCAGCAATACTGGGATAACGAGTCTGTAACCAAAAAGTTGCAGTATGTAGTACCCCCATACTACAGTGAGGGGGGAAAGTATTTGATCCCCTGCTAAATTTGCCCACTTGCCCTCTGACGAAGAAATGACCAGTCCATAATTTTAATGGTAGGTTTATTGTAGCTGTGAGAGACAGGATAACAACAGGAAAACACCCAGAAACCCACAAGACAAAAGTCAGAGAGGCATGGAACATGTGGGCCACTCATTGCCTTGTCACAAGGGGGACGAGTGGGTGGGTAAGGCCAAAATCTGATGCCCCCCACCCCCGCCATCCTTGTGCTGTCTTCCCAAAGCTGGCTAAGTGAGGCACTGGGCTTTGGGGTCCCTCCCACCTCCTTCCCAAAGCTGGGAAAGTGCCAACTAGGCTTTGGGAAGGAGGAGGAAGGACTCTAGGACCCTGTCGGAACCCTCGTGCCTCCTCCCCTAAGTCCAGAGCCTCACGAGGGCTGGGGCTGGGGGCATCCACTGTTGCCAAGCACTGCCAAAACAGGCCTTGAGGGCCAGCTGCACATTGGACCACCCTGTTCTGAGGTACTCCATTTCATCTCGCCACCAACCTCCAACAGTCATTTTGCACCCACTGGCCAGGTTCAGTGGACTGCTCTGCCCCACATGCTGCCTAAAATTCCACAAACGTCTGCAAACCTCGGGTGCAAACCATCAAGGAAATATCTCTTCCTTGGGCAATGGGTTTTACTCTTTCGCTACATAAACAACAGCGCTGAGAGATACTAGTATATATATGATAATACTGATCTACTTTACAGGACTGTTAATGCACATACAACTTTTTCTGTTAAATAGTCTGAATGCTGCATAAATGCTAAACCTCATTATTAAGATGCCAGCTTAAACACACACACACACAGAGAGAGAGAGAGAGAGAGAGAGAGAGAGAGAGAGAGAGAGAGAGAGATTTTGCTGATAAACACCCTTACCTATCATCTCTTATTCCATTGGGTGGTCCAAAAGTCTGTTCAAATATATCAGACACATTCTGCTGAAACAAATATTAAAGAAGAGAAGAAGAAGAGTTTGGATTTGATATCCCGCTTTATCACTACCCGAAGGAGTCTCAAAGCGGCTAACATTCTCCTTTCCCTTCCTCCCCCACAACAAACACTCTGTGAGGTGAGTGAGGCTGAGAGACTTCAGAGAAGTGTGACTAGCCCAAGGTCACCCAACAGCTGCATGTGGAGGAGCGGAGACGCGAACCCGGTTCCCCAGATTACGAGTCTACCGCTCTTAACCACTACACCACACTGGCTCTCAAAAGACTGACAATGAAGGGGATGCTTCATGTTTATGGCTATATGGTATAAATGCTTTGAATTCCTAGGGAGATACAGTATTACATCATTTTATTTATCATGTATCTACAACTAAATAAAATGCACTATTGCACTTGGAACTGTTTCTGCAGCATGCCTGAGATCAATTTTGCTTCTGAATGCTCCCCTGTGTGGACGTCCTGAGATGTACTCGGGGCTGTCATACTGGATTCCAGCTCCACAGCTCTTACTGGGAAGCCCACATGACTATGCATTGCCTTCCATGAAAAGATGGCAAGCTGAAACACTCCTGGCCCGTGCGCAGCCCTCTGGGTTCTGCAGGGTTCCCAGACCTGCACCTCCTAGACTGGCCCTGGCAGCCCTTCCGGTTTGGCCTCCACATGTCATCACATAGTGAGCAAACATCAGCAACCAGGAAACAACTTACGAAAGCAAAGCTCCATTTGGAATACATTGCAATCACTGCCAAGAGTTTTATGTGTCCAATTTTTACAGCTTTGTAAATGAATTGCCCAAGCACAGTGGCCAAGTCTGTTTCCTGGCTTTATTCTCTTTCTTTCTTCTTTTTAAGCTTAGCCATCCTTTCAGTTTTGTAAGGCATTTACAAGTCAGCTAAGAATAGCATCTTAAAACCATTTAAAAACAAAACAAAACGAATAACTGCTATTTATAGGGAAGGGATGCCGCATGGTGGGAGGTTGAGCATCTTTTTTTCCCTATGCCCACAACACTTCATCCAATTCCTACTCTTTTTCAGATAATTTTTTTCTTAAAGCAAAATGGTGTGCTCCCACCCAACAAATGCACTAAAGGGGGGGGGGAGAGAATGGTCTTTTTCAGTTCCTACGGCCACATTCCCTCATAAGCAACTTCTAGTGGGGGCAGGGGCATTCTTTGGTAATCCTATATAATAAAGTCCCTGTGACTCTATGTCCAGTCCCTGTGTCCGCGCTAATGCGCATGTGCCCCACGGACACAGGGACTGGACGAAGAGGCGGGACGTACGCACACACACGCTCTCTCTCCCCCCCTCAACCCTCTGCCTCCCATTCCCCTGCGGCGGCGGATCAAGATGGTGGCATCGGGCTCCGAGGCCGCCGCGGCGGGAGCCCGGTCCGGCTTCCCCCGCTGCCGTGGGCTGCAGCCCCGGAGCCCAATGCCGCCATCTTGGTCCGCCTCCTCCTCCTCCTGACAACCCTACCTGGCCCGTGGGAGGAGCGGCGGGGCCGCGGCCTTCCCTCCCTTTCTGCGCTCGGCCGCGGGACACGACGGGAGAGCGCTTTGTTTAATTGCCCCTAGCGCCCGTTTTCTTAATGGGCTGAATGAGACTAGTCTTTCATAATATGGCTTCCTTGTACAATGAAAATTGTAGCGCCCCCCCCCAATGGATCTTCTCAATGTTGTACTCCCTTAGCTCAGCACCTTGTGTGGGGGGACCACCTGCACAGCCCTAAATCCAGTGCTAGTGGGGGTGCACCTAAAAGTGGTGGGTAGAGCTCACCACTCCAGAGACCCCCCTTAGCATTTCTCACCTGTTGCTCCACAGTTGGGGCTGTGCTGATCTCAATCAGGTTCTCTGGCTCTTCGTCCTCGGGGGCTTCTTCTTCTGGGATCACCACAACAGGCTTCACGTGCTCGGCCAGGGCTGATGCCCGCAGAAAGTTAGGTGGATTCTAATGGGAGGAGGAACAAAAGGAGTCAAGGCACATTTACAGTGCAGGTGAAACTAGATGGCACTGCAGACTACTTACTGCGGCTAGACTGAATGCCCTTGATTCGGCGGTTTTGAGGGGAAGATTTGGAGGAGTCCCATACGGTCAGAGAATGTGCCATTGTGCCTTGGGTGAGGTAAAATCCACAGAACATATTCTACTGAGTTGTCCCTTTTATAATGATTTAAGGCAATATCTTATAGCCCCGTATTTATCTCAGTTTAGTTCCCGACCAAGAGAACGGCAGGCAGCATATTTGCTAAACAAGCCCACTGAGAAAATAACCTTCTCGGTGGCTAAATTCCTCTTCCTGGCGCTCAAGTGTCGGAAACGTATAATCGAATGTCTTGATGTGGGTTATCTGTAGGAGGTTTAGTAGCGCGGTCATACCCCATTTATGTACCGTATCCCTCTGATGCCTGCAGTTTTATATTTTTATCTTTGTATTGAGAAATGTTTTTTGTTTCTGACTATCGGTCGAATAAAGTATATTGAATTGAAAATTGATGGCACCCTCATAAATGCAGCCTCACAAATACACACCCAGGGATTGGATTAGGCAGACAAGTGCTTTCTCCCTCTCCCTTTCTCCCTCTCTGCCCCCCTCTCACACACAGTGTATTTCTAGGGAAAACTGGCCAAATTTCAGGAAAAGCTTTACAAACTGTAGCAGGCAGGGGCATTGGCAGTGGGTGGCCTAGCCCCAGATTGTCAGGGTTGGGGAGCGGGAGGAGAAGGCAGAAGAGAGACTACCTCAGGCAGCCGTGGGATCTGGATGAGGCGCTTGAAATACAGCATGTCCGATGCTCTTTTGAAAAAGCTTTTGAGGCTACAGAGAGGAGAAAGGAAACAGAATTGTCAATACTGAGACCAACAGCAAGGTGGTCTGACTCTTAAGAATGCAAGAGGAATCCTGGTGGATGACACAGGGGACCATCTACTCCAGCTTGGTGGTTTCCACGACGGCCAACCAGAAGCTGTGTGCCCAAAAAACCCACAAGTAGGGGCGATATTTTCTGAAAATCTCAATGATGAGCTTAACCACAAAGATTTCCATTCCATCATATGTGATGTAGTTCAGCCCAGGCACAGATTGAAAAGCAGGCCACAAGTCATTACCTGGTTTTCACCAGAGAAGGATGTATATACGCTTCTTTTAAACTTACTTTTCCCTCCTATCTCTAAAATACCGGTAATGTTTTACAGGGCAGTCCCATGCATATTTATTTGTTTTTTTTAATTATTGCTTTTAAAATATGCTTTTAGCTGTAAGCTGCCTTGAGTCCTGTCAGGGGAAAAGGCGGATTACAGCTAAATACAAAAATAAATATAATTCTAATTATTCTATTACCTGCGGAACTGCTCGTGGAAACGGTCACGATGCCCTTGCAGTGTATCAGCTGGGAGACCTGAGGAAGACAAAAGAAAGGAACTTTGGTGTATGTCCAAGACTTCAATGGATCATTTGCCAAGAAAGCACACACAGGGGTTTGAGACCGAGAAAAGCACACCTGGCACCCAAGCAAGGCTTTCACAATCTGCTAGGAACATAGACCTTATGCATTGGTCTATCTAGCTCAGTACTGTCCACACTGACTGGCAGCAGCTCTCCAGGGTTTCAGTCAATGAATGTTCCCAGTTCTATGTGGATGTGCTGGAGTTTGGTCAAACTCATGTCCGTAGCTTCAAGAACACTGTCCAACCATCTTGTCCTCCGTCGTCCCCTTCTCCTTGTGCCCTCCATCTTTCCCAACATCAGGGTCTTTTCCAGGGAGTCTTCTCTTCTCATGAGGGGGCCAAAGTATTGGAGCCTCAGCTTCAGGATCTGTCCTTCCAGTGAGCGCTCAGGGCTGATTTCCTTCAGAATGGATAGGTTTGATCTTCTTGCAGTCCATGGGACTCTCAAGAGTCTCCTCCAGCACCATAATTGGAGATACCAGGGATTGAATCTGGGACCTTTTGCATGCAAAGCAAGCAATACTACTAAGCTTTGGTCCTTCTGTTTTCATCTTTAAACACATACAGTGAGTTGGATTCTATGATTCCCAGAAAGGAATGTGACCTTCTGGCTGCAAATCTTTTATTGCCTTTACTTTTTTATCTTTTCTAAAATGCTTTGAGAGTATTTTTAAACAATCAAGCAGTGTATAAATTTTATGAAATAAATAATATGGCTGCCCCCACCTGACTCAGAATAAGGCAGCGTCATATAAGCACTTAATGTCTGGCTGTTGGAACTCTTAAGGATGCAAATCCTTCACACAATCAAAATAAGCAGGTCTTCCCAGGCTTCAGTTTCTCCCTTGCTTGCCCTCTCTCTCTATGGCTTCAGCAAAATGAATGCAAATCTGGCCAAGTGTACACAAATATGCTTAAGAATCCCCCGGCTTTCCTTAACATAGGACTTGTGCAAAACTTATGACTATAGCTGTCCCACCAAAAAACCCATTTACTGCATAGGTAAAGGTACCCCTGACTATCAGGTCCAGTCGCAGACGACTCTGGGGTTGCGGCACTCATCTTGCTTTGCTGGCCAAGGGAGCCGGCATACAGCTTCCGGGTCATGTGGCCAGCATGACTAAGCCGCTTCTGGTGAACCAGAGCTGCGCATGGAAACGCTGTTTACCTCCTGCTGGAGCGGTACCTATTTATCTACTTGCATTTGACGTGCTTTCTACATGGACAGGAGCTGGGATCGAGCAATGAGAGCTCACCCAGTCACGGGGATTCGAACCGCCGACATTCTGATCGGCAAGCCCTAGGATTGTTCTTCCATAAACACGATTTTAACAATGGGTCCGTAAGTGACTGTTATTACACCATATGCTTTCATGAACTAGAGTCTATCTCATCGAATGCATGAAGTGTAATCCTTGGTTGCATTCACACATGCACACACAGTGATAAGGGATGAGGAGAGTCGTAAGGAGGTAAGGTCAGAGAAAAAAAATACAAAAATTACAGCGAGTGAGAATTCAATGAGAGGTAGAATGCAGTGGCAAGTGATAAAACAATCAAACTGGCAATGGGGAGTTAATTAACATCTGTAATGGAAAATGAAACCACTGTCTCTACTCAGCCGCAAATGAGTAAGAGTTTAACTTCTTTACAAATTGCAGTTTACCAGTTTTCTTGTTCAAGTATGGCCACCTTAAGAGCAGTGGCAACATCTTCTGGTAGACTGACACCTCCTCTAACTGGCTGGTGAATTTCTGAAGTCAGCCTCTTTCCCATCACCTGAGATTCTTTCTTTAACTGGGAGACACCAGAGACAGAACCAGAGAGAACAAACCTACATGCAACTGAGCCATGAACCCTTCCCCAAATGTCCCAGAACTGCACCTGAACCATGGTATGCTTCCATGCCCACACAAGAGCGACTTACAGGAATGGAGCTTGAACATCAGTTTCACAGTGTAATGGTAGAGGTGGCTGCAGTCTTGGATCACTTGAATGAGAGGAGCCAGCCGGCACTGAACTGCTGACATCTGGGAGACAGCCATGGAGGTGTTCAGCTGTCTGAAAACTGAAAGGAGGAAAGGAAAGTTCAAATACAGTCATACCTCGGTTTAAGTACGCTTCGGTTTGAGTACTTTAAGTACTCCACGGACCCGTCTGGAACGGATTAATCCACTTTCCATTACTTTCAATGGGAAAGTACGCTTCAGGTTAAGTGCAGACTTCCGGAACCAATTGTGTACTTAAACCGAGGTAAGACTGAGACGGTGCCTTTAATAACAACAAATACAGCTGCTGCTGCTGCTGCTGCTGCTGCTGCTGCTGGATTATTGGAAGGTCTCTGGATACCCGAGCATCTATGTGCATGTTCTTAGAATCATAGAATTGTATGTGTGCATGCTTATTTGTAAGTAGGTTTAAAAATTAAAATAGAGATTTAAAATACTATTTAGATGAACATTTTGGTTTCGACCTTCCTCAGCTGAACATCTCTTCGTCTGCTGTTTGGCTGTGCTGTTCTGTATCTCCAATCAATTACAGTAGTCCTAAACACAACTAAACAGCACAACAAACAAGTTGATAGTATATATACCTCTGTATGTGTGTGCCTGTGCATATTTAAATAAAACCAATGGCACATACACATGCTTATGTGCATAATATATAAAAATCAAACGGTAAGCTTAACTGAACTTTGCAGCTTATATAAAATGGTGCATGCTTCCACAACTGCTGTAACCAAGTCTAGAAAAACAGAGATGTAAATCTTCTAAATAAATAACCCTCCTTGTTCTGGGGCCGTATGCCTCCAATCGCCAGATGCCAGGGACAAAATACAGCAGTTGGCATCCTCCTTCGCACCCTGCAGCATGGTTGGATAACGTATTTGGCCAGTGGAGGCTGGTCTGTTACGGCAAAAAGAGCCCTATCAACATCAATCTGCACTTAGTCAGTGCTCACCTGCCTGCCTTCTTAGTTGCAAGCAGCTCAGGGGGTGACCTTGATAATATCAGCTTCCTCTTTAGTCTCGGTATTGCCCATGTAGAACTTGGCAGGGAGAAGGGTGGGGACCAAACTAGAATTTGTTGGCTCTGGTTCCTCCTGCTCCTGGCCTTCTGCTCCATCAGTCCCAAAGAGCACCAGTCACCACTTTATTTGGCAGATGGGGAGGGAAATTCATTGGGGGCTTTTGTTTGGAATCCAGCAGGGAGATTCCTAGTTTCTGAAATTGTTAACATCTGAGGTTATAAAAGGCATAGGACAACTGGCCTGTTAAAGGAACCAGTGTGCACCAGAGGACTGTGACTTCCCCGTGACTGAACTGGCAGCTTCAGCTCCTATCACCTTTGTTTACTCAGGTTGCTGCTGGGTAGGACCAAGCACAATCTTCCTAGAAAGCTTTATCATTAACTAGGAGCACACACAGCCTTGCCTGGCAACAGAAATAATATCAAACGACTGAGAGCAGCACAGTCATGACCTGCAACACCCCAAGGTAAGGCCCATTCAATGCTCTGCATTGAAACTCTGTGCTCAGAAATGCCACATGTGGAAGTCTGGAATGAGAGCATCAATGAGAACATCACTGACTTGGTTCCTGCGGAAGAAAGGCTTCATTATCATAGCTAATAGGTAGAAATAATGTGCCCTGATGGCTAGGAGGAGAGTAGTTTCTGAACCTGTGTGAACATAAATACTGTAGCTTCTGGGCCAACAGAGGGCACATCCACTCTTACCTTTGCTCTTTCCAGGCATGGTTCATTATTTAAAACTCCATGTCCAGGCACCTCCCCCCCCCCCCGAGCTTTCCCTATGAAAACCCACTTTTTAAAACTCAATTGGAGCAAACGTTAAGCTGCGAAAACCTGAATTGACATTTGCTCCAATTCAACTTTAAAGAATGTTTTTTTGTGGGCAAAAAGAACATACACACACTTGGACACAAAGCGCTAAAGTCCAGACCTCTATCTAGAAAGAGCAAAGCAAAATGTTAGTGTGGGTAAGTCCTAAGTTGTACTTTGAGTGATAATAAATAATAATAATAATTTCTAAAGGAGTATTAACACGTTTGTTGGCTGGTCGCCACAAAGCAGCAAAGCCAAGGTGGGGCAGAGACCAGCGCTCTGCCTTTGTTTATTGAATAATTGAAGCGAAGCTGACAATGAAAGACGTCTGAGGGGTTTTGTAGGAGAGGGAGGGCTCCAAGAGTATGCATAATTTACACAGATTGCTGAATTCAGACTTTCTTTGTGCAGAATATGTAACTTTGGAATTACCTTGGCATCCACTAAAATATGCTAAGGGCTGCCAACCTATCAAAACAAAAATTACTAGTCTGTCTTGCTCCTCTACTTTTAGCAGCAGTTTGATCCACAAATAACACCTATGGCTGTGTTGTGGAAAGCTCTGACTCCCACTTTCTGCAGCTGCTGCTGCTGTTACAATCATAGGAGTAAGCCAGAACTTTTGAGTGGGGCCATTGTTGACAATCCTGGAGCACATGCAATTCTTTGAGCAGAGAGAGAAAGAAAGATGTAAACAAAGGAAGGAACTGAAGTCAGCTTACCTGATTCTGCCAGTTTGAGTTCGCAATCCATGTAATCAAACATCTCAACTGTGAGCTGAAAGCTACAAAGATTTTTTTTTAATAAGAGACATAAAACAAGGACCATCAACTGTCAAAATATCCTGCCATTAGCCTGCCTTTTCAGAAATTTTGTCTCCTCCAGGTGATTATAGAATCATAGTTGGAAGAGACCACAAGGGCCATCCAGTCCAAGCCCCTGCCAAGCAGGAAACACCATCAAAGCATTCCTGACAGATGGCTGTCAAGCCTCTGCTTAAAGACCTCCAAAGAAGGAGACTCCACCACACTCCTTGGGAGCAAATTCCACTGCAGAACAGCTCTTACTGTCAGGAAGTTCTTCCTAATGTTTAGGTGGAATCTTCTTTCTTGTAGTTTGAATCCATTGCTCCGTGTCCGCTTCTCTGGAGCAGCAGAAAACAACCTTTCACCCTCCTCTATATGACATCCTTTAATATATTTGAACATGGCTATCATATCACCCCTTAACCTTCTCATCTCCAGGCTAAACATACCCAGTTCCCTAAGCTGTTCCTCATAAGGCATTGTTTCCTCATAAGGCATTGTTTCCATAAGGCATTGTTTGATGATGGACTCCCATCAGCCTCAGCCAGCATGGCTGAGACACACAAACCTGACAATCCATGGTTTGCCTGTGCATTGGGGAAGACACAAAGTCACAGCTTGGAGTCTACACAATGGATAGAGCAAGCCATGGTTTGGCATTACATCTGAATCAACCCAGAGTGATCCCTGGATGTTGCCTACATTTCAGCTGGTAGGCATGGGGGAATCTCTGAAGCATCCCATGGCCAAGAAAACACAGTCCCATTCCTGGGCACCTAGACTAAAAGGGGAGTGTGAAATTCCAAGAGATAATATTAACTGGGCTGTCCCACAGCTGCAAGAAAGAGGCTTGCTCAACATTCTGGAAGCTGATTGAGAACATAGACAGATCTTGTTGAGTGCAAGACCAAAACTGTGCCTCTAGTTTTAATCCAGAAGAATGAGAATAACACAAAATTGTAATCTAGGTTTTGGAAGTTTAGGGAACACTGCTCTGGCAGGATCAGTTAATATCAGAACTAGGCAGCCAAGGAACTACTTGGGCTCCTA